>NC_134702.1:205099615-205417740 GCF_043290135.1 Rhipicephalus microplus | reverse complement strand
ACTACGTGACGTAGAACTCTTGTTCCGAACAGTTGTGTACATTTTTTTGTTTGTCAGTGCATTTTCAGGACTTGTAGTGTGTGAGTTCGGTGTGCCGTGTTTTGAATTTCATATGTTCTAACGTTCATACCTTGTATATACTTTTGTATCGATTATGTATAAATATAAACAGTGTATAGGTGTGCTTTTTTCGAGGAGGGGATGGTTGTTGTGTTCTGGGGTTTCGGTTTCAATTTGACATGTGAGGATGCCAGGGGGCGCCGCTCTGGCATCCGGGAATTCAAGGCGACTGTAAAATAAAACCAGTGTGTGTTAGGTAACCGTAGAGTGCGGTTGTGTGCTTTTCTTTCGGCGCTTGGCGCCAACCCGCGTGTTCGGGCTGGTCGGGTCCCCGCTGGCCGCGTACGTCTCCGTCGGCTGTCTTCTTCTTCTGCTTCGTCGGGACCAGCCAGCCCCCAACACAGCAGATGGCTCAAGAATGTCCATAGTTTACACAAAAATACCGGTCAGCATGCTTACTCATTGCAATGTCACCTATTGTTGCATGCGCGGTGGTGACATTAGAAGGCGAGTGCTTGTGCGTATGGCTCTTAGTAACCTAATCTATTCTAAAACAGTCCATTGCCGGTGTTGCCATGCTTATTGGCATGGCTTCTGCTTTCGTATCGCAGTGCATCTGTGGAAAGAGGAAAGCAGCAAGAGGAGACGAGGCCCAACGGCCATGACTTCAGTCAACAAGGTGGGGTTTTCCAACGCTGCCCAGTCCACTGGTCCAGGCAGCAGCGAGACCATCAGTGCCAGCGCATATGTGTGAGTGTTTTCCTCGGCATCTAACCTGGCCTGCCTCTGTGTTCAAGCATCAATTTGACATATGCATATTTAGCAGCTTGTAAAGTAATCACAGATTTGTTTCAAGTGGTATAACTGCAGTAGAGCGAGTTACGTCGCAAGGACCAAGCCATCAACGCGTTCATTTCAACGTCACGAACACGGTGTAAAAAAACTAATTTAGGTGTAGACACTCTTCGCCCGCCGCGACGGGAAGCGTGTTCAGATAATATTCGGCTTTAGTACATGCGCTGCGGCTACACTTTGCGTAGAGCAAGTACTTTTGTATCTATCTATCTATCTATCTATCTATCTATCTATCTATCTATCTATCTATTTATCTATCTATCTACCTATCAATCTATTTGGCTGCCTACATTTAGTAGTTCTGGTGACCGCCTCTATAACAAGGGGTAGAGCAAGAAATGAATAGATCATGGAAAACACGATACGTGTTTCCCAGGGAAACACGTATTGTGTTTTTACTGATGAAGGCCGGTCCCCGGCTGAAACGTAGGAAAAATAAAAAGTTTTCGGGCACGCCCTTCACTTTCCGGTATATATATATATATATATATATATATATATATATATATATATATATATATATATATATATATATATATAATAAAAGAAAAAGGTGTATACCTAGGGGCTCGTTTTCCGTGTTTTATATATATATATATATATATGTATATATAATTAGGGAAAAAGGTGTATACCTAAGGGCTGGTTTTTCCGTGTTTTCACCCAATATTATTGAGATCTAAGAAACAGTAATTATATAATATATATATAATATATATATAATATATATATATATAACCATCCGTGAACAGGAGCCAGCCGCCAGCCGGAGCATTCCTGCTCACGGCTGGTTATCTTTTCACCGACTTTTCTTCCTTCTCATTTACATTCCATTTGTTCTAACAACTTCCGCTCTACATTTCTTGGCTATATTGTCTGTTAGATCTCATTAATATTGTGTCAAAACACGGTAAAACGAGCCCTTAGGTTTACACTTCTTTCCCTTATTCATTAACGAGGATCTCGTACTGGCAGGCTTGGTGTCACTGTGTTGTATACGAGGGACCATTGGTCAGCTGCCCGCTCGTAATAAGTTCACGTGCTACGTGACGCCATACATGCGCATGAAAGTGTGTTTCACACTCGCCGCTTGGCTACAGAGGGCGCTGACTGACACTCCCACTTCTCAATTCACATATAAACCCAACAAAGTGTGTGGAGGGAAGGCCGCTGTGATAGCTCAGTGTTAAGAGCATCGAGCGCATTATTCGAAGGTCGTAGGTTCGCTTCCTGCTCACAGCTGGTTATCTTTTCACCCAGTTTTCTTTCTTCTTATTGACATTCCATTTGTTCTAATAACTTCTATACATTCCTTAGTCTTCAATATATATATATATATATATATATATATATATATATATATATATGTATATATACATATATATATATATATATATATATATATATATATAATCAATATTGCAGTTTTTCGGCCTTTGTGAAACGGATGAAAATATTTCGACACCAGGACCGGTCTGCGCAAGGAAGGCACACGAGCCATTGTGTGCTCGACCAGTGTGAGCTCGACTCTATGCAAAGCTTTCCAGGCAAACGAGAATATTCGCAGCTAAGCCACAGCTTCTAGCAAACAAACAGGAATGGAATGTGGGGGTGAAGAAAAAGGATAATGCACTATGTGCTGCAGCCCTTGCGGGAGCCCACCTCGACGACGAGGCATTAGTAGACCACTCCTCCTTCCCCCTTTCTTCATAGGATCAGCTGAATGAGATGGCATATTTTTACGATATGTGGGCCCACCACGACATTGTCCTACCCAAACAGTCAAGCCAACTTGACACGTGTACTGGCAGCCGCTTTTCGAACCTCACCCAGCTTCCAGATAAATCTTGGAAGCCAATGTCATCGGACGTGCGCAAAACTTGGTGACGTGTGCGAAAATGTCGGTACAGTGCTTTGGCGACCATATTTGGGCATCGTGGGGACTGTGGCCTCTGCACATGCATTGTGTGGTGTCTTCCTTCTGCTTCGTGAGTGGAGCATCTAGACCATGGAGCGCCCTATTGGCGGAAGCAGCGGACAATGTGCCCAGGGTTGGCGACGCGGCGCTATATAAGCGGGAGACTCTTGTGTATTTTCAAGTTCTACAGTTCAACAGCTCTCCTGTACAGTTCTGATTACTTGATCACCTCTTTTCTAACTCTCACTTACTAATCAAGTAAATAAATTGTTGTCCTTGTTTACGAGCGCCTCATCTGACTTGTTCGACGATGGGTCCTTGGACGGAACCCGCTACCAAACTGAGACCCGCGGGACCCGGAGTCACAACCATATTTAGTACAGGAACATATTGGCACCAGCTCTGTGCCAGCGTGAGAGAAGACGTTGACGTCCGTGTGTGGCTCGTGCTTGCCGGGTTCCTGCCTGTAGCAGCTTGTTGCGACTAACGCTTCTTGAATAATAACCTCTGTTTTTACGTAACCTCACTCGTTGTATTTGGTGGAAACGTGCTGGGTAACGTCCTGGAGCTCCACAGCTGTAAGCTATCATCTGATCTCGCGATGACCGAGCGCGTCGATCCCCCACAAGCCTCTTCCACGCTGCCGCCCGTCATGTGCTCTGCTGTACTTCATCTGCGTGATCCACCTAGTGTACAACGGCACTGAAGATCAAAATGTCGAGGACTGGCTGGCAGAGTACGAGCGTGCCAGCGCAATTACCAAGTGGGATGGCCCTGCGAAGTTGACTCACGTCATCTTCTACTTGACAAATTTGGCCAACCTATGGTTCACCAACCACCAAGCCTACATCCCCACCTGGTCGGATTTCAAAGAGGCCGTGACCTCATTTTTTCGGTCATCCAGCCATGCCCCGCCGCGGTGTTCTAGTGGCTAAGGTACTCGGCTGCTGACCCGCAGGTCGCGTGTTCGATTCCAGGCGGTGGCGGCTGCATTTCCGATGGAGGTGCAAACGTTGGAGGCCCGTGTACTCAGATTTGGGTGCACGTTAAAGAACCCCAGGTGGTCGAAATTTGCGAGCCCTTCACTACGGCGTCTCTCATAATCAAATGGTGGCTTTGGTACGTTAAACCCCACAAATAAATCGGTCGTCCAGCCATGCGCAAGCTTCGCGCTGAACTTGGCCTGCGGGCACAATTTCAGCGAAATGGTGAGATCTTCACGAGCTACAATGAGGATGTGATCAGTCTCTGTAGGCGAGTTGATGCGAGGATGACGGAGGCTGACAGAATAAAGAATATATTGAAAGGCATTGATGACGATGCTTTTCATATACTTGTGGCCAAACATCTACAGACCGTCACGGCGATGATTCAGCTATGTCAATATTTTGATGAGCTGCGCAAGCAGCGAAAAGCGGTGAATTTCTACACGTCGCGCTAATACGCAAACAGCGGATATTTCAGCTTTGGAGTGCAAAAGCAGTAGCCCTAACTACAGCGTGTTAATGCCTCAAATTCAACAGTTCATCTGGGAGGAAGTTGCTCGACAACTCTTTCTTGTGGCCACCATCAACGAGACCCCCACAGCACTGGACCACTCACTTCGCCTTGCTATTCAGACGCAAGTTGCTGAGGCTCTTCCTTCGCCCGCGTCCCCAATATCAGTTGCTGCACCGCTGACATATGCGAAAGCCGTCCGCTGACCTCCTGCCCAACCGCCGCTCCCTTCATACAGTCTAGCCACAAACTACTACAGGTCACCAGTTTCGGTTTATCCTGTGAATCAGCCCTTTTCACCACCTCGCGCACCTGTAAACTCTTGGCGTACTCTGTCTGGATAACCGGCCCCTCTTCTACAACTGCGGTATTCCAGGACATGTCGCGCGCTACTGTAGTTGCCATGGATTCTATTTTAATGATGCTCAACAATCCGACAACATACCTCGACAATCAAAATCGCATGTGACACCTGATGCACATGACCCCCGCTCACGTCGACCAGACTTCCGCCGACGTCGATCTCCTTCGAATGGGGGGAGGAGACCCTGTCTTCGGTCTCCTTCCCCCATGCTTCGCCGTTCCAACCACGCCCATGAGGAAAACTAACAGTCGCAGTTGCTGAGGCAAAAGCTGCGCCACCAACGAAATTTCTGAGGCCTCATCTTTCACCCCCTAACGAGATTGCCGTGTTTGTGGACGGTTTCGCCACAACTTCTCTTGTCGACACAGGTGCCGCTATTTGTGTAATCACTGAAGTGTTATGCCGCAAACTGGACAAAGTGACGACTCCACTGGTTGAAATTTCTTTACGCACAGCGAGTTCGCAGGACGTCCAACCTTCTGCCAAATGCACTGCTCGTGCTGTGATTCAAGGAGTGTTTTAGATCGTTGAATTTGTCGTCCTTCCACATGTGTCTCATGAAATCATCCTGGGATGGAACTTTCTTTCCACTAATAAGGCGGTTGTCGACTGCGCTTGTGCTGCTCAACTCATTTTGTTTCCATTCTGCACGACATTCATAGATCTCCCTTGCTGACCCAAAAAGGTGATCGTCGCCGCTGATGTCGTTGTCTCAGCTTTTTCGGTCGTCACGGTCTCTCTATTGTGCAACTCCATCCCCGATTCAACTTTTTCTTTATGCCGTCGCAAGAATGCGCTCGTCGCCGGAATCTTGTCGTCCCGTTTGCCGTCATAACACTTGCGGATGGCTCCAGTGGCGTGTATGTGTGCAATCTGTTCCCTTGTCCCGCTACCTTATTGCATGGCAAATGTATTGGGAGTCTTGACACTTATGATAACATCTTTCTTTTCGATGCCCCTTTTGACACGACCCCGATGTCCATGGATGCTGTCACAGCTGCCACCGCGCCCTCACTACCTCACCAAGACGTTCTGTTACGCAGCGTAGACACCGGCCTTACGCAAGACCAGCGCAATCAGCTCATTCAACTACTCGACCGTTTCCGTGCCTCCTTCGACCACGTACAGCCTCCCTTGGGACGCACGTCAGTTGTCGCTCACCATATCGACACCGGTCATCATAGTCCACTTCATCAGCGCTCCTACCGTGTCTCGCATGCTGAGCGTGACGTCATCACTCAACACGTCGACGAGATGCTGCAACTTGGTGTTATTCAGCACTCGCACAGTCCTTGGGCTTCACCAGTGGTCCTCGTGCGAAAAAACAATGGCTCCATCAGGTTTTGCGTGGATTATTGTCAGCTAAACAAGATCTCCCGCAAGGATGTTTATCACCTACCACGCATTGATGACGCCTTGGATTGCCTTCAAGGTGCGGAGTTTTTCTCTTCACTGAATCTGCGCTCTGGACATTGGCAAGTGCTAATGGCCGAACCAAATCATCCAAAAACGGCGTTTGTGACCCCTGACAGCCTATAGGAATTTATTGTTGTGCCCTTTGATCTTTGCAATGCGCCTGCAGCTTTTGAAAAAGATGAACAGTGTCCTCAGGTGACTTAAATGGCACATCTGTCTTTGCTATTTAGACGACATTGTTGTATTCTTGGCAAATTTCGAAACTCATCTTTCCCAACTGGAACAAGTTCTCCAGTGCCTTACGGCAGCCGGGTAGCAACTAAACTTCAAGAAATGTCGCTTTGGCGCCCGCAAACTCGCAACTCTCGGCCACGTTGTTTCAAAAGAAGCAATATCGCCAGACATTGCCAAACTGCGTGCCGTTGCTGAGTACCCCAAGCCTACTACCCTTAAGGAGCTCGGTAGTTTTGTAGGCTTTTGTTCCTATTTTCAGCGCCTCATTCGCAACTTTGCCTTTATAATTGCCCCCCTGTCTCAGCGCGGACCTTTTTGGCTGCAATTTTCATTGCAATGACGCATTCATGGCGCTGCGCCTGCTACTCACGTCTCCGCCAGTTCTCTGCCCCTTCGATTCCAATGCACCCACTGAAATTCACACGGATGCTAGCGGTGTTGGCCACGGTGTCATTCTCGCTCAATGCAAGGATGGCTGCGACGAGTACGTTGTCGCCTAGGACAGCCGTACCTTAACGAAGGCAGAGTCCAACTTTTCCGTCACAGAAAACGAGTGCTTGGCTATCATTTGGGCTATAGGAAAATTTAGCACTTACCTTTACGGACGCCAGTTTGATGTTGTCACAGATCACCATGCCTTATGCTGGCTAGCGTCCATGAAAGATCCTACTGGCCGCCTCACTCGATGGGCTTTATGCCTTCAGGAATACGACATCCGTGTTATTTATCGCTCAGGACGCAGATATTCAGATGCCGATGCATTATCCCGTTCTCCACTGCCTCCTGACCTTGCCTGCTTACTACCATTTGCTATTCGCCATCGTTGAGTATCACCGACATGTCATCCGAGCAGCGGAAGGATCCCTGGATAAATTGTTTGCTCGACGTCCTCTCTCACAGTTCGTCAGAAATAACTTCACGATCCCTGTCTCGTCAAGTAAGACATTTTGCTGTTCGTGACGGCTTGTTGTATCGCCGCAATACGTGACGGACGACCGTAGGTGGCTCCTTGTCATCCCTCGTCATTGGCGCTCTGACATCTGTGCTGCCTTTCACGATGACCCCCAGTGTGGCCACGCTAGAGTATTCAAGACTCACTCTCGTCTTTGTCTAAGATACTACTGGCGTGGCATGTATCGGCACGTTCGCCGTACGTTCGGTCATGGACCACGTGCCAACGCCACAAGACGCCTTCTCACACTGCTACGTTTAACCAGCCCAGCGAGACCATTACACCGCATCGGAATTGATATTCATGGTCCTCTACCCAACACTCTTCGAGCCAACCAGTGGATTATCGTCGCCGTCGATCATTTGACACGCTACGCAGAAACATCTACGCTGCCTGCTAAAACTGCGAAAGACGTTGCGTCCTTTCTTCTTCTTCATCTCATTTTGCGACACGGTGCACCTCGTGCCCTACTGAGTGACCATGGAGGCGTGTTGCTCTCGAACGCCGTTGATGAGCTGCTCAAGGCATGTCGCACTGTCCACCGAAAAACCTCGGCATGCCATCCTCAGACCAATGGCATGGCAGAACGCTTTAATCGTACCCTTTGAGATATGCTTGCCATGTACGCGTCTGAAGACCACACTAATTAGGACCAAGTGCTCTCTTTTGTCACCTACGCGTACAACTTTGCGCCACAAAGAAACACCTGCTTTTCTCGTTTCTTTATCCTGTACGGACGTGAGCCATCATGCTTCATGGACGCCATGGTTCTTTACAGGCCTGATGTTTCCGAAGCGATGCCTGTTTCCGAAGTAGCTGCTTATGCCGAAGAGTGTCGTCCACTCGCTCGCTCATTTACCGCACAAGACCAATGGCGCCGGAAAACTGACCACGATGCCTCTGCGTCTATTGTCCACTATAACCCAGGAATGTTGGTTTGGCTCTGGGTCCCATCCACCGCTCCCGGTCTTTCCCCAAAGCTTTCGTCAAAATACCATGGCCCCTACCGTGTGGTGCGACAAACATCCCCTGTCAACTATGAAGTTGAGCCCATTGATCCACCTTCGGACCAACGCTGCCGTGGGCGTGAAACAGTACAGGTCATCATCATCATCAGCCTGACTACGTCCACTGCAGGACAAAGGCCTCTCCCATGTTCCGCAAGTTAACCCGGTCCTGTGCTTGCTGCTGCCAATTTATACCCGCCCCGCCGCGGTGGTCTAGTGGCTAAGGTACTCGGCTGCTGACCCGCAGGTCGCGGGTTCGATTCCCGGCTGCGGCGGCTGCATTTCCGATGGAGGCGGAAATGTTGTAGGCCCGTGTACTCAGATTTGGGTGCACGTTAAAGAACCCCAGGTGGTCAAAATTTCCGGAGCCCTCCACTACGGCGTCTCTCATAATCAAATCGTGGTTTTGGGACGTTAAACCCCACAAATCAATCAATTTATACCCGCAAACTTCTTAATCTCACCTGCCCACCTAACCTTCTGTCTCCCCCTAACCCGCTTCCCTTCTCTGGGAATCCAGTCAGTTACCCTTAATGACCAGCGGTTATCCTGTCTACGCGCTACATGCCCTGCCCATGTCCATTTCTTCTTCTTGATTTCAGCTATGATATCCTTAATCCCCGTTTGTTCCCTAATCCACTCTGCTCTCTTCTTGTCTCTTAAGGTTACACCTACCATTTTTCTTTCCATTGCTCGCTGCGTCGTCCTCAATTTAAGCTGAACCCTCTTTGTAAGTCTCCAGGTTTCTGCTCCGTAGCTAAGTACCGGCAAGATACAGCTGTTATATACCTTCCTCTTGAGGGATAGTGGCAATCTACCTGTCATAATTTGAGAGTGCTTGCCGAATGTGCTCCACCCCATTTTTATTGTTCTAGTTACTTAAATCTCGTGGTTCGGCTCTGCGGTTATTACCTGCCCTAAGTACACATAGTGTTTTACAACTTCAAGTGCACTATTACCTATCTCGAAGCGCTGCTCCTTGCCGAGGTTGTTGTACATTACTTTCGTTTTCTGCTGATTAATTTTAAGACCCACCTTTCTGCACTCCTTGTCTAACTCCGTAATCATGAGTTGCAATTCGTCCACCGAGTTACTAAGCAATGCAATGTCATCGGCGAAGCTTAGGTTACTAAGGTATTCTCCATTGACTCTTATCCCTAACTGTTCCCATTCTAGGCTTCTGAAAACCTCCTGTAAGCACGCGGTAAATAGCATTGGGGAAATTGTGCCCCCCTGCCTTACACCCATCTTGATTGGTATTCTGTTGCTTTCTTTATGAAGCACTATGGTAGCAGTTGATCCCCTGTAGATTTCTTCCAAAATGTTTATATATACTTCATCTACGCCCTGATTCCGCAGTGTTTGCATGACGGATGATATTTCTACTGAATCAAACGCCTTCTCGTAATCTATGAAGGCTATGTATAGTGGTTTGTTATACTCTGAGTATTTCTCTATTACCTAATTGATAGTATGAATGTGGTCAATTGTTGAGTAGCCTGTTCGAAATCCTGCTTGTTCCTTTGGTTGATTGAATTCTAATGTTTTCTTTACTCTGTTAGAAATTACCTTTGTGAATAGTTTGTATACTACAGAGAGCAAGCTGATCGGCCTGTAACTCTTCAGTACAGTACAGGTATGACGCCTCAAACCATGCTAAGACCCCTTGTCGCGTCATTTCCCTAGGTCGCCAGGTAGTTATACCGGAGCATAGTGGCGCCAGCTCTATGCCAGCGTGAAAAAAGACGTTGACGTCCGTGTGTGGCTCGTGGTTTCGGGGTATATATATATATATATATAAATATATATATACATATATATATGCAGGTACGCGTATACGGTGAGTGACGCCGACGCCAGCGGCGGCAAATCCAACCGAGAGTGTCCATACAATAGCTGTCGCGATGAAAAAAACGGCCACGTCTCTGTCCCTGGTGGGATTGCGATCACTGCTGCTAGGGACACTGCCGCCGTCTTTGTGCTTGTTGACGTCATCGTTTGAAAGGCACAGAGAGGCCAGTAATCCTTTCGATCTTTAGCTGGCTCGACTCTCCTTGATTGTGCTTGACGAGGAGGTAGGTGTTCCGCTTCTTTACAGCATCATATTTTGCATTGGCAGCTCAGAAACGACATTTCAAAGGCGTCATCGAGGGTGACAGCATTTGTTGGCAAGTCGTGACATTTGCGTTGCAAGTGGAGCAGCATAGCTTCGTGGAGGGGAACAAGAAGGACACGCTCACAAGCTTCAGCGACGAATAAACACCCATCAACAAAGAAAGACGGGAGATATATAGATAGATATGTGGGCTTTAATGTCACAAAACCACCTTATGATTATAGGAGCCGTCATAGTGGAGGGCTTGAGAAATTTTGACCACCTGGTGTTCTTTAACGTGCACCGAAATCTGAGCACACGGGCTACAACATTTCCGTCTCCATCGGAAATGCAACCGCTGCAGCGGAGATTCGATAACATGACCTGCGGGTCACCAACCGAGTGCCTTAGCTACTAGACCGTCGCGGCGGGGCAAAAACGGCCTGAGAGCCACGTTTTTCTAATTTCGCCCTCGCAGTTTTAAACGAACCGTCCGCTAAGACTCGTGGGCCAATACCCCTTTTGACATCAACCGTAGTCTTACCCAGCACTGACAATTAATCAAAGTCTTCCTCCAATATTACAAGCACTGCGTTTCCTCGTTATCGCACTGCCACGGTGGTATAGTGGCTAAGGTACTTGGCTGCTGACCCGCAGGTCTCAGATTCGAATCCCGGTTGCCGCGGCTGCATTTCCGATGGAGGCGGAAAATGTTGTAGGCTCGTTTGCTCAGATTTAGGTGGACGTAAAGAACCACAGGTGGTTGAAATTTCTGGAGCCCTCCACTACGGCGTCTCTCATAATCATATGGTGGTTTTGGGACGTCGAACCCTACATATCAATCAATCAATCGTTATCGCTAAGTAGATAAATCCCTGTTGCCAAGCGCCGCACTTTGCCTAAGTTACTCCCGTCTGTTCCCTCAGAGCCCAAACAAAATTTCGACGTGAGAACCTAAGGCCAATAAAAACAAGTCAACCACGTGATGCGCCACGACATTATACCACCGCCATTTAGTCTGTGGGTGCCTTCCTGTTGTGTTAGTGAACGAATATGGGACCCTACGTTTCTGCGTCGATCATCGTCACTCAAACAAGATCACGAAGGACATGGACCCTTTTCCACCGAAAGGTGATGTCCTGAATAGTCTCCATAAGGCGATGTACTTTTCTTTCATGGACGTCACAACCGGCTGCAGGCCAATTAGTCGAGGTGAGATCGGGAAAGTATTCGTCATAAAGAAGATTGCCTTTATAACAGGCGGGCTGCTCCAATCCAAGGACATGACCTTTGGTCTTTCATCTGCACCTCCGACTTTCGGTCGCATTATATGGTCACGGTAATAAAATGGGTGCAAGTAACCGTGTAGCAACCAGCGGAAAAGCTTCAATCGAGCAACTCGAGTTCGTCATCATCTTTTTCCAGCCCAAATCCTTCGGCACGCACAAGTAATAATAAAACTAACCAGACAACAGCCAGAAACCCACTACAAGCCCGTCCCATTAATCCGCCTTTCCAAAAGCATCGACTCCATACGTTTAGGTGTATGAAGGCAAGAGCAAGTCTTCAGCATGTGTAATACGGCTTCATCCTAGCCACGTGGACGATGTCTAGCTGGTAACCACGACGGGAGGACCACATGCTTGGCTCTGTGATAATTTTGTAGTTGGCATTGCTGAGGCGCTGAAGAACCCGGTAAGGGCCGAAATAACGACGAAGGAGGTTATCCCAGTGGCCACGTTGGCGTACGCGACTCCAGAGCCATACTTTATCTCCGGGGTGGTAGGTGACTTCTCTGTGGCGAAGGTTGTACCTGTAAGCATCATATTGTTGCTAAGAGCGAATTTGCAAGCGAGCGAGTTGTCGAGCTTCTTCAGCATACTGTACATACTGGTCAGCATTCCGTGGTGGTTGTAAAGGCGTCAGGTAAAAGCGTGGCGTCTAACATCGTAGTAACTTTGCGGCCGTAAAGCAGGCGGAAAGAGGTAAATCCTGTAGTTTCTTGCACGACAGTGTTTTATGCGAAAGTTACAAAAGGGAAGAAATTGTCCCAGTTCGCATGCTCCACGTCGATATACAGGAAAATCATGTCTGTGACGGTCTTATTGAACCGTTTTCTTATTCCGTTAGCTTGTGTATAGTAAGCTGTCGTCCGGTGATGTACGGTGCCGTTCAGTGTCATCACTTCTTGCAGCAGCTGAATGGTGAAGGCCGTGCCTCAGTCGGTTAGAACCGCGGCCGGGGAACCATGGCGAAGTACGTCAGCATAAATCAAGAAGTCCATGGCATTGCTTGCCCTGCCGCGTTGGAATGCTCGTGCTTCGCAGAGGCTGGTTAAAGAATCCGTGGCAATTACTATCCAGCGATTAACCCCCGAATATTCCTAAAATGAACCTAGCAAGTCTCTGCCAACTTGTTCAAACGATGCTCGGGGTGGCTCCACAGGGTGTAAAAAACCAGCAGGTCTCATGAGTGGAGTCTTGCGATGCTGGCAGTCTTAGCAGGTTTTGATGTAGTGCATGACGGTGTGGGACTGCTTGGGCCAGTAGTCCTTGTGGCGGATACGAATCAGAGCACGCGTGAACCCTAAATGCCCGCAAGATAATTTGTCATGGCACGCCTTAAGGATGTTGTCTCGCATCGCAGATGGTTCGACCAGTAGGGCGGTTCGAGCATCGGGATCAAAACTTCGCTTGTACAGGACGTTGTCACAGAAACAAATGATGAAATCGTGCGCCCTAATGTTCGTGATGGCTGTTCGAGCTTGTTCCCGAGATAGTCGATAATTGGGAGAAGTTCTGTGTTATCACGCTGTTTTAGGGCCAAGTCGGTGGCTGTGATGTCATAAGGAAGCTTTCGTCGTCAGTTTGGTCAGGAAGAATCGACTCAACCGGGGCACGTGATAGGCAGTCAGCATCCGTGTGCTTGCGTCCCGACTTGTAAACCATGGTAACGTCAAATTGTTGCAGGTGGAGACTCCATCGAGTGAAACGGTTTGAGTGGTCTTTGAGGCTCTCAAGCCAGCACTAAGAATTGTGGTTGGTTACTACTTTGAATGGTCACCCATACAAATGTGGTCAGAAGTTGACTATGGCCCACACGACAACTAGACATTCCTTTTATGTGGTGGAATAGTTTGTTTCAGCAGATGATAACGTACGACTAGCGTAGGCGATCAATTACTTGACACCTTTTTGCAATTGCACAAGGACAGCTCCGAGGCCGACATTATTTGAATCTGTAGGCACTTCAGTGTCGGCTTTTTCGTCGAAATGACCCTATATTAGAGAACTCTCGAGGCGTCGTCGTAGCTCGCAAAAAGATCCGTGTTGCTTTGGGGCACACAAAAGCAAAGTTGTCTCTCGTAAGCTGGTGTAAGGGTTCTGCTGTTTAAAAAAATTCGACACGACGCAACGATAGTACACACAAAGGCCCGGAAAACGGCGTATGTCGTGTTTTCTCGTTGGAGTTGCAGAGACAGCCATAGGTAGCATTTTCTTGGCGTTTAGGTAAATCCCGTCACTGTTGACGACATGGTCGAGAAACTTGAGCTTCTCGTAGCCATAGTAGCATTTTTCGGGCTTCAGCGACAGGCCAGCTGTTCAGAGTGCTTCAAGTACTACATGAAGGCACTGAAGGTTCTGCTCGAAAGTCACCTAAAAAGTACGACGTCATCTACATAGACAAGACGGGAGTGTCCTTTGAGACCAGAAAAAGCTGTGTCCATCATTTGTTGAAAAGTCGCGGGTGCGGAGCACAGATCAAAGGAAGCACATTGAATTTTAAGAGCACGTCAGGAGTAATGAAGGCGATCTTTTCCCGGTCATGCTTATCGACCTCAATCTGCCAATAACCACGGCGTAGATCCATGAATGAAAAATATCGGGTATTTTGAAGGCGGTCGAGTGAGTCATCGATGCGAAGAATCAGATGGACGTCTTTCTTCGTCACGATGTTCAGTTTGCCATAATGAACCCAGAAACGCAATGTGCCGTCTATCTTTTTCACCAACACAATCCGTGATGCCCATGGACTTGTAGATGGCTGAATGATGTCGTCAGCAAGCAATTGTTGTACTTGGGCGTAAATAGCGTCTTGTTTTCTGTGAGAAACACAATAAGCACGTTGTAGAATAGGCCTTTCGTTGGGCTCTCTTATGATTCTGTGCTTCGCGACGGGCGTCTGTCTGACATTGGACGTTGTGGCAAAGCAATCACCGAAGAAAAGCAAGAGGGAGCGAAGAATCTCTTGATGTGTAGTCGATAGTGCGCAGATCACATCAAGCTTAACCAGAGACTGTTTGTCGTCGAGAAGACAGGAAGAGAGGTGCGCGAATGAAAATTTGTCTTTCGAGTCTCCAATTTCTTCGTAATAGGCGGTGACACAATGTCCACGAAGTGCTAGTATTCATCACTAAAGTTTTCTAGAATTTTCGCAGGCTCTTGTGTCAGTTCATTAAGACCACGGGAAAGGCATATTTGACGGGACAAGAAATCCGACACATTGCCTTCCACAACTCCAAAAGCCGTTCCGTTGATGTCGTTTAGTACGTTAACCAAAACACTGGAACGAGCTGGTACAGTCACTGAATCGTCAGATACACGCAACACCATCATACGCAATCCTGAGAATGCGTTACGTGAAAACGTCACCAGCGAGTCTTGGAAAATTTAATTGCCCCATATTATTGAAGGAAGTCTAATCCCAAGATGACCTGCCCGGAGCATTTCCGCTGTACGACGAGAAACCCAATGAAGGTCGAAGAGGAACAAGTACTCGGGCAGTGCACCTCCCAAACAGCTTCACTAGATGACTACACGTGGTATGGAGCTGGGGACCGTTCCTTGGCGTCATCAATTTTCGGAGAGCAGCCACGAAATCACTACTCATAACGGAGTAATCGGCGCAAGTTCTCACAATAGTGGTGGCCGAGTGATTGCCATTTGTTTTCAAAATATCGACGAAACTTGCTGCGTCTCGTTCAGAAAATTTCGAGACAGAGAAATTGGCATCGTCAATGTGTCGTGGCGAAGGGTGTTTGTAAGTTTGGTCAACAGCGGCCCCACTCCCGGAGGCCGCCGGCCTCAGTTTTGCTGGCGTGAGCCAGGACTTGGGACCTGTTTCGTACGCCAAGGAACGTGGCGTAAGGATTAGGTGAGCCGAGGCGCCGAGAAGGTGAGGGTTGCCAGTGGCTTTGTGCAGGAGGGAACGGCTGTTGCGCTGCTAGGTATTGTTGAACCTCGCGAGAACGCTCCCTGTTGCTGGGTCGGTGCGCGTTAGGGTGAAACCCCTGAGTGCCCATCCTATCATACGCACACTAGCGGTACAGATGGCCCACTTCGCCGCAGTGGTAGCAAAGGGGCCTATTGTCTGAAGTTCGCCTTACGTCAGATTTACAGGTGCCTTCACGCGAAACGTCATACTGGAAAGTGCTCTCGTAGTTATTTTCAGGAGCGAATTGAGCGGGCGATGGTGAAAAAGTGGAGGGTTGCCGGTGCCCTGTAGAAGGTTGACGACTCCTGAGTGCTTCGGCGTAAAACTGAGCAGGAGCTTCCGCATGCTCTGAGAGCAATTGTGTGGCCACATTCCTGAATTAATCGCGAAAGATATCACCCAGAATCGTCACACTCGGGTGAGAAGTGGAACAAACTTTGCACGCTCCTCGCGGAGCACGCTTCACACAAGCACGCGGAGTGCTGATAAGTCCTGTCCGCAGGTGAAATGCGACACCGCGGCGACAGAAGCTTGGCGGTCACACTGCTGAGAGCGTTGCTGAAGTGCTCGTTTATGGTAGAAGCTTCAGCGATTAAGTCTTAGACAGTGGTTGGGGGCTTGCGCATTAGTCCAGCAAAAAGTATCTCCTTGACACACCGCAGGAGGAGACGAACTTTTTTGTACATCAATTGGTCCGCGCATTTGAACAAGCGTTACATGTCTTCGACAAACATGACCATGTTTTCATTTGGCTTATGAACCCGGAGCTGCAGAGCCTGCTCGGCTTTTTCTTTCCTTGAGAGATTTCTGAATGCCTGGCATAGCTGTCGCTGAAATTTTTTCTAGGTGGTAATAGACAGCTATGGTTCTCATACCTCATATGAGCAAAGTCTTCAAGTGCAAAATAGAAGTAGCCAAGCTTCTTGATTTCATTCCATTCGTTGGCGGCTGCGTCCCGGTCGAAGTGGTCTAGCCAGTCATCCACTCCCTCGAACACATCGTCATAAAACAGCTTCGGGACGCGTGCGGTGTAGACAACGCTTGGGGTGGATATGAGTTGGTCTACGTTGCTCTCTTGCGTCTTACTTGCCGTTGTGCTTGTTATTCTTGCCCAGCTCAAGGGACCAAATTAAGGAGCTAGGTCTAGCATGTGACTGCTGAGGTGAAGTGCCAGGTTTTTCTCAGGAATTGTTGTAATGGTGGCATCAGCTTGAAGCGGCTTGAGTTCAAACTCACGAATTTGAAATCTATCCGGCACCTCCACCAGTTTTCTACGGTAATAAAATGAGTGCCAGTAACAGTGTTGAAAGCAGCGTCAATCGTGCAGCGCGATTTCGTCGTCGTCTTTTTCAAGTCCAAATTCTTCTTCATGCAGAAGTAATATTGAACATGCCACGCAACAGCCAGAAAATTCCCGCATGTCCGTGCCAATATATATAATCCTGACCGGCCTGAAGTGGTAGACCTGTCTCGTTTACTTGGTCGACGTCGTGGTGTTTGCCTCAAACTTCGACGGGCACCTCCACCACCTTGAAGTTGTACGACAAGCAATCAAGATTTCTTGACTCAACCTAAGTTCAGAAAAGTGTCGCTTTGAGTAGGAGAAGATCTTTGGCATGTCAACAGCTGCCATCGCTGCGTTGCCACCATTCACCAACAAGACAGTAAGCTGATCGCTCGACTTGTCCGCCTACAACAGACACTTTTTCAGGGAGTTTTCGCGTATATCCGAGCCACTGCTTCATCTTATAAAGATACACGTACAAATGAAGTTTGAACTGCGTAATCTGAAACTTCTGCATTTCGGCCAATATGTCGATAAGTAAATATACGTCCACGCAAGCGCCGTGCAGAAAACTGGCGGGTTAGTGAGAATTATGTTTTGTTAGCCTGTCACTATGCGAGGTGGAAGTCAAATATTCGACAACAGAAAAGGAGTACCGCGCCATTGTCTAGACTACATCGAATTTTTCCCCAATCTCCATGACAGTTCCTTCAAAGTTGTGACGTGGCCACCACGCCTTGTTCTTGCGTGGTGGTCACCACCTAAACACAAGTTCCCTTGAGATGACCTCGCAAAGGGGAGCCTGAGTTTGAAAATTTACTATCTCCTGTTTACTATAAGGTTAAAAGTGCCCTACTAATCTCTGCGTCTTTTCTCATTGTAGTTACCTCATGAACTACTACTACCGCATTGTCCTTAGGCACGTGCAGGTGTGGCAAGATACAAAAGAAACCAGCGCTCAGTATTACGAGTAAAACAGTAACTACAACAGTGCTTATAAAAGCACACACCTGCCACAGCTGCGTTGAAATTTGCATGTTCGAGGGAACAAGCGTAGACATACATACAACTCACTTAATCACATTGTTATATAAACAACTTGACAAACAGCTTGTGTTTGATTTAATCGATGCTAGTTTACTCACTAACAGCAATAGCACTAGATTCGCCCACAGTCACAACTTCCTTTTACCTAAATGTAACACCAATTATGGCAAAATGACATCCGCCTTCGCGGTCATTAAATTGTGGAATAACCTGCCCTATACACTAAAATTATCATCATCTTTTCATGCATTCAAACGTGATCTTAAAAACTTCATCTTGCATAACTAGGTTGACAACGATGATTACTTAACGATTCTTGGTATCCGGGCATGAAATGGGAAAGTCTTTGCAAATTTACGTTATTGCTTTATGGCGTGATTATGTTTTACTTAGATAACTTATTACTATTGTTCTTGTGTCGCATTCTGACTGCCTGTTTTGTTTACTTGATGTTATTTCATGTAAGTTCACTGTTTACTTTTCTTTGTGTTGCGTATTTTACGTGCTGTTATAATTAATAATTTTATTGTTATATTTAACCGAGGGTACCCTGCAGTCGCTTGACTTTGGGACCCTCGTCTGCATACTACATTCTACAAATTTTGTATTTTGAATGAATGAATAAACTGAACTGAACTGAACTGAACTCAGTCGGTCGTTTGCACTAAAGCCTTGTTCTCCTTTTTAGGAGGGAAGTCGTAGAGGTGACGCCAGAGTTCACGTAAGTTCAAGTTCGCTTCTTTTTGTAACCGTTAGACCTGATGACGTGTGTTGTTGTTTAAAGAAGATAGCTTTTCTAGGCTTAGTTGAAGGCATACATTTCCGTCCGTCCGTCTGTCTGTCTTTGTGTATGCCATACGATTCAGCTACCATGTGAAAGTTAAGCACTTGCTGAACGCCCAGCTCTTTTGAACTGGTGGTTGTGTTCATGCTTGTGAACATTATCGATCAAAGAGCAAATAATACGCATATCTGAGGTGCAACATCAATACGTAAGTGCTCGGTTTTGTATATCTTTACTATAAAAATGCATAGATGCGTAATTCAAAGATTCTAGTGTTTTCTTCGCTGCGCTGAAAGTGCCACGCCATGCACGAAAAAAGACAGCCGGCAGAAGACTATTGTCTTTCCACGATATTTCCAGCGAGGCACGCATATACGGCACCAATTTTGGCACTCACATTGCTTGTGGTGCCCTAGAGACTGCTATGGAATGATTAGTGTGGAGTACAACCAGATACTCGCGTTAGCCTCGGTTTACTCGTCGTAGACGCATCCTTCTGTTTTTTTCTCTGGCCAATCTCTAAACGAGTGGTATGAAGCTGTTGTTTAAGAACGTTGCAGTAAAGGTCAAGACAACGCATCTACACACATCACTTCTACACTGGCCTACGACTGAACAGGCACGCCGCAGAGCAGAAGCAAGCCGGAGTGCCAACGAAAAGCAGGTGGCACTTTGACAACGAGTCTGAGCTGGAGTGGGGCTGGTTAGAAGCCTACCGCGTACTGATGGGTAGTGCAGAGATATGTTCTGTTAAAATTTCGCGGCTAATTGAATTAGCATGTGGTGGCGCCTCTCCACTTTGATAGATAAACAACCATCTAGAAGCTTGCTCTTGCGCAACTATGCAAGGAATTGGAAATGCATCCTGTCTTCTATGAGGAATAAATTATCAGAGAACGCTGATACGTATGCTAGCGTCGAACATGCAACTACAAAAACAGGCCCGGTGTACAGTTCTTCTCACCTCCTCTTAGACCAAGTGCCGAAGCACCAGAATATGAAATTCTATCATGTAGTTCGTCCGGGTCATTGCTAGTGTTCCATAATGTTTAAAAAATATTTACTAGGAGGCGTAAGCGCATAAAGAATTCCCCATAAGCGCAACTGAACAGGCTACACTCGGGTCTTACATTTTCGTGTGTGTGGAAAAGGAATATATGCTTTCAACAATAAACCTGTTACCAGCATAGAGGGATGCAAGGATGCTAATGAACAAACTTATTTATATTGCAAGTGCTTGTATAGTAATCATTAACCATGCCATGCAGTCATTTAGCACTCGCTCCCAATTTATGTTCTTTAACAATTTCGGTTCTTCGTTCAAAAAGTTGGTGTGTTCCTGCGTATCGCTCTCACTATTACTACAATGACTCAGAGAACTATTTTCGTGTACTACGTGACATGCGTGTCCAAAGTTGCTAACTACGTCTCATTGCACTTCTCCCGCAGCTCGGTCACCAACAGTCGCGAGCGCTTCGTTGTGGTGGCGATGAGCGCCTTGCTCCTGCTCATCAGCTGCACGCTTTTCGCCGTCCTATTCACGCTCCTCTCAGACGACAGTGAGTGCTCCTTTACTTTTTTGTGTGTGATGCTAACCTGCATAGTGACCCAGCAGTTTTCTATTTTTCTTATCAACTTTATAGTTTTTCTGAACGAGCAATCTAGGACTGCAATAAGGTAACCTCTATGCGGCATCAAATCATAACCACTTTACAGTGGTGCTCGATGTATGAGTGCAATGCTTCGTAAACAGGACGGGGCTCTAACACGGACGGTCACATTAGGGATGAAATCAACTTTCGTAATTAAAAAAAACGTCCCATCGTTTTTTTAAACCGCGAACAGTGTAGTCAAAACCGCACAATGGTACACTATGGCCAAAGTTTTAAAGTTCACTATAGACTTAAGCTAATATGTACACAAAACCCGTTCGACGGCGTGAGCGTATTAACGACCTTTGTTTTACCACCTACACGGACAAACAGGGCTGATAAGAGAGAAAGAGGGAGGGGGTAGTTTTAAAGTTCATATCTTACGAAAGCAACCAATATCGGCGGCTGAGAATATGTAAAGAAAGATATTTAACATCATTGTTTAAAATAGTGAAATCATAGAGGAAATAGAGCCCACAATAAGCAGTGACTAGAAGACAAGATAGACATTCCGTGATATCGCATTACGAGTGCGTCTACACTAACGAAAGCCCTTGTTTACCACTAACAAACCAAACAAGTAGTTGCCAGTTTGCTATAATGTAGAAAGTGGCTGTTGGACCAGCATATGAGCTCAGCTGTACTTTAATGGGCTGTAGTAGTTATAGAAAAGTATCTATCTATCTATCTATCTATTCATCTATCTATCTATCTATCTATCTGTATGTCTGGATGCTGTCCTGATCACCTGCCTAATTTGAGGAAGATCAATATTATGGCTGAAGCGTAAGAGGGTTTGATGATTATGTGTGACTGGACGCCAGTTGTCAAAACAACTTTGCAAGAAGACCGAAGCAAGTGTGTGATGGTTAAACGTCAATTATTGTTGAAGCGCTGGCCACTACACAAACAATACACAAGTACGTACTCCTATGATAGTCATCGCGTTGGCTTAATGTCAATTGTATTCCTAAACACCAACCTCTGTAGGGGCCTTAGGCGCAACCATGGCCGCTGGATAAAAAAAACCTTGTTTTTTATCTCGTGGCCGTGGTACCACTATTGAGGGCAACTGTCCTACGGCGTCGACACAACAATCAGGTTACCGCTTTTGATGTTGAAATACCCCTGTTGGAATCGCGACGTAGCTGTATACAAATAGTCGTATGTTCTATAAAACATACGACTGACTGTCCATAAGTCTGTTCGTACAGTTGCACATGTCTCTAGCATTATTTTTTGATGTTTCGCTCAACTAAACACACATCACAGGCACCATTGCTCTACATAACTCGCATAATTTAGATTGAAATTTTATTTGAGAGCTACCAAATTATTTTACCTCATTACTATTTATTTATTGACAGTAGGTTGATATTCTTGGAAGTAGGATAACATGTGGTAGATATTCATTTATTCACAATAAGTTGGTATTCTTGCAAGTAGGGTAACATGTGGTAGCATCAAGCGCTCGTTTATAGTAAACTAATGCAATGCCTGCCAACGAAAAGAGATTGAGTACTTGTGTAGCACTACTTTCTTTTTTTTCCCGCAGTCTTTTCAATACCAACTGTAATAAGTAAGTATACAGGACTTTTTATCTAATTATTTCGGTATACGTAAGTAATGAAAGCTTCATCCTGATTGCCAACATTAGGTCTGCTTTATGCTACTGACGCCTGTAGTGCAACATCGGTTCACAAAGCCTATACGCAAGAACAGCATCAAGGGCTCGGGAAGAGCCCTTGAAGTGTTCTCGCTTTTCTCCTGGTGGAAAACCTCGGAAGGCGCCTGCTTGCACTCAATGAAATTGCTTTTTCGTGTAATTCTTCTTTTTCAGGGATGTTACGATCATTTTTTACCTGTGTATATGTTCATAAAACACCTGTTTGCTAAACATTTATGCTGAATCTCGTTACAGGAACCTCAACTAAGTCCGAGGAGGTGACTTATGCTGCTTGCCGGGCGTTTATTTTTGCCAGAGGCTGGTTTATTTATGATATATAAGCGAATAATGTGCATTCTTATTATTAAACAGCGAAAACACCTGACGTGTTAGTCTGTGTAGTCAATCAGAATGGCTACAAGACCAAAATGTTTTTAGAGAAACAGGTCCATTACTACACAACCATGTGTGCTCAACCACGTGGTGTATGACGACACCAAGTCCTGCTCAAGGCTCTCTTACGGTTTTGCCGAAACAGGAGCTGTTGGAAGAAGATCACAAGGCCCTTCAAACAATATAGTAGGATGACTGGACAACTCTTGCTTTACTTGGTTTTCTTTTCAACAAATCGGAATCACCCTCGCGCCCACCTCCCCCACCTGATATTTCGTGTAGTTAACGTGTTATCGCAATACCTCTGGAGCCGACGTTCTGTGAGACCATCATAGTTGCGTCATCATGAACTCGCAAATAGTGCAAGCATATGACGTCATGATGACGTCTAATTCCACGTTTCTTGTGATTACGTAGTAATTTTGGACCATCGTATTTTTTTGCAGAATCTCGCTTGGATTTTGACGAGAGATGTGAGCCTTTGGTCTTATATGTGAGCAACTGTATTTTGGAAGGTATTGTGCCAGTATTTAACGGCACACGGAAGGGCGAATTTCGGAAACATATCACCTATTTTTGCAATTTGTGTGATATTTTTTACGCGCGTACTTTTCTTGAACAGCATTTTTTTTGTGGCTCAAAACCACTGTTTCGAGAGCAAGTAGTAACTGAAAATGCACCCTAGGGACATCCTCGTGTACGCACGGTGCTTACGGTGTACTTTCTGAAAAAAAAACCTACTGTACAAAAGCATGATGAAAAACGTACAGCGCGAACACAAGACGGGAATACTAAAGAAGGGACACAGACAAGCGCTGCAACATAAAAGCCTTATGTTTATTAAAAAAAAATCTGCTGTGTATGGGAAATTTACGTATTTACGTATTTACGTATTTACGTATTAGGCATTTACGTATTTAGGCATTACAGAACGCACGTCGAAGTGCTTGCCTCAACCACGACGTCGCGCGACGCTTTCTTGCACCTAAATTACCAATTACAGTAATCCGAAAGGACAGACACATCACAGTTCGCTTCGATAGGCTTCCTACTTTTCTGAAGCGAGGTTGGATTGACGAAAGGAGCTTGCTAGGTTCTTCATTTTTCGGAAACCACGCCTGAACACCAACAAATAAGAAAGAAGTACCGACGTTTTTTTGTGGATGGCTCACTTTGCACTGCTCATGGAGTAACGGCCAGCGCATCATTGTGGGCACTGGTGGCGGAGTTTCTCCGAGCGCCGCCTGGAAAGAGTCCGACGTCTATCTTTCTGCTATTTAAAAATTTTTACGAGTCTCTTAAGAAGATCCAGCTACCGGGCTCGTTACATAATATGTCGATGCCTATTGAAACTCGCAGTTCCGCATATGGTTAAACTACAGCGGAGTTCCTCTTGAAACACCGGCTTCTCGGCCAATCACCCGTAGTGGGTAGGTGTAATTTATTGAAGAACGAGCAGCTGTTCTCCCTCAATGAAATCGAAGCAAAGGCAGAAGAAGAAAACTTGCCTCGCGGGTCGGGTGCATCACGGGACAGGGTTCCGCGCTTAGCGATCGCCTGCCGCCAGGCCCTGATGAGCGTAGAGGCTGTCTTCCCAGCTACAGGGCTCCACGACGGAACCACTTCAAATCGGCTTCTCTCGCACTGCTGTCAAAGGTACGCTCTGCTTGTTGTTCTTTACGCATTGCAAGTACAGGCTACTTACTTCTTACATTAGCATGCTTTTAGCGTGAGAGCCGAATAGGCTTTCATGCTTGTTGGTGAGGCTCCCTGCAGGTTGTGTATTTATTGCAGTGTATCTCACCATGCTGCACAAACACACAGATTATGGTGGTTCAGCACATCCAACTGCGCACTAGCTTGTCCAGTGATAGTCAAAAGTAGAGACGCAGATATTCCCAATTCCGCGTAAGCTACGAATATGGGTATTTGCATCTCGTACGTAGAGCGCGGCATAAAAAATCATCGATGCCTCCGTCTCAGCACTTTTGCTCCAAGAACCCAAAAGCCTGTGCCCCATGACTTGGGATTCCCGTTGTAAAAATGACTTATAAGGATTCGAAACAATGAAACCAAGGAGTGCATTAGTTGTGTTTGCGTTAGGGACCCGCCAGTTTGTACGAATAGTATGTCTTCTGAAAACCAGAATTCCTGTAAGGCACGCGCAGATATTCACAATACCAGCAGAGCATACCGCTGAGGATGGCTCAAGAATGTCCATAGTTTACACAAAAATACCGGTCAGCATGCTTACTCATTGCAAGGTCACCTATTGTTGCATGCGCGGTGGTGACATTGGAAGGCGAGTGCCTGTGCGTATGGCTCTTAGTAACCTAATCTATTCTTAAACAGTCCATTGCCGGCGTTGCCATGCTTATTGGCATGGCTTCTGCTTTCGTATCGCAGTGCATCTGTGGAAAGAGGAAAGCAGCAAGAGGAGACGAGGCCCAACGGCCATGACTTCAGTCAACATGGTGGGGGTTTCCAACGCTGCCCAGTCCACTGGCCCAGGCAGCAGCGAGACCATCAGTGCCAGCGCATATGTGTGAGTGTTTTCCTCGGCATCTAACCTGGCCTGCCTCTGTGTTCAAGCATCAATTTGACATATGCATATTTAGCAGCTTGTAAAGTAATCACAGTTTTGTTTCAAGTGGTATAACTGCAATAAAGCGAGTTACGTCGCAAGGACCAAGCCATCAAAGCGTTCATTTCAACGTCACGAACACGGTGTAAAAAAAATAATTTAGGTGTAGACACTCTTCGCCCGCCGCGACGGGAAGCGTGTTCAGATAATATTCGGCTTTAGTACATGCGCTGCGGCTACACTTTGCGTAGAGCAAGTACTTTTGTATCTATCTATCTATCTATCTATCTATCTACCTATCAATCTATTTGGCTGCCTACATTTAGTAGTTCTGGTGACCGCCTCTATAACAAGGGGTAGAGCAAGAAATGAATAGATCATGGAAAACACGATACGTGTTTCCCAGGGAAACACGTATCGTGTTTTTACTGATGAAGGCCGGTCCCCGGCTGAAACGTAGGAAAAATAAAAAGTTTTCGGGCACGCCCTTCACTTTCCGGTATATATATATATATATATATATATATATATATATATATATATATATATATAATAAAAGAAAAAGGTGTATACCTAAGGGCTCGTTTTCCGTGTTTTATATATATATATATATAATAAGGGAAAAAGGTGTATACCTAAGGGCTGGTTTTTCCGAGTAAATATATATATATATATATATTTACTCGGAAAAACCAGCCCTTAGGTATACACCTTTTTCCCTTATTATATATATTAATATATATATATATATATATATATATATATATATATATATATATATATATATATATATATATATATATATATATATATATATATACCGGAAAGTGAAGGGCGTGCGTATATATATATATATATATATATATATATATATATATATATTTATATTTATATATATATAACCATCCGTGAACAGGAGCCAGCCGCCAGCCGGAGCATTCCTGCTCACGGCTGGTTATCTTTTCACCCACTTTTCTTCCTTCTCATTTACATTCCATTTGTTCTAACAACTTCCGCTATACATTCCTTGACACTATTGTCTGTTAAATCTCATTAATATTGAGTCAAAACACGGTAAAACGAGCCCTTCGGTTTACACTTCTTTCCCTTATTCATTAACGAGGATCTTGTACTGGCAGACTTGGTGTCACTGTGTTGTATACGAGGGACCATTGGTCAGCTGCCCGCTCGTAATAAGTTCACGTGCTACGTGACGCCACACATGCGCATGAAAGTGTGTTTCACACTCACCGCTTGGCTACAGAGGGCGCTGACTGACACTCTTATTTCTCAATTCACATATAAACCCAAAAAAGTGTGTTGAGGGAAGGCCGCTGTGATAGCTCAGTGTTAAGAGCATCGAGCGCGTTATTGGAAGGTCGTAGGTTCGCTTCCTGCTCACAGCTGGTTATCTTTTCACCCAGTTTTCTTTTTTCTTATTGACATTCCATTTGTTCTAATAACTTCTATACATTCCTTGGCATTATTGTCTGTTAGTCTTCAATATATATATATATATATATATATATATATATATATATAATCAGTATTGGAGTTTTTTGGCCTTTGTGAAACGGATAAAAATATTTCGACACCAGGACCGGTCTGCGCAAGGAAGGCACACGAGCCATTGTGTGCTCGACCAGTGTGAGCTCGACTCTATGCAAAGCTTTCCAGGCAAACGAGGATATTCGCAGCTAAGCCACAGCTTCTAGCAAACAAACAGGAATGGAATGTGGGGGTGAAGAAGAAGGATAATGCACTATGTGCTGCAGCCCTTGCGGGAGCCCACCTCGATGACGAGGCATTAGTAGACCACTCCTCCTTCCCCCTTTCTTCATAGGATCAGCTGAATGGGATGGCATATTTTGACGATATGTGGGCCCACCACGACATTGTCCTACCCAAACAGTCAAGCCAACTTGACACGTGTACTGGCAGCCGCTTTTCGAACGTCACCCAGCTTCCAGATGAATCTTGGAAGCCAATGTCATCGGACGTGCGCGAAACTTAGTGACGTGTGCGAAAATGTCGGTACAGTGCTTTGGCGACCATATTTGGGCATCGTGGGGACTGTGGCCTCTGCACATGCATTGTGTGGTGTCTTCCTTCTGCTTCGTGGGTGGAGCATCTAGACCATGGAGCGCCCTATTGGCGGAAGCAGCGGACAATGTGCCCAGGGTTGGCGACGCGACGCTATATAAGCGGAAGACTCTTGTGTATTTTCAAGTTCTACAGTTCAACAGCTCTCCTGTACAGTTTTGATCACTTGATCACCTCTTTTCTAACTCTCACTTACTAATCAAGTAAATAAATTGTTGTCCTTGTTTACGAGCGCCTCATCTGACTCGTTCGACGATGAGTCCTTGGACGGAACTCGCTACCAAACTGAGACCCGCGGGACCCGGAGTCACAACCATATTTAGTACAGGAACATATTGGCACCAGCTCTGTGCCAGCGTGAGAGAAGACGTTGACGTCCGTGTGTGGCTCGTGCTTACTGGGTTCCTGCCTGTAGCAGCTTGCTGCGACTAACGCTTCTTGAATAATAACCTCTGTTTTTACGTAACCTCACTCGTTGTATTTGCTGGAAACGTGCTGGGTAACGTCCTGGAGCTCCGCAGCTGTAAGCTATCATCTGATCCCGCGATAACCGAGCGCGTCGATCCCCCACAAGCCTCTTCCACGCTGCCGCCCGTCATGTGCTCTGCTGTACTTCGTCTGTGTGATCCACCTAGTGTACAACGGCACTGAAGATCAAAATGTCGAGGACTGGCTGGCAGAGTACGAGCGTGCCAGGACAATTACCAAGTGGGATGGCCCTGCGAAGTTGACTCACGTCATCTTCTACTTGACAGATTTGGCCAACCTATGGTTCACCAACCACCAAGCCTACATCCCCACCTGGTCGGATTTCAAAGAGGCCGTGACCTCATTTTTTCGGTCATCCAGCCATGCCCCGCCGCGGTGTTCTAGTGGCTAAGGTACTCGGCTGCTGACCCGCAGGTCGCGGGTTCGATTCTAGGCTGCGGCGGCTGCATTTCCGATGGGGATGCAAATGTTGGAGGCCCGTGTACTCAGATTTGGGTGCACGTTAAAGAACCCCAGGTGGTCGAAATTTGCGAGCCCTTCACTACGGCGTCTCTCATAATCAAATGGTGGCTTTGGTACGTTAAACCCCACAAATAAATCGGTCGTCCAGCCATGCGCAAGCTTCGCGCTGAACTGGGCCTGCGGGCACAATTTCAGCGAAATGGTGAGACCTTCACTAGCTACATTGAGGATGTGATCAGCCTCTGTAGGCGAGTTGATGCGAGGATGACGGAGGCTGACAGAATAAAGAATATATTGAAAGGCATTGATGACGATGCTTTTCATATACTTGTGGCCAAACATCTACAGACCGTCACGGCGATGATTCACCTATGTCAATATTTTGATGAGCTGCGCAAGCAGCGAAAAGTGGTGAATTTCTACACGTCGCGCTAATACGCAAACAGCGGATATTTCAGCTTTGGAGTGCAAAAGCAGTAGCCCTAACTACAGCGTGTTAATGCCTCAAATTCAACAGTTCATCTGGGAGGAAGTTGCTCGACAACTCTTTCTTGTGGCCACCATCAACGAGACCCCCAGAGCACTGGACCACTCACTTCGCCATGCTATTCAGACGCAAGTTGCTGAGGCTCTTCCTTCGCCCGCGTCCCCAATATCAGTTGCTGCACCGCTGACTTATGCGAAAGCCGTCCGCTGACCTCCTGCCCAACCGCCGCTCCCTTCATACAGTCCAGCCACAAACTACTACAGGTCACCAGTTTCGGTTTATCCTGTGAATCAGCCCTTTTCACCACCTCGCGCACCTGTAAACTATTGGCGTACTCTGTCTGGATAACCGGCCCGTCTTCTACAACTGCGGTATTCCAGGACATGTCGCGCGCTACTGTAGTTGCCATGGATTCTATTTTAATGATGCTCAGCATTCCTGCAACATACCTCGACAATCAAAATCGCATGTGACACCTGATGCACATGACCCCCGCTCACGTCGACCAGACTTCCGCCGACGTCGATCTCCTTCGCATGAGGGGAGGAGAACCTCTCTTCGGTCTCCTTCCCCCATGCTTCGCCGTTCCAACCACGCCAATGAGGAAAACTAACAGTCGCAGTTGCTGAGGCAAAAGCTGCGCCACCAACGAAATTTCTGAGGCCTCATCTTTCACCCCCTAACGACATTGCCGTGTCTGTGGACGGTTTCGCCACAACTTCTCTTGTCGACACAGGTGCCGCTATTTGTGTAATCACTGAAGTGTTATGCCGCAAACTGGACAAAGTGACGACTCCACTGGTTGAAATTTCTTTACGCACAGCGAGTTCGCAGGACGTCCAACCTTCTGCCACATGCACTGCTCGTGCTGTGATTCAAGGAGTGCTTTAGATCGTTGAATTTGTCGTCCTTCCACATGTGTCTCATGAAATCATCTTGGGATGGAACTTTCTTTCCACTAATAATGCGGTTGTCGACTGCGCTTGTGCTGCTCAACTCGTTTTGTTTCCATTCTGCACGACATTCATAGATCTCCCTTGCTGACCCAAAAAGGTGATCGTCGCCGCTGATGTCTTCGTCTCAGCTTTTTCGGTCGTCACGGTCTCTCTATTGTGCAACTCCATCCCCGATTCAACTTTTTCTTTATGCCGTCGCAAGAATGCGCTCGTCGCCGGAACCTTGTCGTCCCGTTTGCCGTCATAACACTTGCGGATGGCTCCAGTGGCGTGTATGTGTGCAATCTGTTCCCTTGTCCCGCTACCTTATTGCATGGCAAATGTATTGGGAGTCTTGACACTTATGATAACATCTTTCTTTTCGATGCCCCTTCTGACACGACGCCGATGTCCATGGATGCTGTCACAGCTGCCACCGCGCCCTCACTACCTCACGAAGACGTTCTGTTGCGCAGCGTAGACACGGGCCTTATGCAAGACCAGCGCAATCAACTCATTCAACTACTCGACCGTTTCCGTGCCTCCTTCGACCACGGACAGCCTCCCTTGGGACGCACGTCAGTTGTCGCTCACCATATCGACACCGGTCATCATAGTCTACTTCATCAGCGCTCCTACCGTGTCTCGCAGGCTGAGCGTGACGTCATCACTCAACACGTCGACGAGATGCTGCAACTTGGTGTTATTCAGCACTCACACAGTCCTTGGGCTTCACCAGTGGTCCTCGTGCGAAAAAAACAATGGCTCCATCAGGTTTTGCGTGGATTATTGTCAGCTAAACAAGATCTCCCGCAAGGATGTTTATCACCTACCACGCATTGATGATGCCTTGGATTGCCTTCAAGGTGCGGAGTTTTTCTCTTCACTGAATCTGCGCTCTGGATATAGGCAAGTCCTAATGGCCGAACCAGACCATCCAAAAACGGCGTTTGTGACCCCTGACAGCCTATAGGAATTTATTGTTGTGCCCTTTGATCTTTGCAATGCGCCTGCAGCTTTTGAAAAAGATGAACAGTGTCCTCAGGTGACTTAAATGGCACATCTGTCTTTGCTATTTAGACGACATTGTTGTATTCTTGGCGAATTTCGAAACTCACCTTTCCCAACTGGAACAAGTTCTCCAGTGCCTTACGGCAGCCGGGTAGCAACTAAACTTCAAGAAATGTCGCTTTGGCGCCCGCAAACTCGCAACTCTCGGCCACGTTGTTTCAAAAGAAGCAATATCGCCAGACCTTGCCAAACTGCGTGCCGTTGCTGAGTACCCCAAGCCTACTACCCTTAAGGAGCTCGGTAGTTTTGTAGGCATTTGTTCCTATTTTCGGCGCCTCATTCGCAACTTTGCCTTTATAATAGCGCCCCTGTCTCAGCGCGGACCTTTTTGGCTGCAATTTTCATTGCAATGACGCATTCATGGCGCTGCGCCTGCTACTCACGTCTCCGCCAGTTCTCTGCCACTTCGATGCACCCACTGAAATTCACACGGATGCTAGCGGTGTTGGCCACGGTGTCATTCTCGCTCAATGCAAGGATGGCTGCGACGAGTGCTTTGTCGCCTAGGACAGCCGTACCTTAATGAAGGCAGAGTCCAACTTTTCCGTCACAGAAAACGAGTGCTTTGCTATAATTTGGGCTATAGGAAAATTTAGCACTTACCTTTACGGACGCCAGTTTGATGTTGTCACAGATCACCATGCCTTATGCTGGCTAGCGTCCATGAAAGATCCTAATGGCCGCCTCACTCGTTGGGCTTTATGCCTTCAGGAATACGACATCCGTGTTATTTATCGCTCAGGACACAGACATTCAGATGCCGATGCATTATCCCGTTCTCCACTGCCTCCTGACTTTGCCTGCTTACTACCATTTGTGATTCGCCATCGTTGAGTATCACCGACATGCCATCCGAGCAGCGGAAGGATCCCTGGATAAATTCTTTGCTCGACGTCCTCTCTCACAGTTCGTCAGAAATAACTTCACGCTCCCTCTCTCGTCAAGTAAGACATTTTGCTGTTCATGACGGCTTGTTGTATCGCCGCAATACGTGACGGACGACCGTAGGTGGCTCTTTGTCATCCCTCGTCATTGGCGCTCTGACATCTGTGCTGCCTTTCACGATGACCCCCAGTGTGGCCACGCTGGATTATTCAAGACTCAACTCGTTTTTGTCTAAGATACTACTGGCGTGGCATGTATCGGCACGTTCGCCAGTACGTTCCGTCATGGACCATGTGCCAACGCCACAAGACGCCTTCTCACACTGCTACATTTAACCAGCCCAGCGAGACCATTACACCGCATCGGAATTGATATTCATGGTCCTCTACCCAACACTCTTCGAGCCAACCGGTGGATTATCGTCGCCGTCGATCATTTGACACGCTACGCTGAAACATCTACGCTGCCTGCTAAAACTGCGAAAGACGTTGCGTCCTTTCTTCTTCTTCATCTCATTTAGCGACACGGTGCACCTCGTGCACTACTGAGTGACCATGGAGTCGTGTTGCTCTCGAACGCCGTCGATGAGCTGCTCAAGGCATGTCGCACTGTCCATCGCAAAACCTCGGCATGCCATCCTCAGACCATTGGCATGGCAGAACGCTTTAATCGCACCCTTTGAGATATGCTTGCCATGTACGCGTCTGAAGACCACACTAATTAGGACCAAGTGCTCTCTTTTGTCACCTACGTGTGCAACTTTGCGCCACAAAGAAACACCTGCTTTTTTCGTTTCTTTATCCTGTACGGACGTGAGCCATCATGCTTCACGGACACCATGGTTCCTTACAGGCCTGATGTTTCAGAAGCGATGCCTGTTTCCGAAGTAGCTGCTTATGCCGAAGAATGTCGTCCACTCGCTCGCTCATTTGCCGCACAAGACCAATGGCGCCGGAAAACTGACCACGATGCCTCTGCGTCTATTGTCCACTATAACCCAGGAGTGTTGGTTTGGCTCTGGGTCCCATCCACCGCTCTCGGTCTTTCCCTAAAACTTTCTTCAAAATACCATGGCCCCTACAGTGTGGTGCGACAAACATCCCCTGTCAACTATGAAGTTGAGCCCATTGATCCACCTTCGGACCAACGCTGCCGTGGGCGTGAAACAGTACAGGTCATCATCATCATCATCAGCCTGACTACGTCTACTGCAGGACAAAGGCCTCTCCCATTATCCACCAGTTAACCCGGTCCTGTGCTTGCTGCTGCCAATTTATACCCGCAAACTTCTTAATCTCACCTGCCCACCTAACCTTCTGTCTCCCCCTAACCCGCTTCCCTTCTCTGGGAATCCAGTCAGTTTCCCTTAATGACCAGCGGTTATCCTGTCTACGCGCTTCATGCTCTGCCCATGTCCATTTCTTCTTCTTGATTTCAGCTATGATATCCTTAATCCCCGTTTGTTCCCTAATCCACTCTGCTCTCTTCTTGTCTCTTAAGGTTACAACTACCATTTTTCTTTCCATTGCTCGCTGCGTCGTCCTCAATTTAAGCTGAACCCTCTTTGTAAGTCTCCAAGTTTCTGCTCCGTAGCTAAGTACCGGCAAGATACAGCTGTTATATACCTTCCTCTTGAGGGATAGTGGCAATCTACCTGTCATAATTTGAGAGTGCCTGCCGAATGTGCTCCACCCCATTCTTATTCTTCTAGTTATTTCAATCTCGTGGTTCGGCTCTGCGGTTATTACCTGCCCTAAGTACACATAGTCTTTTACAACTTCAAGTGCACTATTACCTATCTCGAAGCGAGGCTCCTTGCCGAGGTTGTTGTACATTACTTTCGTTTTCTGCTGATTAATTTTAAGACCCACCTTTTTGCTCTCCTTGTCTAACTCCGTAATCATGAGTTGCAATTCGTCCACCGAGTTACTCAGCAATGCAATGTCATCGGCGAAGCGTAGGAAACTAAGGTATTCTCCATTGACTCTTATATTTAACTGTTCCCATTCTAGGCTTCTGAAAACCTCCTGTAAGCACGCGGTAAATAGCATTGGGGAAATTGTGCCCCCCTGCCTTACACCCTTCTTGATTGGTATTGTGTTGCTTTCTTTATGAAGCACTATGGTAGCAGTTGATCCCCTGTAGATTTCTTCCAGAATGTTTATATATACTTCATCTACGCCCTGATTCCGCAGTGTTTGCATGACGGATGATATTTCTACTGAATCAAATGCCTTCTCGTATTTTATGAAGGCTATGTATAGTGGTTGGTTATACTCTGAGCATTTCTCTATTACCTGATTGATAGTATGAATGTGGTCAATTGTTGAGTAGCCTGTTCGAAATCCTGCTTGTTCCTTTGGTTGATTGAATTCTAATGTTTTCTTTACTCTGTTAGAAATTACCTTTGTAAATAGCTTGTATACTACAGAGAGCAAGCTGATCGGCCTGTAATTCTTCAATACAGTACAGGTATCACGCCTCAAACCATGCTATGACCCCTTGTCGCGTCATTTTCCTAGGTCGCCAGGTAGTTATACCGGAGCATAGTGGCGCCAGCTCTATGCCAGCGTGAAAAAAGACGTTTACATCCATGTGTGGCTCGTGGTTGCCAGGTATATATATATATATATATATATATATATATATATATATATATGCAGGTACGCGTATACGGTGAGTGACGCCGACGCCAGCGGCGGCAAATCCAACCGAGAGTGTCCATACAATAGCTGTCGCGATGAAAAAAACGGCCACGCCTCTGTCCCTGCTGGGATTGCGATCACTGCTAGGGACACTGCCGCCGTCTTTGTGCTTGATGACGTCATCGTTTGAAAGGCACAGAGAGGCCAGTAATCCTTTCGATCTTTAGCTGGCTCGACTCTCCTTGATTGTGCTTGACGAGGAGGTAGGTGTTCCGCTTCTTTACAGCATCATATTTTGCATTGACAGCTCAGAAACGACATTTAAAAGGCTTCATCGAGGGTGACAGCATTTGTTGGCATGTCGTGACATTTGCGTTGCAAGTGGAGCAGCATAGCTTCGTGGAGGGGAACAAGAAGGACACGCTCACAAGCTTCAGCGACGAATAAACACCCATCAACAAAGAAAGACGGGAGATATATAGATAGATATGTGGGCTTTAATGTCACAAAACCACCTTATGATTATAAGAGCCGTCATAGTGGAGGGCTCGAGAAATTTCGACCACCTGGTGTTCTTTAACGTGCACCGAAATCTGAGCACACGGGCTACAACATTTCCGTCTCCATCGGAAATGCAACCGCTGCAGCGGAGATTCGATAACGTGACCTGCGGGTCAGCAACCGAGTGCCTTAGCTACTAGACCGTCGCGGCGGGGCAAAAACGGCCTGAGAGCCACGTTTTTCTGATTTCGCCCTCGCAGTTTTAACTGAACCGTCCGCTAAGGCGCGTGGGCCAACACCCCTTTTGACATCAACCGTAGTCTTACCCAGCACTGACAACTAATCAAAGTCTTCCTCCAATAATACAAGCACTGCGTTTCCTCGTTACCGCACTGCCACGGTGGTCTAGTGGCTAAGGTACTTGGCTGCTGACCCGCAGGTCTCAGATTTGAAATCCGGTTGCCGTGGCTGCATTTCCGATGGAGGCGGAAAATGTTGTAGGCTCGTTTGCTGAGATTTGGGTGGACGTAAAGAACCCCAGGTGGTTGAAATTTCTGGAGCCCTCCACTACGGCGTCTCTCATAATCATATGGTGGTTTTGGGACGTCGAACCCTACATATCAATCAATCAATCGTTATCGCTAAGTAGATAAATCCCTGTTGCCAAGCGCCGCACTTTGCCTAATTTACTCCCGTCTGTTCCCTCAGAGCCCGAACAAAATTTCGACGTGAGAACCTAAGGCCAATAAAAACAAGTCAACCACGTGATGCGCCACGACATTATACCGCCACCATATAGTCTGTGGGTGCCTTCCTGTGGTGTTAGTGAACGAATATGGGACCCTACGTTTCTGCGTCGATCATCGTCACTCAAACAAGATCACGAAGGACATGGACCCTTTTCCACCGAAAGGTGATGTCCTGAATAGTCTCCATAAGGCGATGTACTTTTCTTTCATGGACGTCACAACCGGCTGCAGGCCAATTAGTCGAGGTGAGATCGGGAAAGTATTCGTCATAAAGAAGATTGCCTTTATAACAGGCGGGCTGCTCCAATCCAAGGACATGACCTTTGGTCTTTCATCTGCACCTCCGACTTTCGGTCGCATTATATTGTCACGGTAATAAAATGGGTGCAAGTAACCGTGTAGCAACCAGCGGAAAAGCTTCAATCGAGCAACTCGAGTTCGTCATCATCTTTTTCCAGCCCAAATCCATCGGCACGCACAAGTAATAATAAAACTAGCCAGACAACAGCCAGAAACCCACTACAAGCCCGTCCCATTAATCCGCCTTTCCAAAAGCATCGACTCCATACGTTTAGGTGTATGAAGGCAAGAGCAAGTCTTCAGCATGAGTAATACGGCTTCATCCTAGCCACGTGGACGATGTCTAGCTGGTAACCACGACGGGAGGACCACATGCTTGGCTCTGTGATAATTTTGTAGTTGACATCGCTGAGGCGCTGAAGAACCCGGTAAGGGCCGAAATAACGACGAAGGAGGTTATCCAAGTGGCCACGTTGGCGTACGGGACTCCAGAGCCATACTTTATCTCCGGGGTGGTAGGTGACTTCTCTGTGGCGAAGGTTGTACCTGTAAGCATCATATTGTTGGTAAGAGCGAATTTGCAAGCGAGCGAGTGGTCGAGCTTCTTCAGCATACTGTACATACTGGTCAGCATTCCGTGGTGGTTGTAAAGGCGTCAGGTAAAAGCGTGGCTTCTAACATTGTACTATTTATTTATTTATTTATTTATTTATTCGAGTACCTACAGCGCCCAATTTGGGCATTACAGTAGGGGGGAGGAGACAAAAAAATTTGAAATTGATACAGGGTATGAATACTGATAACAAAACAAGTAAGCATGCTCAGCTTATACAGTGTGTACACATTCTCGGGAACACGAGGCAATCAAGGAAAAGTAAAACACAAACAGAAATGCAGACAGAAATTGGCAACTTTCATTTCAACAAAAATTGTGACAGAGCATATTGAATTGTGGGTGGCGGAGTGGATACAATGTATTCTGGTAGGTTGTTCCATTCGTGTGTGGTTTTCGGGAAGAAGGAGTTTTTGTAAGTATTTATGCGACATCGGTATTCGCGAACTTTGCGGGAGTAATCTAGGCGAGAGGATACATAAGTGGGATCTTTAATGTACACGTCTTTATTTAAACCAGTGCTACCAATATAAATATTATGAAATAGATTTAATCTTAAGAATTTGCGCCTGTCCTGCAGGAGAGGCCAACCCAACTGTTTACGAATGCACGAAGAGCGGTTAGTGAAATCATAGTTACCAGACACAAAACGCGCTGCTCGTTTCTGAACCCTTTCTAGCGCATTAGTACATATTTTTGTGTCTGGATCCCAAGCCACACAACCGTACTCTAAAATTGAGTGAACGTTAGAAAGATAGAGCGTTTCCTTTAGTAACTTTGCAGCCGTAAAGCAGGCGGAAAGAGGTAAATCCTGTAGTGTCTTGCACGACAGTGTTTTATGCGAAAGTTACAAAAGGGAAGAAATTGTCCCAGATCGCATGCTCCACGTCGATATACAGGAAAATCATGTTTGTGGCAGTCTTATTGAACCGTTTTCTTATTCCGTTAGCTTGTTTATAGTAAGCTGTCGTCCGGTGATGTACGGTGCCGTTCAGTGTCATCACTTCTTCCAGCAGCTGAATGGTGAAGGCCGTGCCTCAGTCGGTTAGAACCGCGGCCGGGGAACCATGGCGAAGTACGTCAGCATAAATCAAGAAGTCCATGGCATTGCTTGCCCTGCCGCGTTGGAATGCTCGTGCTTCGCAGAGGCTGGTTAAAGAATCCGTGGCAATTACTATCCAGCGATTAACCCCCGAATATTCCTAAAATGAACCTAGCAAGTCTCTGCCAACTTGTTCAAACGATGCTCGGGGTGGCTCCACAGGGTGTAAAAAACCAGCAGGTCTCATGAGTGGAGTCTTGCGATGCTGGCAGTCTTAGCAGGTTTTGATGTAGTGCATGACGGTGTGGGACTGCTTGGGCCAGTAGTCCTTGTGGCGGATACGAATCAGAGCACGCGTGAACCCTAAATGCCCGCAAGATAATTTGTCATGGCACGCCTTAAGGATGTTGTCTCGCATCGCAGATGGTTCGACCAGTAGGGCGGTTCGAGCATTGGGATCAAAACTTCGCTTGTACAGGACGTTGTCACAGAAACAAATGATGAAATCGTGCGCCCTAATGTTCGTGATGGCTGTTCGAGCTTGTTCCCGAGATAGTCGATAATTGGGAGAAGTTCTGTGTCATCACGCTGTTTCTGGGCCAAGTCGGTGGCTGTGATGTCATAAGGAAGCTTTCGTCGTCAGTTTGGTCAGAAAGAATCGACTCAACCGGGGCACGTGATAGGCAGTCAGCATCCGTGTGCTTGCGTCCCGACTTGTAAACCATGGTAACGTCAAATTGTTGCAGGCGGAGACTCCGTCGAGTGAGACGGCCTGAGTGGTCTTTGAGGCTCTCAAGCCAGCACTAAGAATTGTGGTTGGTTACTACTTTGAATGGTCACCCATACAAATGTGGTCAGAACTTGACTATGGCCCACACGACAACTAGACATTCCTTTTATGTGGTGGAATAGTTTGTTTCAGCAGATTATAACGTACGACTAGCGTAGGCGATCAATCGCTTGACACCTTTTTGCTATTGCACAAGGACAGCTCCGAGGCCGACATTATTTGAATCTGTAGGCACTTCAGTGTCGACTTTTTCGTCGAAATGACCCTATATTGGAGAACTCTCGAGGCGTTGTCGTAGCTCGCAAAAAGATCCGTGTTGCTTTGGGGCACACAAAAGCAACGTTGTCTCTCGTAAGCTGGTGTAAGGGTTCTGCTGTTTACAAAAAGTTCGACACGACGCAACGATAGTACGCACAAAGACCCGGAAAACGGCGTATGTCGTGTTGCCTCGTTGGAGTTGCAGAGACAGCCATAGGTAGCATTTTCTTGGCGTTTGGGTGAATCCCGTCACTGGTGACGACATGGTCGAGAAACTTGAGCTTCTCGTAGCCATAGTAGCATTTTTCGGGCTTCAGCGACAGGCCAGCTGTTCAGAGTGCTTCAAGTACTACATGAAGGCACCGAAGGTTCTGCTCGAAAGTCACCTTAAAAGTACGACGTCATCTACATAGACAAGACGGGAGTGTCCTTTGAGATCAGAAAAAGCTGTGTCCATCATTCGTTGAAAAGTCGCGGGTGCGGAGCACAGATAAAAGGAAGCACATTGAATTTTAAGAGCACGTCATGAGTAATGAAGGCGATCTTTTCCCGGTCATGCTTATCGACCTCAATCTGCCAATAACCACTGCGTAGATCCATGAATGAAAAATATCGGGTATTTTGAAGGCGGTCGAGTGAGTCATCGATGCGAAGAATCAGATGGACGTCTTTCTTCGTCACGATGTTCAGTTTGCCATAATGAACCCAGAAACGCAATGTGCCGTCAATCTTTTTCACCAACACAATCCGTGATGCCCATGGACTTGTAGATGGCTGAATGATGTCGTCAGCAAGCATTTGTTGTACTTGCTCGTAAATAGCGCCTTGTTTTCTGTGAGAAACACAATAAGCGCGTTGTAGAATAGGCCTTTCGTTGGGCTCTCTTATGATTCTGTGCTTCGCGACGGGCGTCTGTCTGACTTTGGACGTTGTGGCAAAGCAATCACCGAAGAAAAGCAAGAGGGAGCGAAGAATCTCTTGATGTGTAGTCGATAGTGCGCAGATCACATCAAGCTTAACCAGAGACTGTTTGTCGTCGAGAAGACAGGAAGAGAGGTGCGCGAATGAAAAGTTGTCTTTCGAGTCTCCAATTTCTTCGAAATAGGCGGTGACACAATGTCCACGAAGTGCTAGTATTCATCACTAAAGTTTTCTAGAATTTTCGCAGGCTCTTGTGTCAGTTCATTAAGACCACGGGAAAGGCATATTTGACGGGACAAGAAATCCGACACATTGCCTTCCACAACTCTAAAAGCCGTTCCGTTGATGTCGTTTAGTACGTTAACCAAAACACTGGAACGAGCTGGTACGGTCACTGAATCGTCGGATACACGCAACACCATCATACGCAATTCGTAATCCTGAGAATGCGTTACGTGAAAACGTCACCAGCGAGTCTTGGAGAATTTATTTGCCCCTATATTATCGAAGGAAGTCTAATCCCAAGATGACCTGCCCGGAGCATTTCCGCTGTACGACGAGAAACCCAATGAAGGTCGAAGAGGAACAAGTACTCGGGCAGTGCACCTCCCAAACAGCTTCACTAGAAGACTACACGTGGTATGGAGCTGGGGCCGTTCCTTGGCGTCATCAATTTTCGGAGAGCAGCCACGAGGTCACTACTCATAACGGAGTAATCGGCGCAAGTATTCACAATAGTGGTGGCCGAGTGATTGCCATTTGTTTTCAAAATATCGACGAAAATTGCTGCGTCTCGTTCAGAAAATTTCGAGACAGAGAAATTGGCATCGTCAATGTGTCGTGGCGAAGGGTGTTTGTAAGTTTGGTCAACAGCGGCCCCACTCCCGGAGGCCGCCGGCCTCAGTTTTGCTGGCGTGAGCCAGGACTTTGGACCTGTTTCGTACGCCAAGGAACGTGGCGTAAGGATTAGGTGAGCCGAGGCGCCGAGAAGGTGAGGGTGGCCGGTGGCTTTGTGCAGGAGTGAACGGCTGCTGCGCTGCTAGGTACTGTTGAACCTCGCGAGAACGCTCCCTGTTGCTGGGTCGGTGCGCGTTAGGGTGAAACCCCTGAGTGTCCAACCTATCATACGCACACTAGCATACGTACAGATGGCCCACTTCGCCGCAGTGGTAGCAAAGGGGCCTATTGTCTGAGGTTCGCCTTACGTCAGATTTACAGGTGACTTCACGCGAAACGTCATACTGGAAAGTGCTCTCGAAGTTATTTTCAGGAGCGAATTGAGCGGGCGATGGTGAAAAAGGGGAGGGTCGCCGGTGCCCTGTAGAAGGTTGACGACTCCTGAGTGCTTCGGCGTAAGACTGAGCAGGAGCTTCCGCATGCTCTGAGAGCAATTGTGTGGCCACATTCCTGAATTAATCGCGAAAGATATCACCCAGATTCGTCACACTCGGGTGAGAAGTGGAACAAACTTTGCACGCTCCTGGCGGAGCACGCTTCACACAAGCACGCGGAGTGCTGATAAGTCCTGTCCGCAGGTGAAATGTGACACCGCGGCGACAGAAGCTTGGCGGTCACACTGCTGAGAGCGTTGCTGAAGTGCTCGTTTTATGGTAGAAGCTTCAGCGATGAAGTCATAGACAGTGGTTGGGGGCTTGCGCATTAGTCTAGCAAAAAGTTGCTCCTTGACACACCGCAGGAAGAGATGAACTTTTTTGTACATACATTGGTCCGCGCATTTGAACAAGCGTTACAAGTCTTCAACAAACATGACCATGTTTTCATTTGGCTTATGAACCCGGAGCTGCAGAGCCTGCTCGGCTTTTTCTTTCCTTGAGAGATTTCTGAATGCCTGGCTTAGCTGTCGCTGAAATTTTTTCTATGTGGTAGTAGACAGCTATGGTTCTCATACCTCATATGAGCATAGTCTTCAAGTGCAAAATAGAAGTAGCCAAGCTTCTTGATTTCATTCCATTCGTTGGCGGCCGCGTCCCGGTCGAAGTGGTCTAGCCAGTCATCCACTCCCTCGAACACATCGTCATATATCAGCTTCGGGACGCGTGCGGTGTAGACAACGCTTGGGGTGGATATGAGTTGGTCTACGTTGCTCTCTTGCGTCTTACTTGCCGTTGTGCTTGTTATTCTTGCCCAGCTCAAGGGACCAAATTAAGGAGCTAGGTCTAGCATGTGACTGCTGAGGTGAAGTGCCAGGTTTTCCTCAGGAATTGTTGTAATGGTGGCATCAGCTTGAAGCGGCTTGAGTTCAAACTCACGAATTTGAAATCTATCCGGCACCTCCACCACTTTTCTACGGTAATAAAATGAGTGTCAGTAACAGTGTTGAAAGCAGCGTCAATCGTGCAGCGCGATTTAGTCGTCGTCTTTTTCAAGTCCAAATTCTTCTTCACGCAGAAGTAATATTGAACATGCCACGCAACAGCCAGAAAATTCCCGCATGTCCGTGCCAATATATATAATCCTGACCGGCCTGAAGTGGCAGACCTGTCTCGTTTACTTGGTCGACGTCGTGGTGTTTGCCTCAAACTTCGACAGGCACCTCCGCCGCCTTGAAGTTGTACGACAAGCAATCAAGGTTTCTTGACTCAACCTAAGTTCAGAAAAGTGTCGCTTTGAGTAGGAGAAGATCTTTGGCATGTCAACAGCTGCCATCGCTGCGTTGCCACCATTCACCAACAACAAGACAGTAAGCTGATCGCTCGATTTGTCCGCCTACAACAGACACTTTCTCAGGGAGTTTTCGCGTATATCCGAGCCACTGCCTCATCTTATAAAGATACACGTACAAATGAAGTGGGAACTGCGTAATCTGAAACTTCTGCATTTCGGCCAATATGTCGGTAAGTAAATATACGTCCACGCAAGCGCCGTGCAGAAAACTGACGGGTTAGTGAGAATTATGTTTTGTTAGCCTGTCACTATGCGAGGTGGAAGTCAAATATTCGACAACAGAAAAGGAGTACCGCGCCATTATCAAGACTACATCGAATTTTCCCCCAATCTCCATGACAGTTCCTTCAAAGTTTTGACGGGGCCACCACGCCTTGTTTTTGCGTGGTGGTCACCACCTAAACACAAGTACCCTTGAGATGACCTCGCAAAGGGGAGCCTGAGTTTGAAAATTTACTATCTCCTGTTTACTATAAGGTTAAAAGTGCCCTTCTAATCTCTGCGTATTTTCTCATTGTAGTCACCTCATGAACCACTACTACCGCATTGTCCTTAGGCAAGTGCAGGTGTGGCAAGATACGAAACAAACCAGCGCTCAGTATTACGAGTAAAACAGTAACTACAACAGTGCTTAGAAAAGCACACACCTGCCACAGCTGCGTTGAAATTTGCATGTTCGAGGGAACAAGCGTAGACATACATACAACTGACTTAATCACATTGTTATATAAACAACTTGACAAACAGCTTGTGTTTGATTTAATCGATGCTAGTTTACTCACTAACACCAATAGCACTAGATTCGCCCACAGTCACAACTTCCTTTTACCTAAATGTAACACCAATTATGGCAAAATGACGTCCGCCTTCGCCGTCATTAAATTGTGGAATAACCTGCCCTATACACTAAAATCATCATCATCTTTTCATGCATTCAAACGTGATCCTAAAAACTTCATCTTGCTTAACTAGGTTGACAACGATGATTACTTAACGATTCTTGGCATCAGGGCATGAAATGGGAAAGTCTTTGCAAATTTACGTTATTGCTTTATGGCGTGATTATGTTTTAATTAGATAACTTATTACTATTGTTCTTGTGTCGCATTCTGACTGCCTATTTTGTTTACTTGATGTTATTTGATGTAAGTTCACTGTTTACTTTTCTTTGTGTTGCGTATTTTACGTGCTGTTATAATTAATAATTTTATTGTTATATTTAACCGGGGGTCCTCCTGCAGTCGCTTGACTTTGGGACCCTCGTCTGCATACTACATTCTACGAATTTTGTATTTTGAATGAATGAATAAACTGGACTGAACTGAACTGAACTCAGTCGGTCGTTTGCACTAAAGCCTTGTTCTCCTTTTTAGGAGGGAAGTCGTGGAGGTGACGCCAGAGTTCACGTAAGTTCAAGTTCGCTTCTTTTTGTAACCGTTAGACCTGATGACGTGTGTTATTGTTTAAAGAAGATAGCTTTTCTAGGCTTAGTTGAAGGCATACATTTCCGTCCGTCCGTCTGTCTGTCTTTGTGTATGCCATACGATTCAGCTACCAGGTGAAAGTTAAGCACTTGCTGAACGCCCAGCTCTTTTGAACTGGTGGTTGCGTTCATGCTTGTGAACATTATCGATCAAAGAGCAAATAATACGCATATCTGAGGTGCAACATCAATACGTAAGTGCTCGGTTTTGTATATCTTTACTATAAAAATGCATAGATGCGTAATTCAAAGATTCTAGTGTTTCCTTCGCTGCGCTGAAAGTGCCACGTCATGCACGAAAAAAGACAGCCGGCAGAAGACTATTGTCTTTCCACGATATTTCCAGGGAGGCACGCATATACGGCACCAATTTTGGCACTCAGATTGCTTGTGGTGCCATAGAGACTGCTATGGAATGATTAGTGTGGAGTACAACCAGATACTCGCGTTAGCCTCGGTTTACTCGTCGTAGACGCATCCTTCTGTTTTTTTTCTCTGGCCAATCTCTAAACGAGTGGTATGAAGCTGTTGTTTAAGAACGTTGCAGTAAAGGTCAAGACAACGCATCTACACACATCACTTGTACACCGGCCTACGACTGAACAGGCACGCCGCAGAGCAGAAGCAAGCTGGAGTGCCAACGAAAAGCAGGTGGCACTTTGACAACGAGTCTTAGCTGGAGTGGGGCTGGTTAGAAGCCTACCGCGTACTTATGGGTAGTGGAGAGATATGTTCGGTTAAAATTTCGCGGCTAATTGAATTAGCATGTGGTGGCGCCTCTCCACTTTGATAGATAAACAACCATCTAGAAGCTTGCTCTTGCGCAACTATGCAAGGAATTGGAAATGCATCCTGTCTTGTATGAGGAATAAATTATCAGAGAACGCTGATACGTATGCTAGCGTCGAACATGCAACTACAAAAACAGGCCCGGTGTATAGTTCTTTTCACCTCCTCTTAGACCAAGTGCCGAAGCACCAGAATATGACATTCTATCATGTAGTTCGTCCGGGTCATTGCTAGTGTTCCATAATGTTTAAAAAATATTTACTAGGAGGCGTAAGCGCATAAAGAATTCCCCATAAGCGCAACTGAACAGGCGCTACACTCGGGTCTTACATTTTCGTGTGTGTGGAAAAGGAATATATGCTTTCAACAATAAACCTGTTTCCAGCATAGAAGGATGCAAGGATGCTAATGAACAAACTTATTTATATTGCAAGTGCTTGTATAGTAATCATTAACCATGCCATGCAGTCATTTAGCACTCGCTCCCAATTTATGTTCTTTAACAATTTCGGTTCTTCGTTCAAAAAGTTGGTGTGTTCCTGTGTATCGCTCTCACTATTACTACAATGACTCAGAGAACTATTTTCGTGTACTACGTGACATGCGTGTCCAATGTTGTTAACTACGTCTCATTGCACTTCTCCCGCAGCTCGGTCACCAACAGTCGCGAGCGCTTCGTTGTGGTGGCGATGAGCGCCTTGCTCCTGCTCATCAGCTGCACGCTTTTTGCCGTCCTCTTGACGCTCCTCTCAGACGACAGAGAGTGCTCCTTTACTTTTTTGTGTGTGATGCTAACCTGCATAGTGACCCAGCAGTTTTCTATTTTTCTTATCAACTTTATAGTTTTTCTGAACGAGCAATCTAGGACTGCAATAAGGTAACCTCTATGCTGCATCAAATCATAACCACTTTACAGTGGTGCTCGATGTATGAGTGCAATGCTTCGTAAACAGGACGGGGCTCTAACACGGACGGTCACATTAGGGATGAAATCAACTTTCGTAATAAAAAAAAAACGTCCCATCGTTTTTGTAAACCGCGAACAGTGTAGTCAAAACCGCACAATGGTACACTATGGCCAAAGTTTTACAGTTCACTATAGACTTAAGCTAATATGTACACAAAACCCGTTCGACGGCGTGAGCGTATTAACGACCTTTTTTTTAACACCTACACGGACAAACAGGGCTGATAAGAGAGAAAGAGGGAGGGGGTAGTTTTAAAGTTCATATCTTACGAAAGCAACCAACATCGGCGGCTGAGAATATGTAAAGAAAGATATTTAACATCATTGTTTAAAATAGTGAAATCATAGAGGAAATAGAGCCCACAATAAGCAGTTACCAGAAGACAAGATAAACATTCCGTGATATCGCATTACGAGTGCGTCTACACTAACGAAAGCCTTTTTTTACCACTAACAAAGCAAACAAGTAGTTGCCAGTTGGCTAAAATGTAGAAAGTGGCTGTTGGACCAGCATATGAAATCAGCTGTACTTTAATAGGCTGTAGTAGTTATAGAAAAGTATCTATCTATCTATCTATTCATCTATCTATCTGTATGTCTGGATGCTGTCCTGATCACCTGCCTAATTTGAGGAAGATCAATATTATGGCTGAAGCGTAAGAGGGTTTGATGATTATGTGTGACTGGACGCCAGTTGTCAAAACAACTTTGCAAGAAGACCGAAGCAAGTGTGTGATGGTTAAACGTCAATTATTGTTGAAGCGCTGGCCACTACACAAACAATACACAAGTACGTACTCCTATGATAGTCATCGCGTTGGCTTAATGTCAATTGTATTCCTAAACACCAACCTCTGTAGGGGCCTTAGGTGCAACCATGGCCGCTGGATAAAAAAAAAACCTTGTTTTTTATCTCGTGGCCGTGTTACCACTATTGAGGGCAACTGTCCTACGGCGTCGACACAACAATCAGGTTACCGCTTTTGATGTTGAAATACCCCTGTTGGAATCGCGACGTAGCTGTATACAAATAGTCGTATGTTCTATAAAACATACGACTGACTGTCCATAAGTCTGTTCGTACAGTTGCACATGTCTCTAGCATTATTTTTTGATGTTTCGCTCAACTAAGCACACATCGCAGGCACCATTGCTCTACATAACTCGCATAATTTCGATTGAAATTTTATTTGGGAGCTACCAAATTATTTTACCTCATTACTATTTATTTATTGAACGTAGGTTGATATTCTTGGAAGTAGGATAACATGTGGTAGATATTCATTTATTCACAATAAGTTGGTATTCTTGCAAGTAGGGTAACATGTGGTAGCATCAAGCGCTCGTTTATAGTAAACTAATGCAATGCCTGCCAACGAAAAGAGATTGAGTACTTGTGTAGCACTTATTTCTTTTTTTCCCCGCAGTCTTTTCAATACCAACTTTAATAAGTAAGTATACAGGACTTTTTATCTAATTATTTCAGTATACGTAAGTAATGAAAGCTTCATCCTGATTGCCAACATTAGGTCTGCTTTATGCTACTGACGCCTGTAGTGCAACATCGGTTCACAAAGCCTATACGCAAGAACAGCATCAAGGGCTCGGGAAGAGCCCTTGAAGTGTTCTCGCTTTTCTCCTGGTGGAAAACCTCGGAAGGCGCCTGCTTGCACTCAATGAAATTGCTTTTTCGTGTAATGCTTCTTTTTCAGGGATGTTACGATCATTTTTTACCTGTGTATATGTTCATAAAACACCTGTTTGCTAAACATTTATGCTGAATCTCGTTACAGGAACCTCAACTAAGTCCAAGGAGGTGACTTATGCTGCTTGCCGGGCGTTTATTTTTGCCAGAGGCTGGTTGATTTATGATATATAAGCGAATATTGTGCATTCTTATTATTAAACAGCGAAAACACCTGACGTGTTAGTCTGTGCAGTCAATCAGAATGGCTACAAGGCCAAAATGTTTTTAGAGAAACAGGTCCATTACTACACAACCATGTGTGCTCAACCACGTGGTGTATGACGACACCAAGTCCTGCTCAAGGCTCTCTTACGGTTTTGCCGAAACAGGAGCTGTTGGAAGAAGATCACAAGGTCCTTCAAACAATATAGTAGGATGACTGGACAACTCTTGCTTTACTTGGTTTTCTTTTCAACAAATCGGAATCACCCTCGCGCCCACCTCCCCCACCTGATATTTCGTGTAGTTAACGTGTTATCGCAACACCTCTGGAGCCGACGTTCTCTGAGACCATCATAGTGGCGTCATCATGAACTCGCAAATAGTGCAAGCATATGACGTCATGATGACGTCTAATTCCACGTTTCTTGTGATTACGTAGTACTTTTGGACCATCGTATTTTTTTGCAGAATCTCGCTTAGATTTTGACGAGAGATGTGAGCCTTTGGTGTTATATGTGAGCAACTGTATTTTGGAAGGTATTGTGCCAGTATTTAACGGCACACGGTAGGGCGAATTTCGGAAACATATCACCTATTTTTGCAATTTGTGTGATATTTTTTACGCGGGTACTTTTCTTGAACAGCATTTTTTTTGTGGCTCAAAACCACTGTTTCGAGAGCAAGTAGTAACTGAAAATGCACCCTAGGGACATCCTCGTGTACGCTCGGTGCTTACGGTGTACTTTCTGAAAAAAAAAACCTACTGTACAAAAGCCTTAATGTTTATTCAGAAAAAAATCTGCTTTGTATGGGAAATTCTAAGGTTGCTTCTATAAGGCAGTACGAAGTCACTGTGAACCTTTATATTCACAATTCTTTTTTGAAGCCCATTGCTTCAGTTCAGTTTAGTTTCATTTTCTTAAGGACTCCCATTCAGGGGATGTTACATAAGCGGTGGGATTACAAGAAAATAAATCGAAAAGTGATGATTCAGTTGACATTGAAGATTAGCAGTGATGCGTTCTTGAAAGGCACTGTCACCTCCTAGCTTCATTACACCTTGTTTTGACCATTATTGTCGTTGAGTTTAAATGCTGAAAGCAAATGCAAATTGCGCTGCAACCCATACAGTTCTCTGTGAATGAATGTCGGTGGCGTGCTGAGTGTTGAACGCTCAACCAGCGAGCTCTTCCCGGTAAACCTCTTAGCCTTCTGAGCGTCGTTAAAGTGAATAACGTGCGTGGTGACAACGGGTGTGCTCTAGTGGACATGACTATTATTTGTGATGAAATCATACTTAATAGCCCATGCAAACTGCCTGGTGCAAGTGTGGAGTTATGAAAATTGCGTCGCACAGTCTTTGTTCTTTTTGTATTGTTTCAAAGCCGGAAGGATTGCGACATTGGATATTGTTCTTGCATATAATGAAGGCAGTCTATCACACGAGCCAAAATTCGCAAATGATTATTTTGGAAGCCTGAACAAAATCAATTATCTATCAGCCACCTACAAATTCTAGCAATCCTAGTGGTTTTGATAATGGGATCTATGCTAAAACTGGTATGGCATAACATGACTGTAAGACGAAAATAATTGACTAATCAAAGTTCAACATATCATGGCATGTATGTCTTGAAAGTCTTTGTGTACATGTCATTGTCTTTCTGCTCTTGCGGTGGTTTCGTTCACATGATATATTTCAAAACTAGTATGGTATCACATGACTGCATGGCGAACATACGTGACAGGTCCTATCGTGGAAATTATGACATGCATGTCATGTAAGAACATGACGACATGCCACGCTTATGATGCGCTCGCGGTCATTTCGCTAGCTTCACATTGACCAAATTTGGTATTACGTGACCTGAATAGATGACGAAGGTGAAGACCGGTGCGAACAGCATAATCATGCTATGCGCGTCGTTCAGGAAGATCACTACATGTCACCTTCATGGACGCTCGCGGCCGTTTCGCTAGCTTCACATATACCAAATTTGGTATATTATGTGACGCTAACGGACGACTATGCTATACGAATGTTTTACCTGGTATTCTACATAAGTGGCTACAGCTACTGAAACAAAAATAAAATGATGCACGTTACAGTTTTTCTCTCACAAATGTTGTTAGAAATTAACTTAAAAGTAGAATTCTGGGGCTTAAAATTCGCCAAAGTTCAAATATTAGTCAGATTTTAGTAGTTCTGCTTCAGCTGAAAGCGGGAACCTTCAAAGAAATATATATGAGAATTGTGTGACTATCGCGTTAGGTAACTGAAAAAACGACAAGTTAATGAGCAGCAGTATCTTTTATGATAAGCAGTGGACTAGGAGCTGATAATGCCGCAGTTGCAGCCATGTCTTACAAACCATACTGCATTGACTTCTTGGGCAAACTTATGGATATTCACGATGCCCTTAGAGTGTTGCGCCACCAAGGGGAACTCGGGAGCGTCCTCTCAAAGATGGTCAGTAAGTAGCCGCTCCACTCGTTTGGTTGTGCTAGCCTCAGTGTTATCCACTTCGCAAGAAACTACCGCCTCAATTTTGCCCGTTTGCTGCGTCAGTGATCAAACTGGAGCTTCCCTGAGATCAAGTTGCTTGATCCTTGTGACACGAGAAGTTTTCGTGAAAATTTGTGGCAACTCGCGCTTTTGATTATAGCCCACAGACTACACATATCGAAGTTGCAAGGTTTGCTTGTCCACGTACGTTAGTTAAATGTTATCGTCTGACCCTTTAAGTTAAAACTCGTGTTGTTTTACTTGCATACAGCATTCGTCAGTGCTTCTGTACTGCAAAAACTCCGTAACATTGTAAGTGGAAGGTCGCTTCAGCCCGCGATTTGCTCTCCTATAACTGAGCAATCATAAAACTTGAGACTACGACGAATAGCGCCATCTGTTGTGCGGCTGCTGAGTGGCGATCGTCAATCAATGGGAAACTTTTTAGGGACGAAGCTCTTTAAAGCGTGGGTCTGTCCATCCCTTGCATGTATGTAGTAGTATGTAGCCACTGGTGGCACATACCCACTCTAGAGTGGGTATGTGCCACAGGGGATGCGAGGTGCGAGATGGCGGTACTTGGAGTGTGCACGGACTGACGGACAGACAGACTAGCAGATCGACGAACGGATGAATAGACGCGTGGACGTACGGACGAATGAACGTAGGACAAGACAGGCAGACAGATGGATGGACGAACTCAGGGACGGACGCACGGAGAGATGGACGGACGCTTGGATGAACGCACGAATGATCGCGCGGACGGTCAGAAGCAAGAACGAATGGACGGACGAATGAACGGACGGACGGAAGCATGGACGGGCTGACGGACGCTTCGCCCCACTCATCATCATTCACTCCGTGAATATGCTGTGGTTTCTTTTAAACATTTATTGCAGCGCAACACTTCACTATCTTCCCGGCAGTGTAATTTGCATAATATTAGCCCACCACGCGAAATGTTTTGTTTCATTTGTATAAATTTTCTGGATTCAAAACCATTTTTACGCTCTATGTGAAACTTTTTACGGGATGGTTTACAATTTTGTATAACAAATGCCAGTCTTGCGTGGAGCGTGCAGCGCCGTCAGAGCGAAAGCTAGGAGAGCAGTCTTTCAGGGTATTTTATAAACACTCTTTGGGTAAGCGATACAAGCACACTTGCTCGATGGCTGCTACGCTGCAAATAATCACAAATTTTCTGCAGCAGGCCAGCATTTACTATGATATCCTTCGTCATTCTTCGCAGAATCGTGGTATCCATTACACACTTGTTAAAAATTTTATACAATTTTTTATTTCAGTGGCTGTCGACGATGACGAATAATGGCTGAAGTGGGTAGGCGCCACAGTTAATAGGCGATCAAGAACAAGTTTTCCAATGCTTTGGACGACTCACTCGTTATGCAGTTCACATTGTGTGACTGCTCGCTGTTCATTTTATGTTCTAAAACACTTTAATACTCATATTACGCGCTTCTTTGCCCGATATCAAGCCTGCCTAGGGCCAAATTAGAAACAAGTTCTAAGCACCAGCGCCACTCCGTGGTAGAATACTGGGCTAGCTCGCAGCCAACCCGGGTTTTACTCTTAATGCATCTTTGGTGCTTTTTATTTAAATAGCGTTTTAAAGGCGAAGCTCCTTCGTGCATGGGTTTTTTCATCCCTTGTATATATGAAGTAGTACGTGCCACAGGGGATGCGAGATGGGAGCTGGTGGTACTTGGAGTGTTCACTAGATGGATGCATGGACGGACGGTTGGACACACAGACAAGGAGACGTACGGACGGATGGACGCACGAACAGACTGGCTGACATATGGAGGGACGCCTGGATGGACGAACGGATGGTTACGCGGACGGGGGAAGCAAGAACGCACGGACGGACGAACGAACGAACGGGCTGACAGACGCTTCACCCTGCTCATCATCCTTTTACGTGGATATGCTGCTGTTTCTTTTTTTTTCTCATTTTTATTTCTTGCTGTACTGGTTACGGACACCCGCGGCGGCAGCGGACAACTATGGAGCCGCCCGTGGCCATTGTTCTGATCTCATAAGAGCTTTCGCTGTTAAAGAATGCGTAATCACCCACTCAAATCATTGAAGTTGCATAATTTTATTGACCCGTTGTTCGCTCGTATCAATTTTGGTTGATTGATTGATATGTGGGGTTTAACTTCTCAAAACCATCGTGTAATTATGCGAGACACCATAGTTGGGGGGGGGGGCTCTGGAAATTTCGACCACCAGGGGTTTGTTCACGTGCACCCGAATTATGAATTTTGGTTATTGCCGGAAAAGTTTCCGAGGTTCAACAGGTGCTTTTATAAAAAGGTAAGTAAACGTGGCTTTGTCCATCTTGCGCCTGTCCACCGGTCGCCCAGTTCAAACTACCGAAGAGCTGCTTCCAAGTCCCTTCGTTCGATAGCCACGACCCACCGCGGTCTAGTGGCTAAGGTACTCGGCTGCTGACCCAAAGGTCGTGGGATCGATTACCGGGTGCCGCGGCTGAATTTTCGGAGGAAAATTCAGCCGTAGGCCTATGCCTACGGCTGAATATATGGAGGGGTTCACCAGGGGTTCACCAGGGACCACCAGGGGTTCTTTAACGTGCACCCAAATCTATGCGCTCAGATTTGGGTGCACGTTAAAGAACCCCTGGTGGTCAAAATTTCCGGGGCCCTCGAATACGGCATCTCTCATAATCTTACGGTAGGTTAGGGACGTTAAACCCCACATATCAATCAACTATCGTTTGATTGCCATTTTATATGATTGGGGACAGCCCATGGACTGGCGCAAGATGCACGAAGTCACGGGGCTTACCCACGTGACCTTATATGTGCGACACACATGCCACCGCAAGTCACTCGTGATCTGCTTCCATTTAGACTAGATGAAGGCATGAGCAGGAATTGCTGATCCCAGTGGAGAAAGTCGCACACAGTAATATGAGACTTTTTCGAGAGTGACGTTTTCTTCGTGGTTGACTTCACAGAGAAGGCGCTTGTTGGTGTCACATGACAAAGTTCTTAAATAATAAAAGCTAGTCAGTGACGTGGTGAGCCCCTTCTGCCAGTGCTTGCCGATGACATGCGTGGAATACTTTCGAGAGGTAATGATCTTCCGCTTGGTTAGGCGGTTTTACTTGCGCGTCCGCAGCAGCTGTGCAGACGCGGCCTTTTATAGATGGCTGGTAGGGCGCGTTCATTGAGCTGCAACGGACGCGCAACAAAATCTCTCGGCAACCTGCGTCCACCCCTCATTTTTGTAAAGAAGAAGTGAAAGATGCGCACATGTTAAAACTATCTTATTTATTGTTAGTTCCTTCTGTACGGCAATACTCATCAGAACAAATGGGAGCGCACAAGGGTGCTCAAATAAATGAACCTAATGAAATACAACTCACGCTGAAATGCACAAATAGAATTCAAGAGCGAAATGCTCGTAGAAGACAAACGAGCCACGCGAACAGGACGCAATATATTGCGACAATAAACACATTTTCAGACGACAAAATAACCGTGAGTTTTTTAGCGACGGCCGCTGAGCAGTGTCTGCTTGTGGCGAGCCGAAGGTTGACATGTTGACAAAACGAGAAATATTTATTTCGCTCCTTCCGAAATGTACCTTCATAACGACTGGAACACTTAACGTACAAAGTTCTCCGAAAGTTACAGTTTTATTTTGTGCTTAATTTATTGAAACAAGTAAAAAAAAACTTCTATAGCGTCATATCCAGGAGTCTAACTTGAAAGTGTTACTTCGGAAAGTAATGCTTAAGTGTCTGTGAAGAAACACTCTCCTGCAACTTTCCTTATGCTTGTATTTTCCTCACACTTACTGTGTCCAAGTTTCGTTTGTGAATACGGGCCTTAAAACTGCTTAGTTGTAATCGCCCTGTTAACAACTGCTCGGCCTAAGTACGCTTGACTTGGTCAGTATCTAGTTAATATCTTTCGGAGCTTCAGTTCACCGGCCTCATAAGGAAGCTGACTTGGATAGCTCACTTTCTGTGGTACGTGGGCGGGCATTCCTATGATGATAATCTTCTGGTGATGCGAACCGGCGTTATGAATCCTAACTAGAGGCATAAGCAACGCAATATCTCAAGTTCCAACGAACTGCTTATCGAAAATGAAAGCCATCGAGTAAAACCGCCAGCGCACCTAGACAAAATTGGTGCGAAAGCAATATTATTACATTGACGTGACGGAACACTCCTCGTCTGCGTGACTCCGTTCAGCGGTGCAAGCCATGAATTCACTTTAGGTGAGGAAACTCGCGAGGCGAGATAAGCCCCATAAAGTTGCACAGCGCCCCACCTCCTCCCCTCAGCCAACTGACAACTCCCTTCTATTGGTTGGATGACTGAGCTTCGAAACGAAAATGATTTTATCCCCCGTTTCTAGAGCAACTGCCACCTGCTGGGAATCACCAAATACTCTAGTCACCCAGAGCTCACGTTTCGGAAGAAGCACAAGTTTCACGTGCGCCGACAACTGGTCTCAAGCGCTGACTTATACGCACGCCCATCTGTCATCGAACTTGCAAGAAGCGTCGCCGGTATTCCTCGATGAGCAACTACGAGGTGGAACGAGTGGTTGCAAAGACAGTAAAATATATTTTCAATATTTTAGGAAGCTCTGAGGTGAAAGAGAAACTCATGCGTGAACGAACACATTGGGAGTTCATAGCAAATGATATAGGGTTAAAATGCAGGATTGTTGTTCAAACCTTCCAAATCAGCCGGAAATAACAATTTGAGGAAGGAGATAAAATGTTTCCATCCTCTCTGCATGCAACTAACGAAAGAAAGTGGACAGAGAAACCATAATAAGTACGTTTGCAAAAACAATTTAAAACATCTGTTAGATATTGCTCTTCGTAGTGGTATGGTAAAGCATATAGTGATTCTATTTTTTGTGTTTACTTACTTTCATCCTTATTCATTTCATCGCTCTACTGCTTTAAATTTTTGGTATTATCTTTTTCTAGTTGTTACATGCCAACTAGTGCTGAAAGGACTCTTTCTTTGTATACGTTTGAACCTTGTCGAATTCGCGAAATTTCTCTGATTTTGTTAGGGTACACGTAAACTAAGTGCACACAAATGTAGCACACGTAAGTCTTTGTCCCAATTTCTTTGCTCATCCAGAAAAACAAAAACAAGATAACACGAAATTGCATAACAAGACCCATCTCATTGACGCGCAGGGCGCTTTCTAGCCTCATAGAGGCAATACGAAGTCATTAGCACTTGCTTCATGAAGTCCTTGCCTATTTCAAAGAAATAAGAAGGTTAGTATCAAAACTGTATTTTGGGAATTTTTCATTTTATTGAGGTTGTTATGACTACATTTCAAGAATGACTACATTTTACTATGATTACTTTTGTTATGACTCCATTTCATTGTTTTTCGAGCTCTGGGCCCGCTTGTATTGGTGCTGATTTGCTAGTGTGAAGAACTTATGTGGCTGAACTACAGTATCACACTCTAGAAAAAAAAATAAAAGACTATTCGTGACTTTCTTCGGGTAGCCCTGACATGCCACGTATCGACTACCTTGAAAGAGGACCCTTCACTCTCTTGTGAGACCCACGGCTCTCCGAAAGGAGTATAACGTCCCCAAATATAGTTGACGTGCCTCTTAAAGTGAATTGATATAAGTGGTATATCAGCGCTCTTTGTAAGGGTCAAAGTTCTCCTTATTATTATTTGCTGTTACGTAAGCACCAATAACATATTTTGTTCTGCCAATTGGGTGCTTGACATCTTGTGTGGAATACATGAGGTATGAACGGCCTGCAACCCAAATAATTCCGTCTTTGTCTATGTAAGGGCGTAGTTCAGCGATTCGAGATGTAGGCTCGACTGGTTGGCCGTTGGTCAAAGCGGCGAGTTCTTCAAGAAAGCCTTGCTCTCACGTACATCTTATCTATTAGCGTTTAGCGTTCAGGTTTTCTGTTGCCACGAGATGTCCTCTATGATCCGTCCTTTTTCGGCATCGGTCAGTAAATCTGAAAACCCACGCAGTGACTCTGAGTAGGTGCTGAAGCCTGCTGTACAGTTTAATATCGATGATCGGAACTGAGAAGCGTGTCATTAGAGCGACGTGGACTGTTGCAACTTCACCTTGGGTGGCTTCCGCTATGTCTAGTTCACTGAACTGTAGGGGCCATTCAGACATCAGTTTCGTTAACCACTCGGAACCATGCCACCATTTTAAGCTGCACAACAGTCTTTCAAGCGTTGCGCCACGCGTGAGTAGGTCAACTGGGTTGTCCGCTTCAGGACAGCATCTTCACTTTGATGAATATGTAGTGCACCTAATTTTATTGACTCTGTTGGCTGCGAACTGTTTCCACTTGTTGACGTCACCTTTTCTGCATGACAACACAATGGCGGGATCTGCCCACATCTTGTGGTCAACTTGAACATTCCTCAAAGCGCTTTTCACGTATGCCAACATTCTTGAGCCGATTATGGCAGCCAGTAGCTCCAATCGCGGCAGCGTCGTCTCCTTAATGGGTGCTACACAGAACTTCGCAATCTACAGTTTCGGCTCCTCAGGACATGACACGACATACATCGCTGTTCCGTATGCCGCTGGACTGGCATCGCAAAAAAACATGTACTTGAAGCACATTTGTCTTTTTTGCTCCGCCGCCCAGATAGCGAGGAACGACGACGTCTTCCAGTCGCGGCAGCTGGATGACCCAATCATTCCATTCTTATTGCAGGTCATTGGGTAGTACTTCATCCCAGCCAATCCCTCGTATCCACAGTTTCTGCGACAATATTCGTATGGCAACAGTATATGGTCCTACAAATCCCAACGGGTCAAATATTCTTGATGCTGACTGCAAGACAAATCGTTTTGTGTCCGTCTGTGCTCTCGAAAACCGGAGTAGATTTTCAACCGAAAAGTTGAATTCATTCATTGTAGGATTCCAAACCAAACCTAGGACCTTGACCGACGTTCTGTGAAGAACGACCATCTCATTCCTATTAGATTCTACTTGATTTTCAAACGTTCGAATCAAATTTCGTGAATTTGTTGTATATGTCCGCAAAGCCATGCCGGCAGACTTCATTATTGTGCGCGCTTCTCGGCAAAGTTTAGCGGCTTCGTCTTCTGTGTCGGCACCAGTGACTAAGTCATCCCTGTAAAACGACTCGGCAAGAGTGTGCACTGTTTGTGCCATGGTAGCCGGTGCTCTTTTCACTTCGTAGAGAATAGCAGCTGTGAGCAAAATGGGCTACATGTAGCTCCAAAAAGGCACTCGTGTCATCCTCTACTCTTTCAGCTTGCCCTTGGATAAATCTCCTTCCGCAAATCAGAGAAAGCAGAAAACGTCTCTGTCGTCCTCCCGAATCGCACTATGAGGAATGCTTTTTCTATGTCCGCGATAACTGCCACCGGGTGCGTTCTGAAGCGTAGCAGAGTTTGCACGAGGTCTTAGTATAAGTTGACCCTTTTTCAAGGCAGTCATTAAGGGACTTGCATCCTTTGGCATGTGACGAAGTGTGAAACACCACTCTCATTTTCGTCGTCAGTGCTTGTTCACGCATGACTTCCTTGTGCGGCATGTAATAATTTCGTCACCTCTGCAGGTACGTCACTGACTGCTTCGGCGTGTCCTACCCTCGAATACTCCCTTATGGTACGGTCATACGTTTCGAGCCGTCCTTTCTTGTAGTCGAGACGGTTGACGAGCTTGTCAAGTCGAGTAACGGCGACTTGCTTGTTGCTTTCAAGCTTGAAATTATCCTTTCAAGGGAGGGTCACTTCATATCTTTCGTTATAAAGCTAATCGCTTGCTCAAAATTCCTCATGGTGTTACTCATTTCAAATGGCTTGTATATCGTGTCCATAATTCCTATGCTTTCAAGTTCCCAAAAGGAGTGCAAAATCTCGTCGGAATCTGTAGCTTGGGCTTTTAGCACGCACACCATCATTTGTGAAGTAGTTGGTCGGGACACCAAGTGCGATGCGCTTCCCTGGAAGGTTCATCCAAGCTTGAAGTTCAGTGCGATCAATGATTCGTTGCCTTCGCACCCTGAAACTTCGCAGGTCAACACTTTCCACATCTGATCGGACCCGATAACTACGCTGATGTCACTCTTTTTGATGATAGATGGATGTTTGAGCTCATCAGCGACATCGTTTCCCAGCTTCTTGAAAGACAAAGGCTACGTCCATTGCAACAAAGGCTACGTTCATTGCAGTCTCTGCGATGCCCTGGCAGATGCTTGGGATCTCCATTGCAGTTAAGACTTTTTTCGCGTCGCAAAACTGGCTTCGCATTCGTAGTTCTATGATGCGGCGCCCCTTAGCCTCTTGGTCAGATGTACTTGTGAAAATATTGAAGGCTATTCGAGTTGTTTCCACGCTTTTCAGCTGGAGGTGCCTGGACAGATCTTCAGTTATGAAAGTCATCTGACTGCCACCATCAAAAACGCCTCGTATGTAGCAGCAGGTGTCATCATTCATGGCCCATGTTCTGAAAGTCCGAAAGAAAACGAAAGTAATATAGCCTTCCTTGACGGGTCTTCTTCCAAGTGATGCGCGGACTGTCGTAGTCTTTTCGTTGTTCTTGTTAGCATAGTCTGACTTCCACGAACACCTATCGGGATCGCACATGCTTGTAGCGTGTCGAGCTTGGCATCTGCAGCAGGAAATCTTTTTGCAGTCCCATGCCTGATTTCCTTTGGTGGTGCAGCGGAAACACCTTTTGTCGTTGGAAAGCAGTCCCTTCTTCTGCGTCAGTGACAAGTCAGCTTTGCAAGCTTCCGATCCGTGATGACTGGACGAGCAGAATACGCAGTTGACCTTTTTTTCTTGTATCGAGTTGCTGTGAAGAACAGATAAAGGTGGTTTCCCACGCTGAGAGTACGTCGACTGAGTGGCCACGGGGAGTGTTCCATGTTCTCGTCCTCTGGCATCCTTAAAATCCCTCTTCTCCAGGCTTTCCAGCTCGATACACAAGAAGTTGAGCACACGGTCTTGTCCCACGGGTGTAGCTTCAGCTCTCGAGTCATATGCCTACTGGACCGCAGACGATCGATGATGCTGCACGACTATTACCCGTGGAAGAGCATGCATTAGGATGTCGCAGAGCATTGAAGAAATTGACGACTTGTGCACACCCAAAGTCTCTAAGCCTCGGATATTTACGAGAACTTGGTCGTACAAGCTGCGTAGCGCTCTGGTGTCAGTCGATGAACGAACAGGGCTTCACACCCGTAGCTTGGCAAAATATTCTTGCTCGAGGCGCATCTTGTCCTCAAATTGCTTCTCTAACATTTTGATGGCGTCACTGTAGAAGCTTTCTGTTGTCGGAAGGCCCGCAATTACTGATGCAGCGTCTCCTTTCAGATACAGTAGCAGGTAATGAAACTTCTCTGTGGTAGTGATGCGAGTGGTACTATGAACAATTTGGTCAAATTGTTCCCAAAATTCGGTCCACTTGCATACTTCTCCAGAGAAAGGAGCTATTGTCAGTTTAGGTAACTCAACTCGAGTTCCGTCTGATAGTGCCGCGACTGTCTGGGCAACTGTTTCTTGAGTTCCGGTCCATGTCCTTAGCATGCGATATTTTTTGCTGAGAATCTCGGCGAGAATGCTCGTAGCACTGTCCTCGTATTGTAAGTTGGCGTTATACCCTACTTCGAACTCCTCGTCAGGTATATGCTGCTCAATCTTGTTGTTCAAGTTTTTAAGCTCTTCGTTATTAGCCTTCAGCCTCTGATACATGGAATTCAGCTGGTCATAGGAGGCAGAGTTGTTAGCGAGGAGAGCACTTGCCTCGTTTATTATCCTCGTAATCTGTGCTGGCCGTGACGTCCCCTTTGAGTTCAGTCGGTCCATGGCGCTGCAGTTGACTGGTAGCCGTCCGTAGGGTCCTGGTTTCTAATCCCGGGTTTCGGCACCAAATAATAAGACGATGGCATTCCAGACACTGCGACCAGAATCAATTTCATCTTTTAGGTAGAAGGCAAAAAAAAAGCTTCTTTATTCAACTGAGCTCGGAAGCGCTCTGCTGTCACTTGAGCGTCCCCGCGTCCCCGCGTCTCTGGCTTGTGCTCTTCTTTTTTCTGGTTTCCTTGTACCAGCCTGGAACGTGAAAATCAATCAATAGTAGCATACAAGGTGAACTCGTTTCGTAGAGCGCAGAGATGTTGCGTCTGCTTTTGTTTTCGCCCTCATTCAAGCTAGTCAACCAGCAAGCATTTAGATGACGTGTCTGACTAGCAGAGAGAAATTTGTAGCTGTTTTTCTGGGTGTTCATTACGCAAATACATATATTATTTCACTCAAACATTCTTTCGTGCGCTGTAGTTTCCGCTGCTTGTGCAGCAAACTGTGCGAGGTAGTAAGGCTTTGCAGTACTCAGAACTGCGTCGAGAGATGGCGCTGCATGTTCGCGAAACTCTAGAGTTTGACGTCTATACAGTGCTCGCGTTTTGCTATCGTAGCGTCCCTATAGGGACGCTACGATAGCAAAACGCGAGCACTGTATAGACGTCAAACTTTAGAGTTTCGCGAACATGCAGCGCCATCTCTCGACGCAGTTCTGAGTACTGCAAAGCCTTACTACCTCGCACAGTTTGGCCATATATGGCCAACGTGCGCGCGCGTCAATTCTACATTGAAGTATAATGGGCCCTTCATGTGTCACTCACGGCCGTTTTTCTAGCTCCCCATATAACAAATTTGGTGTTACGTGATGTCATTGGATGACAAAATATATGACTGGTGCAAACATGATAATCCTGACACGCGTGTGATGTAACAGCATAACATACCACGCTCATAGCGTGCTCACGGCCGTTTCACTAGCTACACATATACTAAATTTAGTATGACGTGATGTGAATAGGTGACGAAGGTAAACGACACATCTAAACATAATAACCATGACACGGAAGTCATGTACGGCATCATTCACCTCCACCTTGTAACGTTGTGCTGACTTTAAAGGGACATATCAACATTTCTCATTCGTGCTTCACATATCATCGATTCCCACAGTACGTGGGATCTGCGAAGTTTTTAAAAGCGCACTTGCACACTTTTGAAATTGATTTTACAGTGCCAAGATACAATGAATTACAATCTGACGAGTATCATTACAGAGTGTGCAGTGGAAGTTGGAGGCAGGGTAGTTAGACAGAACATTGGCAAGCTTTCCGAGGAAACGAAGAATCTCCTTAAAAAGGGTCAAACTATCAAATTCTCAAGTACAACAGACAAAGTAGAACTGGCAGAGCTTTCGAAGTTGATAATTAGGCGTAATATATAGATAATAACTGTAATAGGCGTAAGATATAGATAATAGGTGTAAGAAGGTATAACATGGAGATAATTCAACACGCTCTGAAAAACGGGGGAAGTGTCAAAGCAGTGCAGACGAAACTTGGGATAGGCAAAAATTTGATGTATGCACTAAAGGACAAAGAAGGCAAAAAGACTACCGAGTTCGTTAGGATAGTTAAAATAGCCGAGTAGTTTTACAGAGGTCTGAACGGTAGCCGGGACAGCCACTACCCTAATACCATAGGAACAAGCAGTAACCCAGATGACACCGAACCAGTAATGATAGAAGTCAGAGAAAATTTGGAGGGCATGCAAAGAGGCAAAGCTGCTGGTGATGATCAGGTAACATCAGATCTGCTGAAAGATGGAGGACAGATTGTGTTAGAAAAACTAGCCACCCTGTTTACGAGGTTCTCCTGACGGGAAGAGTACCAGAGTATTGGAAGAATGCTAAGATCATCTTTATACATAAGAAAGGAGATGACAAGGACATGAAGAATTACAGGCTAATCAGCTTGCTCTCTGAGTATACAAGCTATTTACAAAGGTAATGCTAACAGAGTAAAGAAAACATTAAAATTTCATCAACCAAAGAAACAAGTAGAATTTCGAACAGGTTACTCAACAATTAACGACATTCATACTTTCAATCAGTTAGTAGAGAAATGTTCAGAATATAGCCAACCACTATACGTAGCCTTCATTGATTACGAGAAGGCGTTTGATTCAGTAGAAATATCAGCAGTCATGCAGACACTGCGGAATCAGGGCGTCGATGAAGCATTTACAAACATCCTGAAATAAATCTACAGGGGATCAACTGCTAGTATAGTGCTTCATAAAAAAAGCAACAGAATACCAATCAAGAGGGATGTAATGCAAAAAGATACAATCTCCCCAATTCTATTTACTGCTTGGTTACAGGTGGTTTTCCGAGGCCTAGAAGGGGAACAGTTAAGAATAAGTCTTAATGAAGATTACCTTAGTAACCTGCGCTTCGCCGACGACATTGCATTTTGAGTAACTCAGGGGACGAATTGCAACTAATGATTACGGTGTTGAGACGATGGCGTTCCAGACACTGCGATCAGACTCAACTCCGTCTTTAAGGTATAGGGCAAAAATACTTGTTTATTTAACTGCTTTCGGACGGCGCTCTGCTGTCACTTGAGCGTCCCTGCGTCCCTCACTCGCGCTCTTCTTCTTTTTCATTTCCTCGTCCCAGCCCAGAAAGTGAAAAAATAATCAACATTCCCGGCCGCGCAAATTTAAACACATAGTTTAAGTGGGTACAGTCTTTGTATCGGCCTGATGGCAAGGTGATCGCCTTGCAACTTGATCTTGCAAGAACGAATGAGACCGTCTGCACTGCGGTACACTTCCGCGACCCTTGCAAGCTTCCATAGGTGGCGTGGCGTGTTGTCCGCATGCACGAGAACGATGTTCCCTTGTTTCAATGCTGTATTTGATTTCGTGTCAGCAAAGTGTGCAGATCGTAATTGCAACAGGTATTCTTTTTGCCAACGCTTCCAAAAACTTTCATCCAGCAGCTTCCTGTAGTTGTGTCTGCGTATGACGTCTGATCGTTTGGAATTACTGTTGACTTCGTCAGCGGTCGCATACGGTATGGAAGTCAACCTTCGTCCAAGGAGAAGTTCGGCTGGCGTCAAAGTGCAAGGTTCTCCTGCATCTGTCTCGATGAAAGTCAGAGGCCTGCTACGACTGCTACGACCTCCGCCAGCACTGTCGATATTTCTTTGTAGTTCAGGCGAGCTTTGCCGATAATTTTTCGCAGCGGAAGCTTCACTGATCGTACAAGGCGCTCCCACCATCCACCCCACCAAGGAGCATTCGGGGCTATAAACTTCCACGAAATGCGGTTGGTGCTTAGGTGACCAGCGACGTCCTCTTCAAAGAACATTCGGTTTAGCCGCTTTATGTCTGCTGATGTCTTGTGAAAGCTTCGTGCGTTGTCAGAATCAATCGCCCTAGGTAATCCTTTCCGAGCTGCAAATCCTCGTAGGCACAGCAGAAAAGCCTCGGATGTCATTTCCGAGACAAGCTCGTGATGCACAGCTCTAGATACGGCGCATGTAAATAGTGCAATGTAGCACTTCGTGTCCCCTTTCTCCGTGTGTGCATACAGAGGGCCCGCGAAGTCGACTGCTACAACTTCGAACGGGTTCGTTGGTGTCACTCGATGACTTGTTAACGGAGCAGTCGCAGCAGTTCCTGAGCCCACACTGAAACGCTTGCATATATTGCAGCCATGCAGCACTCTTTTTACCAAAGAGCGAGCTTGACAAATCCAGTAGCGTTCCCGAAGCTGCGTAAGTGTATCTCTAATTCCTCCATGTAAGACTTGAAGATGGGCTCTGTTTGCCAAAAGTGTCGAAAAGCGGTGGCTTGACGGCATTATGATTGGGTGCTTGACATCTTGTGTGGAATGCATGAGAAATAAACGGCCTGCAACCCGAAGAATTCCGTCTTTGTCTATGTAAGGGCATAGTTCAGCTATTCGAGATGTAGACTCGACTGGTTGGCCATTGGTCAAAGTGGTGAGTTCTTCAAGAAAGTCTTGCTCTTGTGTACATCTTTATTTATTTATTTACAAATACTGCTAGCCAGAGGCCAAAGCAGGAAGGGCAAGATAATACAGTTGTCATACACATTTCCAATTAACATCAACAATAAAGAGAGTAAAAAGTGGAAAGCGTGACATATTTATACAAAAGCAATAAAAGGAAAGAGTGGGGAGGAAAAAGAGGAAATAGTTGGAATAGTTAGAAAAGCAACTTCAAATTTCAGCGTGAATAAGATCGGGAGAGTGTAAACTACTTGCAGGCAAATCGTTCCACTCTTCAATGGTACGAGGAAAGAAGGAAAATTTGAACAAGTTAGTAAGAGCAAAATATGGTGTTTAAGAAAGTGCGTGTGAATGCCGAGTCTGGCGTGTTCTTAGTGGTGTGAGGTAGGGGTCAGGGTTCAGAGCAAATTTGCGGTTAGAAAGTTGGTACAAAGCTTTGAGACGTAAGAATCAGCGTCTCGACTGCAGAGATGTGATACCATTTGAAAGCATTACACTAGTTACACAACTACCAGGCTTGTAAAGGGAATAAATGAAACGAACTGCCCTCCGCTGAATTTTTTTTAATGCATCAATGTTAGTTTTGGTATAAGGATCCCAGGCAACGCATGCATATTCTAATTTAGAGAGAATCAAAGATTGGTAAGCTAAAAATTTCACTTTCTTAGGAGCATCTTTAAGTTTATGCCTTAGCATGCATAATTTGCGGAAAGCTGCGGATCCAATCCTGTGCAGCGTTCAGGATTTCTGTTGCCACGAGATCTTTTGTATGATTACTTCTTTTTCTGCATCAGTCAGTAAATCTGAAAATCCACGCAGTGACTCTGAGTAGCTGTTGAAGCCTGCTGTACCGTTGAATATCTATTATCGGAACTGAGAAGCGTGTCTATAGTGCGACGTGAACAGTTGTAACTTCACCTTGAGTGGCTTTCGCTATGTCTAGTTCACTGAGCTGTAGAGGCCATTCAGACATCGGTTTAGTTAGCCACTAGGGACCATTCCATCATTTTGAGCTGCACAGCAGTCTTTCAAGCGTCGCGCCACGTGTGAGTAGGTCAGCCGGGTTGTCCGTTCCAGGACAGTATATCCACTTTGATGGATCTGTAGTGCACCTAATTTCAGTGACTATGTTGGTTACGAACTGTTTCCACTTTTTGATGTCACCTTTTATCCATGACAACACGATGGCAGAATCTGTCCAAATCGTGTAGTCAACTTGAACATTCCTCAAAGCCCTTTTCACGTATGCCAACATTCTTGAGCTGATTAAGGCAGCCAGCAGCTCCAATTTCGGCAGCGTTGTCTCCTTAATGGGTGCTACACGGGACTTCGCGATCAACAGTATCGGCTCCTCAGGACTTGATACGACGTATATCGCTGTTCCGTATGCCGCTGGACTGGCATCGCAGAAAACATGTACTTGAAGCACATTGGTCTTCCTTGCTCCGCCGCCCAGATAGCGAGGAACGACGGCGTCTTGCAGTTGCGGCAGCTGGATGACCCAATCATTCCATTCTTTTTGCAGGTCATTGGGTAGGACTTCATCCCAGCCAATTCCTTGTATCCACAGTCTCTGAAACAATATTCGTATGGCAATATTATATGGTCCTACAAATTCCAACGGGTCAAGTATTCTTGATGCTGACTGCAAGACAAATCGTTTTCATCCCGTCTGTGCTGTCAGAAACCGGAGTAGATTTTCAACCGAAAATGTGAATTCATTCTTTGCAGGATTCCAAACCAAACCCAGGATCTTGACGGACGTTTCGTGAAGAACGACCATCTCAATACTAGTAGATTCCACTTGATATTCAAGCGTGCGCATCAAATTTGCTGAATTTGTTCTCAATTTTCGCAATGTCATGCCGGTCGATTTCATTATTGTATGCGCTTCTCGGCATAGTTTAGTGGCTTCCTCTTCTGTTTTGGCACCAGTGACTAAGTCATCCACGTAAAACGACTCGGCAAGAGTGTGCACTGTTTGTGCCATGACAGCCGGTGCTCTTTTCACGTGGTAGAGAATAGTAGCTGTGAGAAAAAATGGGCTAATGTAGCTCCAAAAGGCACTCGTGTCATTCTCCACTCTTGCAGCTTGCCCTTGGATAAATCTCCTTCTGCAAACCAGAGAAAGCGGAAAGCGTCTCTGTCGTACTCTCAAATCGCAATTTGAAGGAATGCCTTTTTTATGTCCGCGATAACTGCCACCGGTTGTGTTCTGAAGCGTAGCAGAATTTGCACGAAATCTTGGTATAAGTTGTCACTCTTTTGCAGGCAGTAATTAAGGGACTTGCTCCCTTTGGCATGTGACGATGCGCCAAACACCACTCTCTTTTTCGTCGTCAGTGCTTGTTCACGCATGACTTCCTTGTGCGGCATGTAATATAATTTTGTCACCTCTGCAGGTACGTCACTGACTACTTCGGCGTGTCCGGCCCTCAAGTACTCCCTTATGATACGGTCATACGTTTCGAGCAGTCCTTTTCTGGAGTCGAGACGGTTGACAAGCTTGTCCAGTCGAGCAACGGCTACTTGCCTGTTGCTTTCAAGCTCGAAATTATCCTTCCAAGGGAAGGTCACCTCATATCTTCCGTTTTTAAAGCTAATCGTTTGCTCGAAATGCCTCATGGTGTCGCTCATTTCAGGTGGCTTGTTTATCCTGTCCGTAATTCCTATGTTTTCAAGTTCCCAAAAGGAGCACAATATCTCGTCGGAATTGGTAGCTTGGGCTTTTAGCACGCACACCATAATTTGTGGAGTAGTTGGGTGGGACACCAAGTGCGATGTGCTTCCCTGGAAGGTCCATCCAAGCTTGGAGTGAAGTGCGATCAATGATTCGTTGCCTTCACACCGTCAAACTTCGCCGGTCAACACTTTTCACATCGGATCGGACCCAATAAGTATGCTGATGCCACTCTTAGTTATGATAGATGGATGTTGGAGCTCATCGGCAACATCATTCCCAGCTTCTTGAAAGACGCAACAAGGGCTACGTCCATTGCAGTCTCTGCGATGTTTTGGCAGATGCTTGGGATCTCTATTGCAGTTAAGACTATTTTCGCGTCGGAAAACTGGCTTCGCAGTCGTAGTTCTACTACGCGACGCCTCTTAGCCTCTTGGTCCGAAGTACTTGCGAAAGTATTGAAGGCTATTCGAGTTGCACCCACGATTTTCAGCTTGAGGTGCTTGGACAGATATTCAGTTTCGAAAGTTCTCTAAATGCCACCATCGAAAACGCCTCGTATGTAGCGGCAGGTGTTATCATTCATGGCCGATGCTCTGAAACTCTGAAGAAAAACGGAAGTGGTAGAGTCTTCCTTGAAGGGTCTTCTTCCAAGTGATGCACAGACTGTCGTAGTTTTTCCGTAGTTTTTGTTAGCATAGTCTGACTTTCACGAACACCTATCAGGATCGCACATTCTTGTAGCGTGTCGAGCTTGGCATTTAGAGCAGGAAATCCTCTTTTTGCAGTCCCGTGCCCAATGTCCTTTGGTGGTGCAGCGGAAACACCATTTGTCGTTGGAAAGCAGTTCCTTCTTCTGCGTCAGTGACAAGTCAGCTGTGCAGGCTTCCGATCCGTGATGGCTGGACGAGCAGAATACGCAGTTGTGTTTTTTTTCTCGTACCGAGTTGCTGTGAAGCACAGATAAAGTTGGTTTCCCACGCTGAGAGTACGTCGACTGACTGGCCACGGAAAGTGTTCCACGTTCTCGTCCTTTGGCATCCTTAAAATCACTCTTCTCCAGGCTTTCCAGCTCGATACACAGGACGTTGAGCACACGGTCAAGTCCCACGGGTGTAGCTTCAGCTCTCGAGTCGTATGCCAACGTGACGGCACATGATCGATGATGCTGCACGACTATATCCCGTGGAAGAGCACGCAGTAGGACGTCACAGAGCATTGACGAAAATGACGACTTGTGCACAACCAAAGTCTCTAAGCCTCGGATATTCACGAGAACTTGGTCGTACAAGCTGCGTAGCGCTTTGGTGTCAGTCGACGAACGGACAGGGCTTAACATCCGTAGCTTGGCAAAATATTCTTGCTCCAGGCGCGTCTTGTTCCCAAATCGCTTCTGTAGCATTTTGATGGCGTCATTGTAGCAACTTTCTGTCGTCGGAAGGCCCGCAATTATTGATGCAGCGTCTCCTTCAGGATACAGTCGCAGGTAATGAAACTTCTTTGTGGCAGTGATACGATTGTTACTATGAACAATTTGGTAAACTTGTTCCCAAAATTCGGTCCACTTGCATAGGTCTCCAAAAAAAGGAGCTATTATCAGTTTAGGCAATTTAACTCCAGTTCCGTCTGATGGTGCTACGACTGTCTGGGCAACTGTTTCTTGAGTTCCGGTCAATGTCCTTAGCATGCGATCTTTTTTGCTGAGAATCTCCACGAGAATGCGCGTAGCAGCGTCCTCGTATTGTAAGACAGCGTTATACTCGACCTCGAGCTCCTCGTCAGGTATATGCGGCTCAATCTCGTTGTTCAGGTTTTTAAGCTCTTCGTTATTAGCCTTCAGCCTCTCATATATAGAGTTGAACTGGTCATAGGATGCAGAATCGTTAGCGAGGAGCTCACTTGCCTCATTTAAAATCCTCGTGTTCTGTGCTCGCCGTGACGTCCGCTTCGACTTCACTCGCTCCATGCCGCTGCAGTTGACTGGTAGCCGTCCGTAGGGTCCTGGTTTTCATTCCCGGTTCTTCGGCACCAATGTTGAGACGATGGCGTTCCAGACACTGCGATCACACTCAACTCCGTCTTTAAGGTATAAGGCAAAAATACTTGTTTATTTAACTGCGTTCGGACGGTGCTCTGCTGTCACTTGAGCGTCCCCGCGTCCCTCGCTCGCGCTCTTCTTCTTTTTCGTTTCCTTGTCCCAGCCCAGAACGTGAAAAATAATCAACAACGGAGTTAGACAAGTAGAGCAGAAAGGTGGACCTTCAAATGAATCTGCAGAAAACGAAAGTAATGTATAACACCCTCGGAAGAGAGCGGCGCTTCGATATGGGTAATACTGCTCTTAAAATTGTAAAAGACTATCTCTACTTAGGGCAGGTAATAATCGCGGAGCCGAACCACGAGATTGAAGTAACTAGAAGAATAAGAATCGGGTGGAGCATATTTAGCAAGCGCTCCCAAATTATGACAGGTGGATTGACACTGTCTCTCAAGACGAAGGTATATAACAGCTGTATCTTACCGGTACTTAGCTACGGAGCAGTAACCTAGAGACTTACAAAGAAGGTCCAGCTTAAATTGAGCACAACGCAGCCAGCAATGGAAACAAAAATAGTAGGTCTAACCTTAAAATACAAGAGCAGAGTGGATTAGAGAACGAAAGGGAGTTAAGGATATCAAAGTTGAAATTAAGAAAAGGTAATGGATATGAGCCAGGCAAGTAGCGCGTAGACAGGGTAGCCACTGGACATGAAGGGTAACTAACTGTATTTCCAGAGAAGGCAAGTGGGTTAGGGGGAGACAGAAGGTTATGTGAGTAGATTAGATTAAGAAGTTTGCGGGTATAAATTGGCAGCAGCAAGCACAGGACCGAGCTAACTGGCGGAACATCAGAAAGGCCTTTGTCCTGCAGTGAACGTAGTAAGAGTATGATGATGATGATTATTATGGCACTGATGATGATGATGATCTAGCCACCTACGTTTGGGTGTTGTCGTGGTCACCCCCTTAACTTAGCGTGAACCAAAATTAGCATCAGAGGGTAAGATGGTTTGACGAATAAGACGCGCTCGTCATTACATGACTAATGACGCAAACCCGTCGCGTATGTCACCAAAGACTTCCCACGAGACAATGGAACATACCGACTGGTGGGTATGTGCCACAGGTGATCGATACTTAGTGTCTACCCAGGGACGACGAGAACCCATATGGGCAATTTTAACGCGCGGGCGTTAATAAATACCACACATCGGTAGCGTCACCCGACGAGTGCGAAGAATAAATCTCAGGGTCTTAGCTGGCATAACCCAATTGTGACGTGGTGTCAGTTTTGGGCCCAGGACCACCTAGCAAGGAACTGAATCGAACCACGAGCGCACAGACACACACATGAGAATATATTTACAGAGAACCTAACAATGAACGAGTATTACTTAAAGTAGTGGAAACACGCAGTCAATATCTGTACTCAATGTCTCTCTAAATTATAAAAGTCTCGCCGTGTCTTGATGTGGCTTTCGGGTCACCGGCGCTGATCGCTCGTGGGCTGTGCGCCGTCTGGCTCGTTGCCGTCCTCAACGTGCGTCGGACCACGCCGTGACACAGCCTTGTGCCGCAGCAGCAGCAGTTGTCGGTAGCTGATTGGTAGCTCCGCAGCAGCTCTGCGCCACCACGCTCGTCTCAGCAGCGCACCGGGGTTGCGCCAGCCACCCGGAACGGCAGCAGAAACATCAGGCCCGCAGCAAGCAAAACCCACAGGCACTCTGGACGGCAGCCCGCACCGCGGAACCTCGCCTGGTCCCTGGGCCAGTCGCCACGCCGGAGTACAGGCCTTGTTCACAGGATGTCCAGCTGTCCGGAACGACAGCCAAAATAGCAGTGGATCGCTTGGTTCCTGGGTCAGTCGCCCAGCCAGAGTCCAGGAACGGAAGAGCACCTAGATGCCGTTGTCTAGTTCCCCGGACCGGGCGCCCAGCCGAGAACTGACTCCTTGCCTGCGGTGCTTCGAACCACCGAACGCGCCACGCGCACACTTCGTTTTCGTCTTGGCCTCCACACGGCGAGAACTGAATTCTTTTTTTTCCACGCCTCTGTATCATGACGACCCCTCGTTTAGGAAAGTTGTTAAAAACGTTTATGGCGTGAGGAAGAGGCGGAAAATTTCACAAAGTTCTAAATAACTCACTAAATGTCCAGTTGTACGCCCACAGCACTTCAGAAGTTTACATAACATATTGCAATACATTCCCATTACACGCGGCTCAGGTAATCTGCTCCGACATTATCCGACCCTTTGATGTAAGAGACTGAAAATGAGTACTCTAAGTGTAGGCGCCATCGCAAAACTTGATTGTTTAAGTGTTTAGCGGATTGCAAGTATTGCAAAGGCTGGCTGTCGAATTGTATGACAAATTGTTTGCCGTACAAATACAAATGGAATTTTTTCACCGCCCAGGCAAGTTCCAAGCATTCCCGTTCGATGGTGGAATACCGGGTTTCTCGAAGCAATAGGTTGCGGCTCGCGTAGGCAACAGGATGCAAAACCTGTTCCTCTCCTACCTGGAGCAGTACGGCACCAAGGCTAGTGGTCAAGGCGTCGGTGCGGAGAACAAATTCCTTTGTCATGTTGGGGGCTTGTTCTTCAAAATAGTGAAAGCTTCTTCCTGAGAAGGTCCCCACGCGATGCCCTTTCCGTGTGAGGTCGGTCAAAGGCTTGGGGCTCTCAGCGTAGCTTGCGATAAATTTTCTGTAATAGCCCATTAGACCCAGGAAAGACTGCAGGGCTTTCTTCGTCTTTGGCCTTGTAGTAGCGAGCATCTTATCAAGGGTTTTCAAGAGAGGTTCAAGTTTACCGTCTCCGATTCGATGGCCAAGAAAACAGATGGTTTGCTCTCCTATCTCACAGTTACTTGGCTTGATGGTTAAATTGGTGCGTTGTATTCGGTCAAATACACGCCGTAGAGTAACGAAATGTTCAGGCCACGTGTTTGTAGCAATGACTACATCGTCAAAGTAGTGATAAACATTTTCTAGATCACCTAGAACTGCTCGCATGAGGCGTGCGAAAAGAGCCGGAGCTGTCTTTACGCCAAAGGGCACGAACACAAAATGGTACAGTCCAGATATACTGGAAAAGGCTGTTTTTTACCGCTGCCCACAGCCATAGGCACTTGCCAGTAGCCCTTGGTGAAGTCAAATTTTGAGAAGAATTTGCATTGACCAGCAAGGGCAAGAACCACGTCTATAGGCGGTATTGGTTGACTGTCCGCAATAAAGATCTTATTTAGCTCTCTGAAGACAATGCATAAACGAATCGTGTTGTCAGATTTTTTGACAACTACGATGAGAGCAAGGTATCGTGACTGCGACCTTTCAATCATGCCCAACTTAAGCATTCCTTGGACTTCTTATTCGACGCTTTCCCGCAGAGCTAGTGGAATGGGATACTGCGGAACATGTATAGGTTTATCGGATGTCAAACGTAGTGTGCAATCTACTAGTTCAGTCTTTCCGAAGGTCCGAAAAGATTATCTCAAATTCTTTGAATAAATAAAGCACATCAGAACGCTGTTCAATGCGCAGATTCTCTGATAATTTCACATCATCCGCAGTCTATGTGCAAAATACGCTAGGGTAAGGAATCTCATGTGAGCATTCTTCGCTTGACATTTCCTCGTTCGCATCCGGTGGCACTTCAGCTTCGGTTATGACCGACACCTGCTGCACTGGTTAAGGTTCGCATTCCACGTACTTTTTGAGCATGTTGATGTAGAAAATCTTTCTTTTTCCACTTATCGCGAGAACGTAGTCGACCTCATTTTGTGCTCGACAACTTCAAATGGATCTTTCCATTGCATGAGCAGTTTGTTGGTATCTGTCGGCAAAAGAAGTAGCACTTTACACCCGACGTTTAGCTTTCGCGGACGGCTTTTGCGGTCGTAGTAAGTCTTTTGTTTTGCGCGTGCTCTTTCCAATTCATCATGCGCAAGTTTGCATGTCTTTTCCAGGCGGTTTCGAAGGTCGACCAAGTAGGTATAGGTAGTGCTAATTTCACCATCGATGTCTTCATTGCTCCATAGCTCCTTCAGCACCATCAGTGGTCCTCGCACCGGACGACCGTAAATTAGCTGAAAAGGCGAGAAGCCCAAGCTCGCTTGCAGCACCTCTCTGTAGGCGAAAAGGAGTGAGGCGAGGTACCGGTCCCAGGATCGTGGTTTTTCCTGACACACACTCTTGAGCATAACCTTCAGCGTTCCATTAAAGTTCGCAACGAGCCCATTTGCCATGGCATGGTAGGGGGTTGTTCGAAGAAACTTGATGTCAAAAAGACGGCCCACCTCTCCCATGAGTTCCGCTGTAAAACTTCTTTTTTGATCAGTACTGATCTCCTTCGGTAAGCTGACTAGAGAGAAAATATCTATCAATCCTTCCGCTTCATGCACAGCATCAATTGCAGGGAGTGCAATAGATCCGCATATCGGTTGGCAAAGTCGATAAGAGTTAAAATGTAACGGTTGCCACGGTCCGGTTTTCAGTGAGAACGGACCGATTAAATCGACCGCAACACGCTCAAAAGGCATACGAATGACAGGCACGTTTCCTAGAGGCGCAACCCCAATATTGCCTTTTGGTATCATTTGCTGACACTTATCGCAGGACTTGACGAACCGTTTCACGTCGCCATGCAGATCCGGCCAGTAAAAATCTGCTAAAATGCGATCTGTCGTGCGCCGAATGCCTTGGTGCCCTGCCATAATACTTTCATGCCCGACTTCAAGTATATGCTTTCTGGAGATCTTCGGCACGACGAGCCGGCTAAGCATCCTTCCTGTCACAAGGTAGTATTGTCGGTAAAGAAGTCCTCCTCTTTCAAGAAACGCGTAACTGTGGCATTTCGGTGACTTGAAATGTTTACCGACTTTAGCAAACACGGCTTTTAATGTTTTGTTGTTCTGTTGCTCTTCTGAGAACTGGTCTTTTGTTACGTCGCACTATTTTATTTTTGGCACGGACAATGGTGTTATTTTGTCCTTGTGAGATTTAACCGTAGCGGAACCATAGTGAGGACACTCCTCAGCTTCCATGCTTCAGTTTCCTGTCGCATTGTCTCTCTTGTCGACTGTAGGAGGCTTCCACTTATGATCCGGCTTGTGAGGATCTCTGACAGCTGGTAGGTTACCGAGCACCAAATCGTAAAGCGGCTTGTCTATACAAAGTGCGGTTATCTCTCCCTTAAAATATGGGGTGTTCACGGAAATCTTGGCCTCTGGTACTTCTATGGCGGAACCATCAATGAGTAAGACTCTGCTACTCTTCCCGGTCAACCGTTGTTTTGGCCCTAGGTTTCTTCGGATAATTGCAGTATTACTGCCCGTATTTCGAAGAACCCTCACTGGTTTACCCAACAATTCGCCTTCAACAACTGACATTTCTTGTACCAGAAATACTGGTATCCTTCTATCCACACTTGCATTTGGAGGATCTTGTTTCTTTCCTTTTTTCCCTCCGCCAGTGTTGTCACTCGAGGGGAAACCATAACTATTCTCATTCACTGCACCTGCGGAACTTTTTTCCTTGTGTGCCTTCATGCTCCAGTACTCGTCACTTTTGTGGCCAATTTTTGCCACATACTCTACACTTTCTCGCTTCTTTAGCTGGGCTCCGACTTTCATGTCCTTGATGTCCCAGACGCTTGCATAGCATGCATCTTGTCGGTGGTTTCTTGGGAGCATTACCAAGACTCTTGAGTTCTTTGGAGTCATCTGTACCCTTTCCCTGGTTTGACAGATTCTGCTCTTCAATGAAGCGATCAGTAGCGTCAGCTAGCTGTTGGAGTGACTTGCACTCGCGTTCTTTCAAAAATTTTCGTCAGTTTTGGAAGGCAACAGTGGAGAAACTGTTCGGCGTGCATGTGATCTCGAAGGCCATCGAATGTTCTGGGCACATCAGCCATGTCAACCCAGTGGTCGAAGTACCCTGAGAGTCTCGCGGCTAACTGTCTCCCGGTTTCTCCATCTTCTGGTCGTGCCTTGCGAAATTTTTCTTGGTACCCTTGCGCAGTGAATCGAAACCTCTGCAAGAAGGCTTTCTTTACTTTGTCATAGTCTAGAGATTCTGTGGCAGTCATTCGGCCAATTACTGTCAACGCTTCGCCACTCAAACACATGCTCACAGATAATGCCCATTTCTCTTGTGGCCAGCGTTGTCTTGTTGCCACGCGTTCGAATCTTTGCAAGTATGCATGCAAATCATCACATCACTTATCGAACAGCGGAAGCAATTTCTGTGGATTCAGTACTGCAGAGGAGCTACTCGGCTGAGCCATAGAATCAGAGTCAGCTGCTGCATCTACCCTCGAAGCTCCTTCTTGAAGCTTTAGCTTCAGCTCAAGGATTTTCTTCGCTCTCTCCTCTGCTTTCCTGCTCGCCTCTCTCTGAGCAGCACGTTCGTCTCTTTGCCCCGCCTGTTCTACCCCAACCCACTTACGCAATTCTGCGCCACTCAACCCTAGTTGTGCCCCAACAGCAGCTAATCTTTCTGTGTCCATCATGAAAACAAGTTTTGTAAATGCGCACTAGAGAAACGATTACTTCCTTCGACGTTTGTACGAGCAGTTTCCTGGCAAGGCTCACCAGATTGTGAAGTAGTGTCAGTTTTGGGGCCAGGACCACTCAGCAAGGAACTGAAATAAACCACGAGCACACAGACACACACACTAGAATGTAACTAATTTACAGAGAACGTATCTAGGAACGAGTAACACTTAAAGTAGTAGAAACACGCAGTCTATAGCTGTACTCAATGTCTTTCTAAATAAGAAAAGTCTCGCCGTGTTTTTATGTGGCTTGCGAGTCGCTGGCGCTGATCGCTCATGGGCTGTGCGTCGTCTGGCTCGTCGCCGTCCTCAATGTGCGTCGGACCACGCCGTGGCACGGCCTTCTGCCGCAGCAGCAGCAGTCGGTAGCTGATTGATAGCTCCGCAGCAGCTCTCCGCCACCACGCTCGTCTGAGCAGCGCACCGGGGTCACGCCAGCCACCCGAAATGGCAGCAGGAACATCAGGCCCGCAGCAACCAAAACCCACAGCCACTCTTGACGGCAGCCAGCACCACGAAACCTCGCCTGGTCCCTGGGCCAGTCACCCAGCCGGAGTACAGGCCTCGTTCACAGGATGTCCAGCTGTCCGGAACGGCAGCCACAACAGCAGTGGATCACCTTGTTCCTGGGCCAGTCGTCCAGCCGGAGTCCAGGAACGGTAGAGTGCCTAGATGCCGTTGTCTAGTTCCCCGGACCTGACGTCCAGCCGAGAACTGACTCCTTCCACGCGCTGCCTCGAACCAGCGCACGCACCACGTGCACACTTCGTTTTCGTGTTCGCCTCCGCACGGCGAAAACTGAATTCTTTTTTTTCCGCGCCTCTGTATTATGACACCAATCATTCTGCGTCTCAATGAAGCTTCTTACCACAGAGCCACGCCAGGTGTCAGAACCACTTTCCAAATATTCGCTAATCTTCGTGAAACGTCGCCAGCGGTTGCGGTTCTGCGTACCCTATTTCATAAACACCGCAGATGTGCTCCTTCGATACAGCCATAACGTCGGGTTGACGTCAATTGTGGTTCGTTGCCATGCGCTGAAGTTGAATTATGTAGGAGTGTCCAGAGTCAGCATCTTCACGAGCATCAGCGCTTCGTATTAGCTTTTGCCGTTACTAATACGCATGTTCCAGTTGACATCGTTGCTCAAGTGCAAACAACTGGTTATAAAAACATCTGCTACTCTTCAACATATGTTTGTGCGTGCAGAATTTGTACATATAATTAGCGTGATTTTGTGACATGTCGCTCGATGAAAAAATTGCAACGTGGTTGCCTTCCCTCCGCATGCTTCGCATAGCGTCGATTCCAAGGAACGTGGAATCTGCCTTTTTTTTCTTTCGTTTCGATAACGCTAGTGTGATGTACATTGTCTTACAGTAGTCAGCACATGTGGGGCGTTTTTTTCGCAGTATATGCTCGTACACTGTTCAATTATCACCATATGCAACAAGGATAATAACTTGAACCAGCTTTTTTATCACAATTTGCGTTTACTCCACAGTACATGTGGTTCCATCATAAGCTCTTCAAACGTTTGTAATTTCTACACAGCGTTTCCTTTGTACTCATTGCATGTGCTGTCTACACTCCGCCAAAAATGAATAGAAGCTGCTACTGGTCAAGCAGTTCTAAAGCAAACACTTTTCACGGTCAATGTGCAGGCACGAGCGTCTTCACAACTATGTCCGATGGCACCTGGGTGGCAGTTGTTGTGACGCCGTTTATGCACCGCGCCCAGAGGCTCAGCGCTGGATGTCATAATTGTAGACTCCATATCCTACTGTGACACCGAGGGTAATAAATACAGCAGTCATACTCCTCACGGCCACTAAGGCGGGCGCAGAAACAGTGGCTGTTCTCGTGCTGAAATCAAAACAAAAATACTGAAATACTGAAAACAAAATACTGAAATCAAAACAAACAGAGAGCCTTCCTAGTATTGCCAAAGCGAAAACTGCGATGGCTCTGGTACAGGTTTTAGATGGTAAAGTGCCAACCACTGGCACGCGTATGCTCGCGTCTATGCGTCAAAAGCGTCAAACGCGCCTCTCGGCGTCGGCGTCGGCATCGGAGGGGCATACGCGAGGAGGCGCGAGGGATCAAGCCGGGCTTGATATTTTTGCCACATGTACGCTACGCCACCATGCGTACAGCGGCACCAACCAACCAGGGGCCGCGCGCCAACCAACCAGAGGCCGCGATGCCTCGGAACGCTATGCCTAATGGCCGCCGCTTCGAAGGCACGGCCAGACCTTGTTCTATAAACGTTGGGCATGGCTGAGTGCTGGAGGCAAGCACAGAAACTACTCTAAAGGTTCCTGAATGACCGCTTCGTAATCTAGAACGACAACGACACGACGAACGACTGCGAGTGTTACCAGCGTGACGCGGTTTCGTGCAGAGTTCTAGCGACGCCGACAAATCCAGCGAATGCCGGCCGGCTATGCTAGCGCCGGTCCTGAGTGCGATCATCGGCCGAGCGAAAGGAGCATGTCGGTGTTCTTGTGCTTTTATTTGTGACTTTCCGCGCTAAAAACGAGTGTAAACAGACTTCGGAGGTACGAAGGTTTGAGCATGAGCCCTCGCCTACCTCGGAGGCAATTCAGAGCGGTCTCATCTGCATCCAGCGCAGGCCTCTACCCCCTAGTTCGTATAAACCACCACATGCGAGAAACATCGGCTGAAAACTCTACGGTATTTCCGTCACAACATAGACACCATATACGACGCCCGAAACATCACGTAGTTCATACGGAGGAGTTTTTATCTGCAGTGTGTTTGTTTTCAACATCTGTATTCATCATCGCTGAAAGCAAACCTCGCACTAGCCAACCCATTTAGGTGATGGGAAAACGCACGTACTTATAGAAGGGTACTCGCAGATTGTACGACACTGAAACATTCGTTGGCTTCTGTGCCACTTGTTTTCGTGTGTTGCCAAGCTAATAATAAGCGTGCGCTGGTTGGTAGCAGTGTGAGGTGACTTCGTGTCGGGTACCACTGACATTGACGCATTCAGCTGTCAGCGGTCTCATTTCCATTCACGTACAAGACAGAAACTCGAGCGTGCGTTGCTTTGGGGATCGAAAAAGAAAGTTGCATGAGTAAGTGCTGCTCGTATTGCCTGCTACTTGACTTCTCGCTTCTTTTGCTTCTCTGCCATGCTCAGTAGCACATACGTTGTTTGGAGGCATCCTATCACACACATTATTAATTTATATTTCTTTCTGATACTCATAGCTATAGGCATACAATGGCGCTTCTCCGTCGTTTTACCGTTTACTATAATATAACGCGCGTTTTGTTTACAGCTGGACAGATAACTGAAAACCTTGTGAGAAGCACCTGACTTGAAATCAGCTGCACGATGACACGATAGTTGCAAGAGAAAATCTCCACATGTATGCACAGAATGAATGAAGGTGCACTAGTATGGTACTGCACTTTGTATAGAAGAAATGCAAAAAGTACCTCATGTGACTTATAAGACCTTTCAGAACTGTGCATGTATTTATCTGCTCCTCCAGACTGTAATGAGCTGAAGATATTATTCGATGGTTTCGAACATTGAATCTTTGTATGTGTTTCTAAGGAGTGCCTCATTTCTGTTCAGTTTTTTAGTATACGCATTACTTGGAATATACTTTTGCTTCTCTGCCATGCTCAGTAGCACATACGTTGTTTGGAGGCATTCTATCACACACATTATTAATTTATATTTCTTTCTGATACTCATAGCTATAGGCATACAATGTATTCCGAAGGCATTCCAGTAATTCGAAGGTCGTACGTTCGATTCCTGCTCACAGTTGGTAATTTTTCATCCACTTTTCTTTCTTTTTATTTACATTCCATTGGTTCTAATAACTTCCCCTGTACATTCCTTGGCATTACTGTCTGTTATATCTCATATATATATATATATATATATATATATATATATATATATATATATATATATATATATATATATATGCATGATTTCAAGCCTATTCAGTTTATCTCTGTTAGAAAACTTGCCAATAGTTCTGTACGGTGCTCTGGTGCAATCCTATGATCGGTATCTGACCCATAAAAATTTTTGGGCATGCTTTATTTGCATTATAGGGTATTTTGACATTTGATGACCTGTGAAAGCCACAGTGCTTCGCTGTAATCTCAAAACCAATGTCTGTCCCATCAAAAAGTGTCAGATGCATTTTGTAGATGTTAAAGCATGTTTAAACTACCAGCAAAGTGCTGAAGCCTTCAACACAGCACTGATAAGTAATCTCCATCCAGCTTAGAAGTCATTCGTAGTGCTCTCTAACATGTTCAAATAAAGTTATCGAACACGGGATTGATCTACTTGTTTTGATTCCTAATACCAGTGTCTCTCACTTGTTGGAGGCAATTGTATTATAATAGTGTTCTATTTCGCTCATTTCTTACCGGGGTGCACTCAAGGGTAGTGATATTTGTTTACTTTGGCACACTTATTGTGATATTACTGTTTATGTCATTTCATTTTGTATATATGTACGCCACTTTTTCAGTTGCCTCACATTGGGCTGCCGTATTTGAAAATAAATAAATATACCATCCGACAGTGTTCCACACTGTGCTCTGTTCCGATCTGATCACTAATATCTGTTGCAGCATGATGTGTCGGGTGTGTTTTATTTCATTGGAGAACAGTTTGGCTGCCTTTTATGAAGGGCTTAGTTCCAGTATTATGACCAATATATGTGACTTCATGAAGAGTTAGGCGCGGTTTGTCATTTTAGAGAATACTTTAACAACAGACAACGTTCAGAAGTCTTCCATACAGGGTTCAGTTGCAGTCCTGTGACCAATATCTGTCTTATCATTAAAGTTTCAAGTACAGTTAGTTGCATTAGAGCATATTTTGACTACAAAAATTGCCCAGAAGCATTCTACGTAGTGCTTGGTTCCATTCGTATGACCAGTATCTGTTGTATCATTAGGAGCCAGATGCAGTTTCTCGATTTAAAGGATATTTCCAATATGCTTATCATTCAAAAGCCCTCCGCACTGGGAACAATTACAGCTGCATGACCTAAATCCGTCACATCATGAAGAGTAGGGCGTGCGTTGTTGCATTGGAGAATATTTCGGCTGCAGACAACGTTCAAAAGTTTTCTATACAGGGTTCAGGTACAATATATAACCGATATCTGTAATTTCATAAACAGTTGAATAGGGTTTGTATGTGTAGAGAATACTTTGACTAAAGACAAGGTCCAGACGTCTTTCATACAGTGTTCAGTTCCAATAATATGACCGATATCTGTGACTTCATGGACAGTTGGGTGTCATTTGGCGTTTTAGAGAATACTTTGACTCAAGACGACGTCCAGAAGTCTTACATACAGGGTTCCGTTGCAATATCATGACCGATATCTGTCAAATCATGAAGTGTCAGGCACGGTTAGTTCCATTAGAGCACATTTCGACAACGGAAAATACCCGAAGGCATTCTGCGCAGTATTTGGTTCCTACCTTATGACCAATATCTGTTGTATCAATAAGAACCAGGTGTGTTTTGTTGCATTGGAGAATATTTCGAACACACACATCAGCCGAAAGCCTGCTAACCTGGCCTCAATTATAGTCTTATCACTGACCTAAATCTGTCAGATCATTAAGTTTCAGGCGTGATTATTAGGTTGAATGCTATAAAAGATGATGTGTAAATATACTGAAGGTACCAGCATACGTAAGATATTGTTAATAAATTTGGTAATGCAGGTATAGACCCCCGGTGGTTTGTACACATGATAAGGAGGGCAGCCGCCACCTCATTCACCAAAGAGAGAAGGGGGGAGCACAATGTCAACTCCATATAATAACATAATAGGGAGGGGCGCTAAGGCAGCCCCTACATGGACATTTTAGGAAGGGGGGGCACTGCGGATAACTTTTGCCCCCCCCCCCCTCATCTAGGAGAACCCTGTACACGCCTATGATAGACGTACAGTATCCTAGACGCGAATGTTCATTCGCGGGAGCGGCGCTCGCACCGAAGTTGATTTCTGGTGCAAAGCGCTGTAGTTACTTTGGGCACTGGAATGTCAATTACTTCTAAAATAGTCTAAACTGTGGCTGGTGAAGCACTATCAATTTTTTAACGTGTTCTCATATCCTCTAAAACATACTAACCCGCTCCAGTGAAGAACGTGTCATAATGGGCTGAACTTAGACAGTTCTAAGCCAAATTATCAAGCAACATTATGCATCGGCCTTGGACGCGTGGGCGTCAACGCAGTTGACACGTGTCAATGGTTGCGCGCCTTTTTCCTCCACAGGCACGACTAGACGATTTTGAAGCGTAGGCGCGTGCATACGCGTGCCAGTGGTTGGCACTTAAGACGAGTAATGTAAGATTGTGCTATGCATAATGATAACCACAAACCTTTTTTGTAAAATCAAATGAATAACACAAAAAGCAACCTTTGAAGTTTTATTAAAAGTTTGGAGGAACCAGGTAAGCTCTAGCACTGATTTCTTGTAACTACGTACTGCAAACCGAATAAATTCTTTTAACATCGAAGTTGCTGTAGATTGTCCTAGTTTCTGCAGTGTTGCAAGACATTACCCTGGCTGGCAGGTGTGCGTATTATGAAAGTGGTGCAATTTTGCCAAGGTAATGGGAAAGAAAAGAGGAGGTCAGGATTTATAAGTCACACTGTTGACCCTCATGTGAAGGTTGTTACAGGGAGAGTGAGGTTTATTATGCACAATATAAATTATTCGAATATTATTTTTGAGATAAGCTCTGTAACATATCGCACACTTCTATGCGAAACATGGTTACATGCTATTTTCACTCATAACATTTGCAATATAATATTTAGGGCTAATAGAACATGTGTAGAAAAGCAGGTACATGAATACTGATAATATACACGTTTTAAACAAAGTTCTTGTCAAGAGCAACCTCACATTCACTAAAAGTACTTTTTCTACCATATCATTTGGTAATTTATTCCACCTTTATTACAATCCGAAAAGAAGGAAAATCAGAGTAAACCTCTTCAAATGTCTATTCGTTGTATGAATACACTGCATGTTCTTAGAAACCTAACTTCGCATGAAGGAATTACCTTTCATTCCTAACCCTGCATGTAAGATCTGAAAAAGTCTTTCTTCTGTTTCTGCTTTATTAATTCTAGTGTTCCTAATTTATATACTTTCAACAATTCAGTTACACAATCCCTGCTTCCACATTTGGAACAGATGAAACGAGCTGATAATCTCCGAAAAATTTAATCCGACTATAATGTCCATCGGATGTCCCCTGGATACCTATTAACACGTGGACATTTGGACTTTATTCCGATGCACGAGGGAGTTTCAATGCCCATTGGGCAGTGAGCGAAACTTCCACAATGTTTGCTTATCTTGCGCACACCCGAGGCATCTGGTACCGCAAAGTGTCTACTGGCATCTTCTTGTGAAGATGTCAAGACGTCGCGCGCGCCCTTCAACGAGTTGTGGACAGAAGAGTTGGCAAAGCGGCCTGTATTATGATACATTATTCTCAGCGGGCACAGAAAAACAGCAAATAAAATTGCCCTAAGAATACAGATACAAGAATTACTGCAAGTCGTGGGGCCAAGTGGTATGTTCTCTTTTTAAATTAGCTCATTTTGGGGACGAGATAACAGCTGTTCAGTCAACTACTAAATTGACTGTAGACAACTGATGAGCCGTAAATGTTTTTTTAGTTTAGGACCTTTTTTTCTTTTTTGAAGTGCTGTCACTCGCGCTAAAAAACTGCGTTGCCTCTTATGTTTGTCTGTTGCGCCCGAAGTTCTGATCCAAAGACATTAAAAGAAATGTTCTTGCGGGCTGAAACTGTTCGGGTACCATACGCCAAATACATTACTTAATATCAAGTCCAGTTCGTTTTTTTTTCACGTGTGTGCCACTATGTGTGCACTTGTTTCAATAAATGGGTAACTTTTGATAAAAAATGCTATTTTCAGTAAGCGCGAAGGTACATCAAGCACAGCACTGTGAATTGCGTGTATCATTGGTGTTATGTAACGCGAACCTGAGCTAGCTGAGATGGATCATGAACTTATTTATTGAGATGGTTCATGGAACTTATTTGCAAGTGACGCAAGTCCAAAGTGCGACAAAGTTCACCTAAATATATGCTTACGTTGCGTATTTCTTGGTGCATTTTCACCACACACACGTTGTAGTTAGGTTGCGCCGCTTTCATTCTTCAGTCATACAGCCTTTTTCGCGTATTGTTCATATTTCCGGAAAGTAAAGTAGGTCTTCCTCTGATCGCCACAATATCTGACTGAACGAACTATTACGTTCTTTCTTACAACAATACAAGCGTGAATATTGCAGCTCAGTGCATTTGTGTTGCCCTTACTGTCTCCTGCTGTCTTCACTTATTGGTTACCGTGGCACAGTAACCAATAAGTGAAGCTCCAGATACTCTAGCAGAACCTGAACGACAGCTGCCGAAAGAAACTTGGTGTACCATGTGAAAAGTAGCTCTCCTGCCAAACCAGAAGGAAAAGTGGTGGCCTACATAAAACGCATGCCGTTCATGTTTGGAATGTTGCAACCGCGACAGCGAGAACAACTTCATAAAAAGTCATGCTTTCAGGCACAACTTCTTCTCAACAAGAGCTACTAATCAGGCAAGGGTTACACCAGCTTCCATAAAGCAGAACGTCAGGACTTGTGTGACAAAAAGTTCATTGTTTACAACGAAGATGACTGCGATGAACAAACGGGGGACTTATTTCAGGAAATTTTAGAGAACGTTCTTTTCACACGGGGCGACGCTGGCTGTCTTGAGGTCTTCGCAGTTTTCACCATTTAGATAGTCGTAATTTTTTATTTATTCGTTGTGACTTTGCGTTTTTGAACGCGCGAGAAAGTCCCGGCTCTTTATGCGCACCTCATAAGCGGTGTCTGCGTCTAAAAGAAACGCTGATGGTGCGCTCCCGTGGTATTTTAGAACGTTCGGAGAAGCGCAAAAAAAAACGGACTAATTCGCGTTGTGCTGCATGTGCAGAAGCTCCACCTCTGAAGCTTTCACTTCAGTGCCAAGAAAAGTTGTCGCCTAGTATAGACTGTATTTCGCATGCACAAATGATGCAAGAACAATGCAACAAGAGGCTGATTGGGACAAAGGAATTATTCAAAACCTCCGTGTATTTCTGTTCTGGCAGCTGCTTCTTATGCCTAATAGGAAGCAGTACAAAAGCTCATCATCGGCCAACAAAATTGAGCCCTCATGCCCTATGACATCAAGTGAAATAAAATCCTCGTATTTAAAACCAGAATGCAAAATTTTACATGGTGATAATTCAAAACATATTGAGTTTAGGCAGCACGGGTCACGCCATATATTTCAGCATAGCGGTAAGCCACACTCAATTCAATTCAATTTTTTATTTGCAAACTGTGATACATACAGAAACATCACGACTAGTTGGACCCATAGCCGAAGGCTAGTTGAGGGTATTGGTCTGTAATTAGAAGGGTCACTGCAGTCTCTGTCTTTGTAGATACGGACAACCTTAGCAATCTTCAGTAGAGATAGATATCTAGAGCAGCTGACACAGTGATTGAACAAGTGGCATAGCACTCCTCCTATTACATCTATATTTTCTTTGATCGTACGAATAGGAATGCCGTCTAGTACAGAAGCTTCAAAGGTAGACTATTAATTTCTGATATCACGTCTTCAGGCTGAATGTTATACATAACGGAGGTGTTGGGTAGAGGGCTCTGCGATATAAAAATGTTGTCCGAGTCATTAAATTTTTTGGCCAGTGATGGACCAATACCTGCGTAATATGCGTTAAAATTTTCTACAACGTCTTCATCAATGGTTTCAGGAAGCGCAATTTGCTTACGTTGTTTACCTATGATTTCGTTTATAATTTCTTACAGTTTTCTCGTGTTGCCAGAGGTCTGTCTAATTAGTTGAGCGTAATACTGCCTCCTGCGCGATCGAATCTTAGAGACAGACCTATTCCGCTGAGCTTTAAAATGCTGTAAGTAGTAGGGATTGTCTTTGTTGTGGCACCATTTGTCGTGCCAGTATTCTTTGGCCTTGAGAGTTTGAAGTATCTGTTCAGTCACCCAAGGGCACATAGGTTTATCATGGCGGCATTTCTTTACCTTGCGATTACTTCTTTCTATAGCGTTTTGTAGGTATTTGATTAGGTTATCAGTTTCGATGTCTATGTCCTCATTGTGTATTTCATTGTATTTAATGCCATGAATTTTCGGCGTAATAGCTTGTAGTCTATTTTGGTTACAATGTTACTTTTTGTTTTCATGGTACCCTTATGGGAATCTAAAACAGCAAATATAGGTAGGGGATCAGAGATTGCGTGTAAGTAAACGCCTCTGATGACCCCCGTGTCCAGATTTATCAGTGCGTGGTCGAACAAAGACGTCAATACCTCAGTTATACGCGTTGGTGTCGTAATTAAGTTATGGTAGTTGTAAGACTCCAACAAATAGCCATAATCACTGCCTGTCCCGTTGTATGTGTTTAAGTTCATGTCACCTAATATAACCACTGCTGTATTTTGGTGCCGCGACAAAACGCAGAAAATTGCTTCCAATTTATCAAGAAAGCCTGTGATACTACTGCTCGGAGGGCGATAAATTACACCAATGATGACGTCATACTCAAGGCGAATAAAAAGGAATTCAATGTCATTGCAACTTTATGTGGGCGTTTCAATTGTGCGATAGGCTATGTTATCTTTAAAGAACAAAGCAACGCCTCCCCCACGTGAACGTGAAACCCACGCACTTGAGTCTGTTCTGTAACTTGGAAAACAGAAAGTTTCATCTTTGCGCAACCACGTCTCAGTTGTTGCAATGGCATTAAACGAATGCTCATGCGGCGACAGGGATGCAGAAAGCAAACCCTCGTTTTTATTAACACTCCGGATGTTGCAATAAAAAAATGTTGTAGTCTTTGCTCTAAAATAATTATCAACCTCTTTTATTAAATATAAGCCATTAAAAAGGATTGTGGTATAGGTTATGGAAAAAATATTCATACTATTGGCGATAAATCTTCTTCACCTAGTAGATGCACTACTATGAAATTCTTGGATTTCCGTAGAAGTATTTTTCCCTCAGAGACCCATGCAAATTTTCATCCTTTTTCCCACTTCCGTTGGATTGCTTTTCCAAGGAGAATTTTTCTTTCAGGGCATAAGTGTTCATTTATGTAGACTGGGTCACTGGTCTGGAAACCTAGCATGACAGTGTTCAGTCGTTTTTTTAGCTTCCTTCAGTATTTTCTCCCGAACTTATCTGGATGTGAACTGCACTACTACGTTTGAGGGCGTGTTGCCCTTTGACGGGACGCGGTGAGCCCTGTCATTGTCACCGTCAGAAAGTTGGACGCACAAGCAAGATGCGACTTTTTCAACTGTTTTGAGGACATCCTCATTTTCGGTTTTAGGTATACCTTTTAATTCGAGGTGGTTTCGCCTACTGTACTGTTTCAGTTCAATAAGCTGCTTTTTTGTTTCCTGCAGCTCTTTGTTTAGTCTTAGATTAACTTCCTTGCATTCAAGGCCCTGGTTTTTCATTTCTTCGAGCTCCAGTCGAAGGCTCTTTATTTCAGTTCGGTATTCTTCGAAGCTTTCGTTTATGCACCCGACAGATTGCCTGATGGAAGTGAGCTCAGCTTTCATTGAGTTATTCGTCGCATCCATCATGCTCATGTCCGTTTTCAGGTCATTGATAGCTTCATCAAATTTAGAGGCCATCTCAATAAGTACCTTTGATATCACTTTAATGCTAGCTGGTGCCTTTTAAGCCAAAGCTTTAGAAATATCCAACAGAGCGTCAGGTTTGCCAGAAGTCATTTCAGTGGTTATCTAGACACACATACCAAATTCACAACAGAAATGAGCGTATGCTACAGAAAACACTATGGTACACTGTTGCAGCAGTGACAGTGAAAACGTCTAAGAATATTATGAGCGTGAAAGAATAGTAGGCCAACCTGTAATATGAAGCAGGAACCGTTTAGCGGATGTGCAGTCGATGCTGTCACCGCTGCCTAATGACAATAGCATAACAAGTAATAAAAAGGTGGAACAGTGTACTTCTTCGGGCAATAAAAGTACCCAAAACCGCCACCAAATTGTTTGTCTAGCGTTGTTGCTGAGATGTTAAAACTAATGACCAGTTAATAAGTTGTTTGCCACTTGGCCCTGCCCTTGAGATAGTAGGGCTTTACTTTTAGTGACTGAAGGTCGACTTCGAAAACTGAAGGGCAGTTTTAAAAGTAGCAAATCTGGCAGCAGTTGTGGGAGTGCTAGAATAGAAATCTGAAGTTGTACCGTATGCACACAAAGTTTCCCATAACCTATAAAGATTGCCAACAGGCATGCGGTGCTGCTTGTGTTTTCGGCGCCAAGCTTACAGAGCTTTGCCCTCACACGGCAAAGATAGATAGCAAGAAGTAAGGATGCTCAAACAAGCATGCCCAGTCCTTTATGAAATGTGTGCAAAGCATATTGTACACCATATTGCTGTCTTTCTGAAAGTCGTACACAGGGCAAATGAGCCGCTGCTTCAATGATCGTTTAAGGAAGCTCTCGCAACATCCAAGAAAGCAGACTTTACTCACCTTTCATGTCACTGCCGAAAATACATGTGTGAGCCAATAATTTGTGAGGCCAGAAAGCTAAGACGAAACCGTAACAAATGAGCTCGTGAAATGTTTAATGTGTACAGTAATAATAAAACTTCAAGCAACAGTGAAAGTGACACGCCTATATGCTTGTAAAAGAACGACATTAGGTTTTTTTATATCACCCGGCTGTGGCCTGATAAGTGGTGTCACCTCAATATACGCTGCCGTGTCTGTGCACCTTTCAGCTTATATGTTTCATTAGGAGACCACCAGGTGGCGCCATTTTGTCTGGCCGGCGGTTCCCAGGACGCAAGCTGGAAGCAGTCATGAGGCAAGCGAGCGCCAAGCTCAAAACGACAGCTGATAGACGAAACCTCGTGATAATTTCAGGCGGTTTAAACGATGTCCTAAATGAAAATGCAGCAGGACTAGCAGCCACATTGGCGAAAGGTGTCGATGACATGCGCGCAACTTCTCTTAAGGTACAGGTAGTGATATGCACGATACCGGAGTTACCGGTGCGTGAGAGCAACCTGCAAAGAGTGGTGGTCAACGCAAACCAAGAGATATGGTGGATGAGTCGAGAGAAAGGCTTTGAGGTGGTGAAAATAAACAGAGAGGTGCATAGGTTGGGGGGTTTTCAACGAGATAGAATTCACTTCGATGGGCGGCTAGGTCATGAGGTGGGTTGGCGACTTGCAGGACGCGCAGTAGCTTTTTTGGGAGGCAAGCGAGCCCGTCGGGTGCAGGATAGCTAGTAACGAGAAAAACAACCAGGGAGACTCTTCGACAGGTGGTATGGACAGATACGATTCCAAAGTCGCACCAATATCTAAGATAGGTAGAGTCCGGGGCATAAATAGACGTAGCCACGAGCGCCGAGCCAAATCAGACATAGGGTATATTAACATGCAGGGTGGTAGGAACAGGCTGAAGTGGGAAAAGATAGAACAACAGCTAAGGGAAGAGAGGCCGGTGATATACGGTTTTGTAGAAACACATCTCAGGGACATGGAACAACCTCCGAACAATCTGGACTACGCGTGGGAATATTGTAATAGAACAGAAGGCAGCAGAAAGGGGGGTGGTATTGAGGCATTCATTCATAAAAGTACACACTGGCAAAGGGTCAAGCAGGAGTGCAAGGAACATTTAAGGCTAAAAGGGAAAGTGGCAGGTCAAATGACACTCCTTGATTTCGTGTACTTGTGGACGGGAGCAAAGGCCAGAGAGGAAAACCAGGCAACGGTAGAGCGTATATCAAAGGACATTCAGGAGTTAGGAAGAGAGTGCGAGATAATTATACTAGGAGACATGACTGCGCACATAGAAGATATAGATGGGTATACCGACACGACAGGCCAAATGATCACGGATATGTGTGAAAGGCTTTATTTGATCATTTGCAACAGTACCGAGAAGTGTGAAGGGCAAATAACATGGGAGGTAGGAAGGCTTCAGTCGACGATAGATTATGCACTGATGTCGCATAGGATGTATGATAAGCTCAGGGGAATGCACATAGATGAAGGTGGCTCCAGTAGTCTGGGTAGCGATCACAAACGTATCAAGCTAAGTTTTGAAAGAGCAGTGAAAGTGGGAAGGAGACAAGATGAGCAACTACAGGAAAATTTTTATCCAGAAAGGCAAATTGAAATAGCCACTAAACAAATTGAGAAAGTAATCACGGAGAAAATAGACTGTGTGGACATACACGAATCTAATTAGACTCTTTGAGCTAGAGCTTGCTAAGACGCGTGACAAGTCACCCCGGCAAAGACGACACAAACCCAAAAGTTAGTGGGATGAGGAAGTTAAGAGAGCCATAGCAAAACGTCAGGAAGCCTCTAGGGAACACAGACATGCTAAGCAGTGGGGTGAACCGACAGATGATGTTGAAAGAAAATGGGCAAGCTTCCTAAGCTGTAGAAGGGATGCATCCCTTCTGATCAATGAAATGATTAGAAGGAAGGGAGCTCAGTGGCTGGCAGAAGTACATAAAAAGATAGAAAGGCAGCTGCGAAATTTTGGAACCATCTAAACTCCCTAAGAAATCAGACGAGCCTAGAGCAGAGTTTAATAACTACAGCCCAAGGTGCTAGGCTAGAAGGGGACGAAGCTATTGAATATATAAGAACAAGAGTGACAGAAAAATTTCAAAAAGAAGTACTTTATGCACCACAATAGACAAGCAGAAATCAAGTAGTGCAATGGCTCCATTTTCACAACAAGAGTGGGAAAGGGCTGAGAAAAGGGTTCCTAGTAGTACATCAACAGGCCCAGATGGCATTCCAATTAGGCTGATAAAGACATTAGGTCCGAAGTCTAAGCAGGCTTTAAGAGAGGCAGTGAGCACAATAATAATCGATGGTGAAGTTCCCGATGTATGGAAACTTAGCAGGATGAGCATGATCTATAAAGGAAAGGGGGACAAAGCTGACATAAACAACAACCGTCCTATAACAGTGACATCAGTGGTCTACAGGCTGGCGATGCAGATTATAAAGGAAAGACTGCAGGCATGAATAGAAGATGAGGGAGTGCTGGGGGAACTGCAGAATGGGTTTTGGAAACACAGGAGGTTGGAAGACAATCTGTTCTCACTGACGCAGTTCATCGACATAGCACAAAAGGAACACAGGCCCCTGTGGCTAGCATTTTTGGATATGAAGGGAGCGTACGATAGCGTGGTTCAAGAAGAATTGTGGGGAATACTGGACACACTAGGCGCAGAACATGTAGTGTTTAATGTTTTAAAGAGTATCCATAAATGTAACAAGGTAGTTATAAAGTGGGAAAAACAGGTATCCAAGCCTGCAGAGGTAAAACGGTGGCTTAGGCAGTGGTGCGCCCTGTCAGCATTATTATTCATGATGTACCTACAAGGATTAGAGGCCAAATTAGAAGGAAGTGGACTGGGATTCAACCTCTGTTTAGTCAAACACGGAAAACTTATTGATCAGGCACTACCAGCATTAATGTACGCAGATGATATAGTGCTAATGGCCAACAACAAGGAAGAGTTGAAGAGATTGATGGACATCTGCGGTAATGAGGGAGATAGGTTAGATTTTAGATTCAGTAAAGAAAAATCAGCAGTCATGATTTTCAATGAAATTGAAGGCAGTGAGCTCAGAATACCAGAGGTCACGCTAGAGATGACAGATAAATTCAAATATCTGGGCGTATGGATAAGCAATGGGACCGAGTATCTGAGGGAACACGAAATATACGTGACGACTAAACGTAACAGGAATGCAGCAGTCATGAAAAATAGGGCACTGTGAAATTACAATAGGTATGATGTTGTGAGAGGAATATGGAAAGAAGTCATGGTTCCTGGGCTGACGTTCGGCAATGCGGTCTTGTGCATGAGATCAGAAGTTCAAGCAAGGTTAGAAATTAAGCAACGTGGAATAGGTAGGCTTGCTTTAGGAGCTCACGCGGATACACCAAATCAGGGAGTGCAAGGTTATATGGGATGGACATCATTTGAGGGCAGGGAAGCTAGCAGCAAGATAAAATTTGAGAAGTGATTGAGAGAAATGGGGGAAGAGCGTTGGGCTAGGAATGTTTTCCGCTTCTTGTACATGAAGATTGTCGATACAAAATGGAGGAAGCAAACCAGGAAATTGACTGGTAAATACTTAGAAAACAGCAGGTGGCCAAACCAAAAAGAACTATCGATTTAGAAGAAAGTGAAGGAAACGGAAACTGACATGTGGAGAATGGGCATGATTAAGAAGTCCGCACTAGAGATCTATCGAACTTTTAAGCAGGAATTGCCAAGGAAAGGATCTATGATAATACTCGGGGTAGTTCTCTACTGTTTGAGGCCAGGACGGGAGTACTGCGAACCAAGACATATCGGGCCAAATACGAAGGGGTAGACACAGTATGCAGTGCGTGTGGAGAGGAAGAAGAAACTGCCGAACACTTGATAATGTTCTGTAAAGGGCTTCACCCTATAGTTCAGGATGATGGTGCAGAGTTTTTCAAAGCACTTGGGTTTAGGGACCGGGAGGGCAAAATAATCTTTAAGCGGGTAGACTTAACTAGAAGGAGGTTATCTGATTGGTGGATAAAGTCAAGGCACGAGTGAAAATTAAACTCTTCACTGCAAAGTACGAATCCTCAGACTCACTTTTTAAGAAAAAAAATGAATATAGTTTTTGGTTCATTAGATATTACAGCTTGATGGCGCTAGCCACCACCTGATATAAAGGGTACAGCCATATCCATCCATTCATCCATCCATCCGGCTTCGTTTTGCGGCAAGGTCATGAGGTGAAGTGGTGACTTGCAGGACGCGCAGTAGCTTTTTTGGGTGGCACGCGGGCCCTTCGGGGAGCATAAAAGCTAGTAACGAAGAAAAAAAACCAGGGAGACTCTTTGACAGGGGGTATGGACAAACACGACTCTAAAGTGGCACCAGTACAATATTTAGAGTAGACGTAGCCATGAAGACGTAGCCACGAATGCCGAGCCAATTCAGACATAAGGTATATTAACATGCAGGGTGGCAGGAACAGGCTGGAGTGGGAAGAGATAAAAAAGCAGCTAAAGCAGGAGAAGCCGATGGTACACAGTTTTGTAAAAACACATCTTAGGGACATGGAACAACCTCCTAACATTCCGCACTACGCGTGGGAATATTGTAATAGAACTGAAGTCAGCAGAAAAGGGGGTGGTATTAGGGCCTTCTTTCATAAAAGTACAGACTGGCAAAGGTTCAAGCAGGAGGGCAAGTAACATTTATGGCTAAAAGGGAAAGTGGTAGGGCCAATGACAATTCTTGGTTTGGTGTACTTGTGGACGGGAGCAAAGGCCAGAGAGGAAAACCAGGTAGAGTGTATATCAAAGGACATTGAGGAATGAAAAGGAGAGTGCGAGATAATTATACTAGGAGATATGAATGCGCACGTAGAAGATATAGATGGGTATACCAACCCAACAGAAAAAAGGATCATAGATAGTTGTGAAAGGCACGATTTTATTGTTTGCAACAGTACTGAGAAGTGTGAAGGGCAAATAACAGGGGAGGTGGGAAGGATGCAGTCGACGGTAGATCACGCGCTTATGTCACATAGAATGTATGATAGGCTCAGGGAAATGCACATAGAATAATGTGGCTCCGGAAGTCTAGGTAGGGATCACAAACGCATCTAGCTAAGTTTCATAACAGCAGCGAATGTGGGAAGGAGACAGGATGAGCAACTACAGGAAAATTTTTATTCATGAAGGCTAATAGAAACAGCTACTAAACAAATTGAGAAAGTAATTACTGATGATAATAAAACAGTGTCGACATACACAAATGAGAGTAGACTGTTTCAGCTAGAGCTTGCTAAGGCACGTGTCATGTGACTCCGGAAAAGAAGACACAAACCCAAGAGTTGTAGGGATGAGAAAGTTGAGAGAGCCAAAGCAAAACGTCAAGAAGCCTCTAGGGAACACAGACATGCTAAGCAGCGGGGTGAACCGACAGATGATTTTCAAAGAAACTGGGAAATCTTTCTAAGCTGTAGAAGGGAGGCATCCCTTCTGATCAATAAAAAGATTAGAAGAAAGGGGGCTCAGTGGCTCTTAGAAGAACATAGAAAGGATAGAAAGGCAGCTGCGAAATTTTGGAACCTTCTAAACTCCCTAAGAGATGAAACGAGCCTAGCGCATATGTTTATAACTACAGATAAAGGTGCTAGGCTAGAAGGGGACAAAGCTATTGAATATATAAGAACAAGGGTGATAGAAAAATTTCAACAAAGAAATGTCTTATGCACTACACTAAACAAGATTGAATGAAGTGGCGCAATGGCTTCATTTTCACAACGAGAGTGGGAAAGGGCTGCGAAGAGGGTTTCTAGTGGTACATCAACAGGCCCAGATGGCATCCCAATTATGCTGATGAAGACATTGGGTCCGAAGTCTAAGCAGTTTTTGAGAGAGGCAATGAGCAAAGCAATAATCAATGGTGATGTCCCCCGTAGATGGAAACTTATCAGGATGAGCATGATCTATAAAGGAAAGGGAGACAAAGGTGACATAAACAACTACCGTCTTATATTAGTGACATGAGTGGTCTACAGGCTGGCGATGCAGGTTATAAAGGAAAGACTGCAGGCATGGATAAAAGATGAGGGGATGCTGGGGGAACTGAAGCATGTTTCGGAAACACAAGAGGTTGGAAGACAATCTGTTCTCAGTGACGCAGTGCATCGAAATAGCAGAAAAGGAACACAAGCCCCTGTGGCTAGCATTTTCGGATATCAGGGGAGCGTACGATAGCGTGGTTCAAGAGGACTTGCGGGGAATACTGGGCACAGTAGGTGTGGAAGATGGAGTCACTAATCTTTTAAAGGATAAGGATATCCATAAAGGTAACAAGGTAGTTATAAAGTGGGAAAAACAGGTAGCCTGCAGATGTAAAATAGGTGCTAGGGCAGAGGTGTCCTCTGTCGCCCTTGTTATTCATGATGTACCTACAAGGATTAGAGGACAAATCAGAGGGAAGTGGATATGGCTTAAACTCTCTTTCACCAAATAAGGAAAACTCATTAACCAGGCACTACCAGCATTGATGTACGCAGATGATGTAGTGCTAATGGCCGATAACAAGGAAGATTTGCAGAGATTGATGGACATCTGCAGTAACGAGGGAATATAGGCTAATAACAAAAATGTTAGATATATTCACTAAGCATGTGCCCACGATTACTGTAACCAAAAAAAAGTCATCCCCGCGGTTTAACATCACAATAAAACACCTAAATAACAAAAAGAAACGACTCTTTCGATCAGCAAAGCGGTCCAATAGCGCATGTGCGTGGAACAGGTACTACGCTGCAGAAAAAGAATTCAATAAACTTGCTAACAAAGAAAAACTCTAATTTTTTTCACAAACATTGCCCGCTATGTTAAGCAACAACCCCAAAAAATTCTGGCGCACAACTAACCCCAGTACCTTCCAACCTTTAGTACTGCAGAACAATCAAAATCACCCAATTCCCGATCACGAGGCCGCCGAACAACTTAACAAATTTTTTTCTTCCATGTTTACCGTTGAACCTGTCGATAACTTGCCTTCATTTCTTAATCTCAACCATAGTGAGATGCCAGAAATCGCATTCTGCTCAAACGGCATCACAAAACTAATCCACTCACTGAAACTCACATCTTCATGCGGCATCGATGGTATCAACGCGAAAATGCTCAAAAACACGAAATCAATTGCTAGTACATTACTCTGTCATATTTTTCAGCAGTCGCTATCATCAGGAGTGGTGCCGAAAGATTGGAGAGTGGGCAAGATTGATCCAGTGCCCAACAAAAAGGTCCTTCATCTCTTTGCAGCACTTATCGCCCCATTTCTCTTACTAGCATTTGCTCCAAATTAATGGAGCATGTTATTTACTCTAACATCGTCAAGTTCTTAGTCAGCAATAACTATTTTCATTCCAGTCAGCACGGCTTTCGCTCAGGATTTTCATGTGACACACAACTAGCTTTATTTTATAATGATATCAGTTTCAGCCTCCACATAAATATACCTGTTGAGGCCCTCTTCTTAGACTTTGAAAAAGCATTAGAAAAAGTCTCGCGTCAACGGCTACTACTAAAGCTTTCTCGTTTAAACATTAGTTCAAATGTATTTAATTGGATCTGCAGTTTCCTTACCAATCGCCAACAATTTGTGCATGCTAACTCCGTCTCATCTAGCCGTTCTTCTGTAATCTCTGGTGTGCCGCAAGGTACAGTGCTCGGACCATTACTTTTTCTCATTTACATCAACGACCTTCCATCAAACATCTCTTCAAGCTTTTGCCTCTTTGCAGATGACCGCGTTGTATACCGTCCCATAGCAAACAGCGCTGACACTACTACACTTCAAAACGACCTCAATCTAATTGTATCCTTGTGTGATAAGTGGTTAATGTCTTTAAACATAAAGAAAACTTCATTGGTATCTTTTCATCGCAGGCCCCACCACCAGTCAGCAGAATACACCATTTCTGGCACTGCAGTCTCAGCCGCTGAATCATGCAAATATCTTGGTGTCACATTTTCAAGTAACATTTCCTGGTCAGCCCACGTGACTAACATAGCCAACTCCGCAAATCGCACTCTGGGTTTTCTTTGTAGACACTTAAGACTTGCGCCCCCATCAGTCAAACTAGTATCGTATGTCACACTTGTTCGTCCAAAATTAGAGTATGTATGTTTTGTCTGGGATCCCCACCAATCTCACTTATCCAACATTCTCGAATCGATTCAGAACCGTGCTGCACGTTTGATCTACTCTGAATATACCAACCACTCTAGTGTTTCCAAACTTAAAACTCGTGCTCACTTTCCTAATCTAGAATTACGACATCATATATCTCGACTATGCCTTTTTCACAAATTTTCTCATGCCCCCATCGAAGTTCCAGCCATCCTGCCAGTCCATCGCTCATCAAGCCGCACAAACCATTCAATCGCAGTGTATTCTCCACCAGCCCAAAGCACCGCACATCTTCGCTCCTTTTTTGTCACAACCGCACGGGACTGGAATCGTCTGCCTACAACTACCGTGCACCACTTCGACCCGCATCAATTCAAGATTTCCCTCTAATTACTTTTTTTATTCTGTAATTATTACCCATCCCTCATGTAATACCCCAGCTGGGCCCTTTGAGGTATTCAAAATAAATAAATAAATCTACACTGTCGTGAAGCCACATTTCAAGGTGGAAATCTACCCCTCGATGTACTAATTCTGAGTACCAGTAGGACTGTCTATTACTGCTGACATCTGAAAGCTATCCGCAATCCTTTGGAGTGATTTGTAATGTTGCTGCAGCCTTGGAAACAATACATAATAACATACGCCTTTTTTCGTTAAAGATACTCAAATTAAAGAACATGTTTAGCAAACAAAAACAACTTATATTTTTTAACTCATCTTGTGGCTAGTGCAGCTGCCTTCGTCAGAGTGAATGTTGTTACCATGCATCATCCTTTTTAAGCGCTTTACATGTTGGAACAAGTTATTACTACATACTTGAAATAGCTCTTTCATTCTTTTTTTCTTTTTTTACTGTTGTACGGCATAGACCAGTTTTAACCTAAGTCACAGGAGTCGAACATTCGCACTATAAGCAGTACCACACTAACACAATAATCATCTTTTTAAGCTGCTCTTGCGCAAAACAAGCTGAGCATGCAGCCTTGCGTGTCTGAAAGGCCTGCAATGCAGTGTGCTTACAACGATTCAAGTTTTCTGATTTTCACATAATGATGTGAGAGATTCGTGCTAACAACAAAATTAATGCAGGGAAAAAAACTCGCAATATAATGCGCCGTTGCGAAAAATCGCCCACTGCATGTGAGACCAGCTGGGTTCTACTCATTACACAAAAACTACATTGAATCAGGAATGAAGTATCACACTCTCATCGGGACCAATTTTTTTTATTTCACGGGCACATACGCTGTGTCCGAGACATAGAAATCAGACTGCAAACCACCCTTCCAGTGTTAGATGTGCCACCTACATATTTGCCAACTCTTCTAATTTTCCCATAAAATGTACGAATTTCGACCGTGCTTACAATTTAACAAATCTTGCCTACAATTTCACAAAAGATATTTCATTTTTGATAAAAAATAAAATTAGTGAAGTAGCATTGCCTTTACGATTGGCTACGGCGCATTGCCGTAGCCAATCGCGGAGACAACAAAAACAGTGTTGTGCTATATTTCGCCACCAGAGGAGAACAATATGTACATATTGATGTTATCATCATCACATACCTGCCAAGCCTTCCGCATTGTGCAGGAGACTCCCGGATTTTGACTGTTTCTTCCTTTTGTACGGTTGCCATGAAAACATTTCGGAAATTGAAATTTGTGTGCGCGATCTGGCTACATTGACAAAAATGCAGGTCAGTCCATTCTTAGCTTTTTGCAAGCCCACCTCATTTTATTATAAACGAACTTGAGAGACATTCATCTAAATGTACAGTAGAGTCGTCTCAGTGATGCAGAACCGGGGTAGACAGGAATTCGTGAAATTTCCCAGCCAAATTCATGTGTTAATTAGGCCAAAACTAGAGTGTTCCAAACACTTTTCCTGATCGCGGCGTGTCATATGAACTTTATAACTGAAATCCTCGAACCTAGGCTGATTGAGAGCATCGTGCTCAAAACCTCAGAAGTACGCATGCGACCGGCGCACGCACTGTTGATTAATTCTTTAGTGCGCAAAAGCACGAGCCCGTGCATGGACACACAGAAAAGAAGATGAAGAACGACAGCGTTCGGCAGGAACAGTATAGTAGCAATTAGTCTGTGCCGCAAATATATTGTTCACCTCCTAACTAATGTGGTTTTTTCTACAAGTGGTGCCGAAAACCCGTCAAAAATTCGCGCTAGGAACCCCCTACTGGAAGACAGCCTTTCAAAAAGCAAGCGGAGGACTTTGCCGAACGCCACTGGTGAAAGATATGCCGACACGTTCACCTGTGCAACAGAAAGCCAGACAGGGACTGTGATTCCTAGTAGCCCCACCAATGTAAGTGAACGCCAGTTCCACGCTACGAATGACAAGGTGAGCAACAAAAATCACTACCGTGAGAGAGACAGTTAACCACCTAAAAGAAAAGCACACGTCGCGACAACATCGGTTCCATAGCTGATGATATATAGTGTTTCTTGGTGCAAGGGCCACGTTATGGCCAAAGAGCGCCAATACATGTGACAAAAGATTTGGGCTATGGGTATGATGAGTGGCTGTACAAGGGCCTAATATTCCTCACTCTAAAGGCGGGTAAACATATAGGGAATACAATTATGAGACTGACATAAATTATGTAGAGTGAAAACTAGTGGTCAATGGTTCTGATGATAAGCTATGAAGAGATTATAGAGCACGAATGTCTCTCCGGCGTCCTTGTCTCTAAGGACCGCGAAACATGTGCTTTGTAATGTATGCACAGCAGCAACAAGCTCTTGCGAGAGGTTGTTCTACAGATTACCAGGGTAGATCACGTGGAAGTTGCGAACATCTTTTAAAAATGCAAATAATGATTGATGTTGAAAAAGTGGATCTTTACGGAGGAACATCGCCGGGTGAAAAGGCATTTGTTCTCGGTAGAATGTGGGAAAATGCTTTTTTCGAATAGGAGTTAATTCACTGCACTGTATCAAAATATGTAGGACACTAAGGGGTTCGCCGCATTTCTCACACATTGGTGGATCACCACCGGTCAGAAAGTGCGAGTGTGTACTATATGTGTGTCCGATACGTAACCGACAGAGTGCTACTTCTGTACGGCGTATTTGTGATGTTAGTGGCCAGTCACCAAGGTAACGCTTGATTAAATGTAATTTTTATGTACTTGTCCGTCCCATGTACGCTGCCAATAATCCCTCAGCTTATTTCTCAAAAAGGGTTTCAAGTCCATTACGGGGTTCGCAGGGGCGCCTGCGCAAGTAGGCGTTTGGTGTGTAGCGACACCACGAACCCGAGCTAACGGGGGAGTTTCGACTCCCTCCCACGCCTAGCCGTGCGTGGCTTTGCCGTGTCCGAGGAAAAGGGGATTCTGGGGGTTGAGCCGACGCTGGGTGATTGGACCGTTAAGTGCCAACCACTGGCACGCGTACGCCTGCGCCTACGCGTCACAAGCGTCTAGTCGCGCCTATGGAGGAAAAGGGCGCGCAACCACTGGTACGCGTCGGCACTCACGCCTGCTCGCGTCGCGCCTAGCTGACGCGCAGTGTTGCTAGAGCTTTTGATGTGAAACTGCCAAAGCATTGCCTGAAAAGATTGACTTTTCAAACATTTGTTACTGTTATTCAAGCCATGGAGGAGCTTTTTTAAATCAAAATAGTATATGTTATATTTGAATTGACACTTTTCTTAATTATTTAGACTGTTCATTAGAAATCAAGCCAATAGTGTCGACTGTATTCGCGTGTCATCCACATCAACATCAGCTCTTCGCGCCAATTTCTGTTCTTTCTCCGTGTGTGCTCCTGTTGACGGGTGGACGTGTGTTTGACTGCTTCACGAAGCTTTCCTCGTGCGTTTCTCGCAACCACGCCTGCGGTGTCGGCAGTTTCCCGCAGGAATAGAACAGTTTTCACTTCGACACTCGTGCTGCTCATGCTGCTTATAAAAAAGAGGAAGCAAGTACGCGAGCAGCGGCAGCCTCGCCGTTGGTGGATTCGCCCTGTTTTCTTGGCGCGTAAGCAAGAAGGCCTCTACCACACTGCGGTAAGTTCTTCAGCTCTTTCTTGACCTCGTTCAGTCTCATTTTAACGTGACGTCGTGCTGTTCGATCACTCCTGACTTAAATAAACAGCAATGACACCTACGACATAAAAATGAAAGCAAAATAAATAAAGCCAATAATACGATATACCAATAAACATGCAAGGAAAACAAATAAACCAAGCGAGTGATGACCACGCCTTTGACAATAGAGCACTTATAATACGTATGTTGTAATCAAACCCCATGACCTCTTGAAGCGTTTTGTTTTAGTAGCAAGTGAGTGCACAGCCAACTGGGAAATGTTGCATGTATGCCCCAGCAAACTTCTATGCATTTACTCGTAGGGCATATTCAGCTATAAAATGAAAGCTGCAGAGAAAATTCCACCGAAGGAATACTGTAATATATCTGAAATTTCACATGTGCTTGAATGTTCGATCAGGGATTCGGCGTTAAGAGAGGTACATTGCTGGTTCCCGTTCATTTTTTTTCTCTGTAAGAATCTGTTCAATCACTGTAATCTGTTTTTGTTTTCAACAGATGAAACGGATGCGCGAAGGCGATCATGGATTTTTTTTAAGTTCTATCGAATGACGCCAGCACTTTTTGATGTGCTGCTCAGATTCGTTGCTGTGGACCTGACAAAAATCCACGTGTCGAGGGAAACTCTCGAGCCTGGTGAACGGCTTGCAATAACCTTGAGGTTAGTGATATTGAGGTAAAACATGCCACATAGCATTAACTGAATGTAAGTGCCAAAAAAGATAGCTTTGAATCACTTTATTTTTTCATTGTTTCATGTTTATTGTTTCAGTTACCTTGCATCAGGGCAAGATATCCCCTCTGTTGCTCTGGCGTATCGAGTGGGAATCAAAACTGCCCGCTTGTGCATTCATGAAACGTGCGAAGCAATCTGGGAAAGGCTAAAAGATCATGTCATGAAGGTAAGCGGTTCGCAATTCCACTTTGATGTTGGTTACCTGGTAGGTAAGCCTGGAAGCAGCATGGATAGGTTCAGCCTTAAATTGAAGTGAGAACTCGTAATCAGAGAGGAGATGGCACATATTTTTTTGTTGCTGCAATACATGTTCACCAAAGCTTGACTGACGGCAACTAGTGATGTAAAGAGAATTTTGTTGCGTTGAGGTATACGCATAGATTTGAGCCATCACGGTGGATAGACAGCAATGAATTGTTTCCCAATACAAGCAGGGAACGCATGATAGACCACAATATGCATTGCAAACTTATGCATCCAGAATAAATGCTCACTGCCACCCTGCTGGTTTCTTGAAACACGACTCTTCTGCCCAAAGAGTAGGCCACTCTTTTGTGTATTTGTTACTTCTAATATCTTGCATGTGTTTAAAAAACCTGCAGGTACACTCATACCACTCACTGCACCTAACCTTTTGTAATACTTGGCTGCACTTCCCAACTCTTTGTATCCTTTTTTCGCAATCTAACATACCTTCTCACAATGTGATAAGCCCAGGCCCACTTTTTCTCTAAATTCCTACCAGGATACCAGCAAGCTCTCCTTGCTCTGTGATCCGCCAGGATGTAATGATGATGAAATGTGTAGTTGTACTAGTCGTGCGTTTTAAACGTTGTTACAAGACGTCTGTAAATTGAACTTATTTTACAGCATAATTCAATATTTTTCTTTCTTCTGTGTGTGTGTTTTTCTCTTTTTTTGCATAAGCACTGCAAATTCATCAGAGTTCCATATTCTTACTAGCCCAGCACAATGTTTAAGTTATTTTTTCTCAGCCATGAATTGTTGGGGAGCTTAGTGGACTCACCTGGATTCTCTCTGTGCATCCTCAGCTAAATTTTTCATCTATGCTTACACAAATACTGTAGCTGATAAGTGCAACATGTACATAGAAAAGGAGATCAGAAAACTGAAATCACCAGATGGGCAAAATGAGGTATTAGTCTAGTTGATTTCTGGACGATTCTAAACTCCAGTAAAATTACAAGGTTCACATGGTGTGAAGCACACGAGTGGTGTTGCGTCTTTCCTAACTTCATGCATCTTTTGTAATTTGGTGTACTGTACAACTTTAGTGCAGTAAATCACCAGATCGACTGCCTCTGTTTAATGAGGGACTCTTGTAATGAGAGAAAGAAAAGTGGCGAGAGTCGCATGACAGCAGTGTAAAATACGTGGCTTTTATTCGAACGGATTCTGCTGAACCCCGTTTTGAAAATCACTGCTTCTAATAATGTGCTCTCTGCATATTTGTTTTGTTGCATTATAGGTTCTTTCTTGTTAAAGTACGACATTTTTTGTTTGTACTTCCAGACACCTACCAAAGCAGACTGGCACTGTATTGCCAAAGGATTTCATGCACGGTGGCAGTTCCCGAACTGCTTGGGTGCCGTTGACGGGAAGCATGTTGCTATTGTATGTCCACCAAAATCTGGCAGCAAATTCTTCAACTATAAGGTAAAAGCTCACCTGGATTCTCCCTGTGCATTCTCAACTAAATTTTTCATTTATGCTTGCACAAATACTGTAGCTGATAAGTGCAACATGAACATAGAAGAGCAGATCAGAAAACTGGAATCATCAGATTGGCAAAATTAGATATTGGTCTAGTTAGTTTTTGGGTGATTCTAAACTGCAGTAAAATTACAGGGTTCACAAAGCCAGAGTGGACACATGGTGTGAAGCATACACAAGTGGTGTTGCGTCTTTAGTAACTTGGTGTACTGTACAATTTTAGTGCAGTAAATCACCAGACTGACTGCCTCCGTTTAAGCAAATAGTTGTTATATATGCCACACGTTTGAAGATACGTGAAACCTTAACAGAGATAGTAATTATTGTACTGCTGTTATTCACTGTGGCTGTACAGATAGGTCATGATCTGGATTTTTTGTCGTGTTTATTGTTTCAGGGCTCATTTTCCATAGTGCTGATGGCTGTGGTGGACAGCGATTGCAAATATGTGCTTGTGGACGTCGGTGCAGAAGGCCGCCAAAGCGATGGGGGAATATTCAAGGAATCATCCTTTGGTTGTGACCTCTCTAAAGGCCGCCTTGACATTCCAGCAGTTGGCACCCTACCAGGCACTTCCACATGTGTGCCTTATGCCTTTGTGGGAGACGAGGCATTCCAGCTTCGTAAGGACTTCATGAGGCCTTACCCCGCAAAATGCCTCAATGACACTATGAGGATTTTCAACTACAGGCTCAGCCGAGCAAGGTATTGGATTGTTTCTCTGATTCGTTAACCTCATGTCTTCATAGCCTTCATTCGCAAAAAGGCCCATCACGTGCGATTGAACACGATAGCTTAACCCGTGGATCTTAGTCAACCAAGGGCATTTGCAGAACTTTTCTGCTGTGGGAAGGAGTGCTGGTGCACCGAGTTACCACAAAATAGGCACTATTTTCTGTTAAAACTGCGCACATGAAATTAAGCTTTCAAACAGGGCAGTAGTAGCCAAGTTTTAGGAGATACTCTGCATTATCTTAGTGCTGAGAAGATTGTGTCCGTCAAAAATAAAGCGTTACGATCACTTCACGAAAAAAGCTCTCTGTGCAGGGTTGACTTGTGCTAAATGGTCACCAGCAAGTAGCACAATATGTTGGATACATCTACCTGCAGTTAGTCTTTGTATAGTAGGTGCACACACCATGTGTTTCAGTGAGAAAATTATATGATGAGACTTGTGATAAAGTCATTGCTGCATTTCATACATGACTTATGCTGTTCACACTCATCATAAATACTTGTGTAGTTACAGCATTTGAGGTTGATTCTATTGATGAAAGCTCCTCGAATACTTTGACTACGGCCAGACATTGCTGAGCAAAGATCTTAATCAACTTGCATTTTGCAGATCACCTCATATTACCATGCAGTAGGTTGGGCAGTCTGAACGCACATCATGAAAAAGTGTTACTGTACATGTGATGACCTCCGCAATGTTTCACATTTCACGGAAAAATTGTAATCGTTGATCACATGATCAAATTTGTGGCTTAGACAGTGGAAAAGATGTGCATTTGGGCCCCGCCGCGGTGGTCTAGTGGCTAAGGTACTCGGCTGCTGACCCGCAGGGCGCGGGTTCGAATCCCGGCTGCGGCGGCTGCATTTCCGATGGAGGCGGAAATGTTGTAGGCCCGTGTGCTCAGATTTGGGTGCACGTTAAAGAACCCCAGGTGGTCAAAATTTCCGGAGCCCTCCACTACGGCGTCTCTCATAATCATATCGTGGTTTTGGGACGTTAAACCCCACAAATCAATCAATCAAGAGGTGCATTTGGAAACTCCTTCTGTATTATTCTATTCACTCCAGCTTCTATTCCAGCCATTGTAGAGCATCTGTCGTACTACTATTATTTCACAAGGTTCAAAATAATCAGCCCAGCATTGGTTAAAAACTTGAAGGTTGTACTGGTGATACAAGCAAAGTTCAGTAGTTAACATTTGAAAAAATAAAAGATGCAGAAATGGACAAAGAGTGCCTTTTGCTAACACTGAGTACACAAGCCAAAGTTCATAGTGCTACTGCCGTTGACAGTAATAAGCCCTCGTCTGGTGTTCCATCTTTCTCAGTCATACTTGATTGTGCCGACAACGGGTTAATGAAAATAAATTTGGTTGAACACTTGCTGTCTCTATATACTATTACAGTACAATACTCAAGTGCAGCAGCCTGTAACAGAATAGTGTAATGAAGGGACAGCTGGTACATCGTACTACAAGGAAACAGTGAACAAAGATGGCGACGGCGAAGGAACTCGGAACTTGGATTGTTCATTCCATCATCCCATTTTCGCGCTGTTTTCTGACAGTGGGCTGTAAAAGATGGATAAAGTATTGCACTAAATGGGAAATAGTCTTTCATCACATTGTGACAAATGGCTCATCTGTCACAACTACTCGGCATTACCACACCACTACTTTTATCTTGCAAGCACTTTCCATTGCATTGGAGGCACCATGGTGTGTCGCGTCTTCATTCGCTGTTGCAACATTTTCTTTTTCGTCTGCAGACGCTGTGCAGAAAATGCCTTCGGCATCACTGCTGCCAGGTGGAGGATACTGCTTCGCACCATAAACGTCCAGCCCAGCCATGTGGACTTCGTGGTGAAGGCCGCCTGTGTCCTCCACAACTTCCTTACTCTGTACAACCCACATGCCCATTAATTCTTGGACAGAGAAGACAGTTTCGGAAACGTTGTTGGAGGGCGCTGGCGGCATGGTGTGCAACATGTGCCAGACAACAGTTTCTTTGCCATGGCTCCAACACAGGCACGAAACTACGATGGTGATGCAGGTGCTGCAAGAAGGTTGTTCGCCAGCTACTTTTCTAGCACGGCTGACCGGGTTCCTTGGCAGTGGAATCTACCAGGACTGACAAAGAAGCAGCCCTCCTAGACACTTGTTCTTCACTGCCAGTTCGGGCAAGGATGCACAGCTGCGTCATCACTCTCCTTTCTAGCATGGCACTGCTTGCCCATTCTTCAGTGTGACAGCTGCTCTTAAGGGGGTATGGTAGGGTGAACCCAGCAAAAAATTGAATTTGCAGTCTTGACACCAAAAAATTCACTGTACTCTGAGAAACGAAGCTGTTCAAGCCCGACGTTGACAAGCCACTCCACGTGGTTTAAATTCCGCACCGTAGTGTGCCACGCAACCTCTGGCGTAAGCAGTATGTGGATGTAAAAATTAGTTTTTCTCAAGGTGCGTTTTCTGTAAGTTTTTCAACTTCAACCTACCTTTTCTCAAAATGTACTGAATTGATTTTTATAAAACTTTGTACGCGTGAGCTACAACAAGTAAGCAAATATGGTTACATTCCTTTTGCTGTTGCAGAGAAAAGGTACAGAAAAGGTACCAAACTTTTTTCTCTGTGGAACTCAAACTCGATTTCTCAATTTTTCTCAATTTCACTCACTCAGACTTGCCAAAATACTTCACTTACTTTGGCTCAGACTCGCGGCTTGATGCCAATGTGAGTGTGAGGGTTCTCTCATGAGTGACTTTGCCTACCTATTATTTGACTCCTCACGCAAATCAGCTTTTCACTTTTCTTGTTTTCTGTGCTCCCTGGCTCATCTTGTCATACCTTCTATTCTCCTCAAATTTGAATGTGTTCTTGTAAATTATTCTTCTGTGAAAAATAAATTTTTATTTTACTAAGTCCACATGTTGTGAATTAAAGCGGTGTCATTTTGACACAAACTGGGGCAATGTAACATTTTCAGTGACTCTGCAATGGTCTTGTGCCTTTGCAAAACCGTATGTTTAGCGAGTGCTACGAACTTCAATCGGACAGAGCACACAAGCTACCAAGTGGATGCTCAATGTTACAGGGGGGGGGGCAGTGACAAATTATACGATCACTGGGACCATAACATATTCATTGAATACTTTAACTGCCATTGAATACTTTGACTGCATAGAAAGCCGTGGCTACCGCAGTACATAAGCATCTTTCTACAAGACATAGCAGCGCCGCTGTGTGTCGTGAAACAGTGCATCGGCTGTTGCTCAATCGATCCACCATATTGTACACTCAGGGGAATAAAAAAAGGATCCCTGTCAACTACACTTGTACGGCAATCAATGAATTTGTTGGTGTGATTGATGAAACAAATATCGGTCAGCTTCTTGTGTTTAACTCTCTCACTCCTCTGCGCTGCGACACAAATGTAACCCAGCTTATTGCCAACCATAAAAACAATGTTAACGCTGTGTCAACTTCCTACTTTCTTAGGCCCTTGAGATACGGTGCACAATGAATGTACAGTATCCCAACAATAAGTTTATTCCTGTTGCTTTCTGGGTCAGCTTGTTGTGTTTAACTCTCTCATTCCTCTGCGCTGCGACACAAATGTAACCCAGCTTATTGGCAACCATAAAAACAATGTTAACGCTGTGTCAACTGCCTACTTTCTTAGGCCCTTGAGATACCGTGCACAATGAATGTACAGTATCCCAACAATAAGTTTATTCCTGTTGCCTTCTGCAACCATGCTCGGGTTTGACATTACCGACTTCTTCAAATGCTCAGTGACAGCAGTCACTGTATCAAGTGGATAACCTATATCTAAAAGACCATAACCTGTGCTCATGAGGGCCAACTTAAGGCAAGACATAGCTGAATCGTTTATAACCTTTAATTGCTTTGATGAGAAATGTAACACCGGTTTTAACTCCAGCTTACTTTAAAACCAAATTAAATTATATTAAGACTAATACATATGTCTAATAATCTACAAACATTTAGGTTTCAATATTTGTCTTTTAAAACCCAACTTGGACAATGTCTGGGATCGATGGGTTCGAACAATTATATTTATTCTCGTCTCATAAATAAATGCACTTCATCAGTACAATATCTATGGCGTGCAAATAAATCTGGCTCATACATATGGAAATGGCTAAGCCTTTACATTTACAGAGAACTTGTAATTGTCCTTTTGAAAGGGTATTGACAAAAAATTTTCACTTTGTTTTTTTTACAACCAAGGAAAGGCCAAGCACTCAGAAGCCTGGAAAATGTACCGCAATGCGCAAGTGTGCCCTGAAAAACTAATTATAGTGTTCTGAAAGCTAGTTTAAACTCCTAGTGTCCCCTGTCGTTGCAACAAAGTATGACCTTTTCGTTACGTGCTAGTACAAGATATGGTCACATTTCCACGAACCAAGCAGCCATCTCAGAAGTTCCAGTACCAGATATCATCACAACTAGCCAGAATGCAGCGTGAAGTCACCAAAATTAGTACTCAAGTCCCGAGGTCAACTTAGTGTCGATGTTTTAAGGTGCCCTGCGAGAATTTTGATTTTAATGTTGAAATGAAATACCTTATCAGAATTTGCCGAGTGTTATACTTTCTCAGAGTCGTCTGTGTATACAGGAGATTAGTTAGTCAGACTAAACTCGCCTTAGAAATATGGTGTCGGTACCCCTTAAGGTATGCAGCAAAAGCAACTGTACTTTTCATTTACGTTAGTAACTTACGTGTTGCAAACATTTTGCATGAGTGAAGCCGCATTAGCAATGAAATGCAGGTGCATTGTGGCATAAATGCTTTGTGTCATACTGTATGTAGCTCATCACAATACAAGCATATAATTCACGAATGACCATGTGAACAAAGCATACCTTGGTAATTATTACTGAAGTAACTTTTATTATAAAGGACAGACATAATCAAAATGACGTATATTCCCCAAATTCATTCTGTGCAACCCTGATAATATTTACAATACACAAATAAATATAAAAATAAGTCACAAGATTAATGACCAAATCACATATTTCATGACTAAATAAAGGGGCCATGTCACAATCACTCAAAAACTTCACTTTCAGTGAACACTAAAAGTAAAAGGTATATTATTCCGACTGGTTATAAAAAGCAAACCTTAAAATATTACAATAAAAGAAAACCTTGCCCACCCCCAGCAACTAGCCTTTTGCCATGACGAACGTGACAATGCACATTAAGGAGTGTAGCCGTTCTGTTATACCAAAGTTTCAGCTGCAGCAAGTATTCTAATTTCAGTGCCGAATGAAACAAGGCTAAAATAACAGGTTTCACATACAGTTGACGAAGAACTGCTCGCAGGAATGCAGATGCTCGAAAAGTTAGCTGCTTGTTACATAATTCCTCACGAGTGCTGCCCCACTGTCCAGCCACTTGTGTATTTATGAAACACTCAATTACAAAGTAAGTGTTCATGCAAATTCGCTACCATTCTGCCAGCTAATTTGTGAATGTGAAACGATTAACCGACAGAACATGTTCAAAAATTGGGTGTTATGACCCCTTCAAACACTCCCGCTTCCCCTGATCCTATAGGTATAAAGCAAAGTATCGGAGGTGTTTTTTTTTTTAGTGACAAGACTTGGAGATTATTAGTCTGAGTCACAAAGCAGATTTTTATAGGCATATGAGAGCATTGAAAGACAAGCCCTCTTTTTGTAAAATTTTTTTGCAAGTCAAATTAATATTTAAAGTGTGCATTTTGTGTACCAAAGTGTACTAATGAAAAAAAAAGTTAGTGCTCCCTGAAGTAGCAAAAAATAAGTGTGCACTCAAATTCCACATTCTACAAATTCTAATCTTTTCAGGCACAGAAAAGAAGCTTTGCCCTGTGCAATGAACCAAAATAAATCTCTTCAAATGAATATTAAAAGCACAGTGATTAAACAGGTTTCAAGAAAATCAACAAAAACATTTTAAACAGGTGCGGCACCTACACAATCAGGAGCGCTAAGTCTTGCATATTTGTAACTAGTTACACTCAAGCAGCTGTTTGCCTTTTTTCTTTCTGTAGACATTATTTAAATGAGAGAGCAAATATAATTGTTAACAGGCTGACATATGTGTCCTTGAGTGCGAACAATGCATGCACAATGCTGTGCATTAACCTGGTGAGAAGTGTATGGTTTTTATGACTAAAAATGTCAAGTTGACAATGCTAACAAAGCATTATTACATATTTGCACATTTAATATGAAGGCTAAAAGAGTCATAAAACGCTCGATCTAAAACGACAATGCGAAACCACCGACATCCACACGCACTAACTAGGCGACGTCAGCATAAGTAGTTCTTTGCCTATCGAGGATTGCAAAACTCTTCGGTACTTGCGAGTGCATGCAATTCAAACACCTATCAGCGCCTTTGCCATAAGCAATAGGCACCAACTTGAACTCTGTAGCTGACGTCATATTAAGCAGCATTCTTGTGGGATGCCTCTTGCACGCGCTCACAGATGCCGTAGAGTTCTGCGTTTCTAGATAGTCAAAGCGTCTATGCAGGCTCATTCAGGCTGATGATATAGTTAGAGCATGTGGCTACTGATGGTGCCGCATTGTCATTGTTAAATGACCTTTTCACAACCTCTTTAAAGAGTAAACAAAATATCACATATCAAGCTAATCTTACGATGCACACAAAACAGGCACTTTCAGTTTTGTCTTCGCAACTGTTGGGTAGTGTAACATTTTTCCTTGCATCTTTGCAAAAAAACTGTTTAAAGAGAAAGTTCATGCAGCAAAATAATGAGTGATTCAGTTAACATGACAGAAAATGTAAAAAATGACATTTTAAAAAGAAATTTGCACTTGGCCCCGTACCTTAATAAAAAAAATCACTTCAGCCATTGAAATAAAAAAGAAACTAGTCCACATACTCCATTACTAATTGCATGATCTTCACTTTTAGCTCTAACTGTCGCTTTTCTGGCATCTTCTCAAAGTATTTAGCCAGACACAGCCCAAAATATTCATGTTCGTTTCTTGACTCAGTTTTTTTGAATGTCTCGCACAAGTCTTGCACATTTTGAGTAATTCTATCTAACTCTTCTTCATTCTTTCTTTTGCGACTTCTTCGCTGGGTTGGTGTTGACCCGGCACTTCCATCGGCGACAGCAGGCTCTGGTGCAGTCCTCTCTTGGGTGTTTGGGCAAACAACCCCTGGAGGCCTGAAAGCATCATCGTCTGAATATGCAGAAGCTTCCGACAGTTCTAAACACTGGTCTTCAAACTGGACCATGTCCTGCAGAAGCTCCTGCACATTCATACCTATGCGGGTAGTAGGGCTGTCAGGCCTCGGTGGTTGCCTGCCAGCCTGCAGCTGGCTTGCAGGCCTTACTGGTTCACCCGGACTGCAGGAAACGCTTGAAGTGCTCTGCAAGCTTGCAGGGCTAACATAATTTCCAGATGTCCTGCAGGCAGCAACAAGTGTGAACGTTATAACCTTACATTGATGAAAAGCCAGTTAAAGAAGTACCCGAATGTAAATATTTAGGAATTTATTTAACAGAATCATTTCATCGGAACAGGCACATAGAACACATGATCTTAAAGGCTAGTAAAACATTGTATTTTATTCACAGAAACTTTCACTGTGCAACAAAAAAGGTAAAGGAAATTCTCTACTACCTGCATGTAAGGTTTATACTTGAATATGCTTGTGTTACCTGGGACCCAGCTCAAAAGTATCTTGCAGAAACAATAGAAAAATTCAAAACCAGGCAGCTCGTTTCGTCCGCAAAAATTACTAGCTATTTGTTAGTATATCAGATATAAAGGCCACATTAGGCTGGGAAACTTTACAATCTGGAAGACGGAAACTTCGACTAAAACTTCTGCCTAGTATATACTATAACCTTTTTAGAGGTGAATACCCAGTAGCACCAACATATCGTTCCACAAGATGCCAACACACACATAAAATACGAGAATACGCATTCAAAACAACAACTTTTACTAACTACTTCTTTTTAAAAACACGTAGAGAGTGGAACAAACTTCCCAAAGATATTGTAAACTTGAGTGACAACAGCGCTTTTTTTTCATCGTTGTGACATCATGGCATGCTTATTCACTTTTAGTACCTGTTAGCCACATGTCACATTGTACTGAAATATTTTTCGATTGCATGCTGTAATTATTATATGTTGTTTTATTTTCCAGAATGTTTAAAGCGTCACTATTCACAGAAATGTTAGTAACCACATTGAATTTCGTGTGTAAACTCCCCTGCAGTAATGCCACTATGGCATTGCAGGAACTCTAAATAAATAAAAATGAAATATAATTTCACCTCTTTCTGCACTAAAATAGAATCAAGGATTAAACTGTGGTTTTTCCTAAGCACATCACTTGGTATTTCACACACTTCCACACTAAAATACTTTGCCATATCTGGTTTTGCGTGTTTTCCAGACCACATACAAAGGACCCATCAACTTATTTACTTGCACTTAAATTAAACTTTAGCATTGAGGCAATCTAAGGTCAAACAATGTAAACATAACTAAAATCACATTAACACACTTACATTTCGTTTATGTAATCTAGAATTTTATGGCACGAACCACATACAAAAAGAAAACCAAGAAGCTAACTGTGCTGGCAATACAACTTGAAATGGCACAGGTAATGATAGATGAAGTGATCACAATTCATTTTACACCAAGAAAATCCCTGGCATAGTACCTTGTCTTGGCAAATAGATGGACAGGGATCATTATTGGCAAAAAAAAACAATATTAACAACATTTTCATAAATTAAATATATAGCAAACCATAGTAGCCATACCAGAAGCCGGGCTGATTGACCAAACAGTAATAGGTGTTTTGCAGCAGCGGCCATGTCCTTATGCATAAAGCCAATGATGGGCAGGCAACATTGATGTAGTAAACTACACATACTCTGCTACTATAGCACATGTAATTCACCAATAACGGCAACAGATGCTAACAGAGAAGAGTACATACCTTATAGCAAGGATGTCAGCAGTACATATAAGATGGATTCCTAGAGTCTTATTAGTGCTTTCACTGGAATATTCAGTCAATTTTAAGGTAAAGAAAAAATGTAAGTATTGTTTATTCTTCGACGAACTACAACGTTTAGTTGATGCAATATGACCATACATGTGGTGTAGGAATAATGTGAATGCCTGCGGCAACGTTAAACGTAAAGGCACAATTATGCAGTTTACTTACAGCCAATATATTTGTTCATGATCTCGAACACAACTGTGTGTGTGTGTATGTATCATATATATATATATATATATATATATATATATATATATATATATATATATATATATGTATATATAATATACTGTACAATGTCAATTTTTATTTAAGTGGGCACGTGAGCGTGTGGCCTGCCAACTCTGGTGGCTGTTTGCAGCATGTTCAAACGGGAGCGAGAGTTACCACAGCTTCTTTTTGGGTCATCTAGTGACGAGCAAAACAAGCAGTCATAGGTGATATAAAACTGGTGGCAAACTTGAACCCCTCCCCCCTTTTAAGGCATAACAGGTCAGGCCTGGCCTCTCAATATTTGCTGGAGCCCCGATATTTTTGCATTCGCCTCAATACTGCCAATGTCAGTTTTCATTACCACTCTCACATTCCAACAACCAATGTCTTCTTGCCACTCCTAGGTAAATATAAATTATCAATCACCTGTGGAACATATCGTGGATCATGGTATCCAATTATATGCCATATAAGTCTGGAGAAAAGGCTTTGACAGCGAATGCAACGGGATTTTCACTTTAGCCATGCCATGACCAGGTCAAAAAAGAAATTACAGCTCACTCAGATTCGATTAAGAAATACATTTTGCTATGAGGACTCACTCCGACTCAGACTCGCCACAATGAGAGTGCTCAGTCTCACTGTACTTTTTCAGAACCGAACTGAAGTACGAACCCAAGTTCACCAACATAGCTACTCAGTCAGACTCACAGTTTCGCCTGAATCTGGGTTGATTCACGAGTTCATTAGTGCAAAGTTATCTTTTTCAATCTTAGTGTTAAAGCTCCTTAACGCAAGCAACTCGCATAATCGATTCTCTATAATATGCCTTTAATCTTGTACCTTCAAGAACGAGTTCTCAGTGGTTTCAATTCGATGAGGAGATTTTTATGAAATATGCGACTCGTGCGGCATATCTTGAGGAACCACCTACCCTGAAAAAATTGGTGGGGAGGGTCGTGGCACCCTTGCACCCCTAATTCGCTCTTTGAATCAACAAATATTGTGCAGCACATTCTTGAGGTATCTGTGAAAAGACTTAGTACAAAGTTGAGTTGATGTAACACTCAATTAATGAAAAAAAATATATCAGTGTTCCCTGAAGTAGCAAAAAATAATTTTTGGGGTTCAACATCTCTAAATCACCATGTCATTACGAGAGAGACGCCGTAGTGAAGGGTTTTGGAAATTTCGACCACCTGGTGTTCTTTATAATTTGCACCTATATCAATGTACAAAGGCCTCAAGCATTTTCACCTCCATTTAAAATGCCGCTGCTGTGAATGAGATTTCATCCTTCACCTGTGGGTCAGCAGTTGAGCACCACGACCACAAAACCACTGTGGTGGGTGAAATAGCGAAAAAAAGGGAACATGTATGATGCAAAGAGGGCTCTCTGAATATGCACAAAAAACATTTGTTTTTCCATTTGACAACACTGCTCAACAATGGAAAAATGCACACCATTGTGTCAGCAAAAGGTTTTCTCAAGGTCTTTAATGTGGTTGTCATTAATGTTCAGACCTCTATCAGTATTGTCAGTACCACACTGCTTAGATTACTATAGCTGTTGAAACAGATAATTTTTTCATATCACTGCACACTGCTGCCTTGGCCACATGTAACAGTAATCAACACTTGAACTTCCTACATGCTGTACACTGCATTCAATATATGCATACCTGAAAATCACAGAATTTTCAGTGTCACATTATTTCTATTTAAAAAGATGACATTTAGCAACGCTCATGACAACGATTAATAAAATGACTTACGCCCTTGTTTGCATGGTATCCTTGAGAAAGCATAGAAGCTGGAAATATGGCCACGTGATGGTGATGCACTCCCCATCGTCCAGGCCGGCACCGCTCTTTGCTTTTTTATTTGCTACGAAGAGCCGCCGGAACTTGTCACGTAGCGACTTCCAGCGCTTCTGCACAAGCTCGGCGGCGTCTGCGCAATGGGAAATACAAAGATTGAAGCGCTTATGCATGTCGCACGAACGACCAAGTGCTAACTTACCATCAATATTTACATTCGGTAACACGGCTGCGGCTACCTCCCGCCACATCGCGGCCTTCACCATCTTGTCCTTGTGCTGCCGGTGGCTTGCCATCCATAATGGTAGTCTATGCTGCACTGCAGCGATGAGAACCTCGTTGTCGATGAAGGCACCGTCCATTGCTTGCTTCTCACACAACTGCAGCACTGCACGGCTGAACACAAAGCACCACGCTTGTGCAGCACATGTTCCGGAAGTGAGACCATGAGCGCCGTGAACATCCGGTGCGACCGTAGTGTTTAGAAGATTTTCAAGGCCGAAAATTGTCATGCCTGCCTATTGCATCGACTGCTAGTGGATGTAGTTTTGCAGGAGCACATACAATCTGCTGGCAATTGTCACAGTAGGACTGTTTCACCGCTGCACGACGACGGCTAACAGATCACACAGTTGCATTTGTCGTATGCTTCTCGTTCACACTCACACCGGTGCTACAGTGCAATTCATTCACGTAAACACGCACATCGAAGCTTCAGTAGAATTCGTTCACGTAAACACGCACATCGGAGCTACAGCTGAATTCGTTGGTGTAAACACGCATGCCGGATCAATTCGTTCGTGTCAGTGACACCATGCACTACAGCTCAACGGAGTTCGTACGCCGATGTAAACGATGATCACATGTCACTAGCTTGGCATCACACGCTACTGCAAAGGCATCAGACAAGCCTCAAGCACTCTTTCTATGTAATATTTTTTTTCTTTTTTTAGCCAGCTGAGACGTAAACAACTTAACTTTCCTTGTCTGAGTTTGTCCCGTCAGCTTCCACCGAGGAATGCAAACGAAGCACACATCTTTTTCGGCATCCGGCTAGTGTCGATCATCCTGACTTGTATCATCGGAAGCATCTTACCACCACAGCCCACTGACTTCGAGCACAACGTATGGAGATGAAAGCACAGGCGCAGTACAATCGCCGATACGATGTTTTCACACGGCCAACGACCACACTGAAACTGGCAGGCACTCGCTAGCAAGCCGGCAGGTACTCGCTGGATTTGTCGGCGTCACTCGCACTCGGCACGAAATTGAGTCACGCTGGTAGCACTCGCAGACATTCGTCGTGTCATTCTAGATGACGAAGCGGTCATACAGGAACGTTTGGAGTAGTTTTCGTGCTTGCCTCTAGCACTCGGCCGTGCCTTCGAAGCGGCAGCCATTAGTCCCAGCACTCGGAGTCATCGCGGCCTCTGGTTGGTTGGCGCGCGGCCTCTGGTTGGTCGGCGCCGCTGTACGCGTGGTGACGTAGCGTACGCGAGGCGAAATATCAAGCCCGGCTTGATCCCTCGCGCCAGCTCGCGTATGCCCCTCCGACGTCGACGCTGAGAGGCGCATTTGACGCTTTTGACGCGTAGATGCGAGCGAACGCGTGCCAGTGGTTGGCACTTTAAGGCCCCCCCGGCAGAGGCAACACACCCCTTTGGCCCCGGCTTCACGTAGACGGCACCCCTGAGCTGACCCACCCAGGGGAATCGGCAGTCGCCTTTTCCTATCTCTCTCTCCCTACATCTTCGTCTTTATCTCTTACTATTTATCTGTCCTGTCTTCTACTCTCTTCCGTTTACTTCCAAACTTCCTGGCGGCTAGGGTTAACCCTGTGCAAATAGCCTACCTTGGTCTAGGCGCATTGGGTTATAGTGGCGTTGTACGGCTGGCGTCTGCAGGTTTCAGCATTTGTAACCTTGTAGCGTCCCCTTGTTGGGCTCCGTGGTGGGTGGCCGCCAACGCTGCTGAACAACAATAAAGAAGACATGCATGGAGCATTCCCACTACTGTCTGATCGTACCGGCTTAAAGCCGGTACGCACCGATGACCTCACCAGAGAAGGATTGGCCACCCTGGTGCAGTATCTGGCCACCCCCTCCCGTAGGCATTCGTCAATTAACTCACGGCCCTCAGTCCCCACCAGCTGCGGAGCAACTGACCACAGCGGCGGTCAGATCTGCAAAGCAGCAGAGGGTGCTAGGAATCTCTGGATACGGACAGGCCACCATTGGAACTTGAACTTAGCAACGTTTAACGTTAGAACGTTATCTAGTGAGGGAAGTCTAGCTGTATTATTCGAGGAGCTAGAAGGCATTAAATGGGATATAATAGGGCTGAGTGAGGTTAGGAGGACAGATGAGGCCTATACTGTGCTACAGAATGGGCACGTCATTTGCTATCGGGGCTTGGCAGACAGAAGAGAACTGGGAGTAGGGTTCCTAATTCACAGAAACATAGCTGGCAACATAGAGGATTACTATAACATTAATAAGAGGGTGGTAGGCATTGTAATTAAACTGAATAAAAGATACAAAATGAAGGGAGTACAGGCTTACGCGCCTACATCCAGCCATGATGACGCTTCAGTTGAAAGCTTCTATGAAGACGTGGAATCGGCAATGAGTAAGGGGAAAACACAGTATACTATAGTAATGGGCGACTTTAATGCAAAGGTAGGGAAGAAGCAGGCTGGAGACCAGGCAGTAGGAGATTATGGCATCGGCACTAGAAACGCCAGAGGAGAGCTACTAGTAGAATTCGCAGAACGCAATAATCTGCGTATTTTGAATACCTACTACCGAAAACGAGAAAACCGCAAGTGGACATGGAGGAGCCCTAATGGCGTAAATAAGAACGAAATAGACTTTATAATGACTGCACACCCAGGAGTCGTGCAGGATGTGGAAGTGGTTGGCAAGGTAAGATGCAGTGACCATAGAATGGTGCGGGCTCGAATCCGCCTAGACTTGAAGAAGGAACGACAGAAACTGATGCGCATGAAGCCAATCAATGAGCTAGCACTGAGAGGGAAAGTACAGGAATTCAGAGTGTCACTGCAGAACAGGTACTCTGCTCTTAGCGACGAAACCAACCTTAGCGTAGATACAATGAATGATAATCTGACGAGTATCATCACGGAGTGTGCAGTGGAAGTTGGAGGCAGGGTAGCTAGAAAGGACACCGGCAAGCTTTCCCAGGAAACGAAGAACCTAATTAAGAAGCGTCAAATCATCAAAGTGTCAAGTACAACAGACAAAATAAAACTGGTAGAGCTTTCGAAGCTGTATAATAGACGTAAAGTATGCGATGTAAGAAGGTATAACATGGAGAGAATTGAGCACGCTCTGAAAAACGGAGGAAGCGTCAAAGCAGTGAAGAGGAAACTTGTGATAGGCAAAAGGCGGATGTATGCACTAAGGGACAAAGAAGGCAAATTACCTACCAATATAGATAGGATAGTTAAAATAGTGGAGGAGTTTTACAGAGATCTGTACAGTAGCCGAGACAACCACGACCTTAATACTATAAGAACTAGCAGTAACCCGGACGACCCCCCACCGGTAATGATAGAAGAAGTCAGAAAAGCTATAGAGAGCATGCACAGAGGCAAAGCTGCTGGTGAGGATCAAGTAACATCAGATCTGCTGAAAGATGAAGGACAGATTGTGTTAGAAAAACTAGCCACTCTATTTACGAGGTGTCTCCTGACGGGGAAAGTACCAGAGTCTTGGAAGAACGCTAACATCATCTTAATACATAAGAAAGGAGATGACAAGGACTTGAAGAATTACAGGCCGATCAGCTTGCTCTCTGTAGTATACAAGCTATTTACAAAGGTAATTGCTAGCAGAGTAAAGAAAACATTAGAATTCAATCAAACAAAGGAACAAGCAGGATTTAGAACAGGCTACTCAACAATTGACCACATTCATACTATCAATCAGGTAATAGAGAAATGCTCAGAGTATAACCAACCACTATACATAGCCTTCATAGATTACGAGAAGGCGTTTGATTCAGTAGAAATATCAGCCGTCATGCAGACACTGCGGAATCAGGGCGTAGATGAAATATATATAAACATTCTGGAAGAAATCTACAGGGGATCAACTGCTACCATAGTGCTTCATAAAAAAAGCAACAGAATAACAATAAAGAAGGGTGTAAGGCAGCGGGACACAATCTCCCCAATGCTATTCACTGCGTGCTTACAGGACGTTTTCAGAAGCCTATAATGGGAACAGTTAGGGATAAGAGTTAATGGAGAGTACCTCAGTAACCTGTGCTTCGCCGATGACATTGCATTGCTGAGTAACTCAGGGGACGAATTGCAACTCATGATTACGGAGCTAGACAAGGATAGCAGAAAGGTGGGTCTTAAAATTAATCTGCAGAAAACGAAAGTAATGTACAACAACCTCGGAAAGGAGCAGCGCTTTGCGATAGGTAATAGTGCACTTGAAGTTGTAAAAGAATATGTCTACTTAGGGCAGGTAATAACCGCAGAGCCTAACCACGAGATTGAACTAACCAGAAGAATAAGAATGGGGTGGAGCACATTCGGCAGGCACTCTCAAATTATGACAAGTAGATTGCCACTGTCCCTCAAGAGGAAGGTATATAACAGCTGTATCTTGCCGGTACTTAGCTACAGAGCAGAAACCTGGAGACTCACAAAGAGAGTTCAACTTAAATTGAGGACGACGCAGCGAGCAATGGAAAGAAAAATGGTAGGCGTAACCTTAAGAGACAAGAAGAGATCTGAGTGGATTAGGGGACAAACGGGAGTTAAGGATATCATAGCTGCAATAAAGAAGAGGAAATGGACAAGGGCCGGGCATGTAGCACGTAGACAGGATAACCGCTGGTCATTAAGGGTCACCAACTGGATTCCCAGAGAAGGGAAGCGGGGTAGGGAGAGACAGAAGGTTAGGTGGGCAGATGAGATTAAGAAGTTTGCGGGTATAAATTGGCAACAGCAAGCACAGGACCGGGTTAACTGGTGGAACATAGGAGAGGCCTTTGTCCTGCAGTGGACGTAGACAGTCTGATGATGATGATGAGGTTATATTTCAAATTCAGTGAGGAAAATTCAAAAGTAATGATTTTTATTGATAGTGAAGGTAGTGAGCTTAGAATACAGGAGGTCACGCCAGAAATAACAGAAAAATACAAATATCTGGGCGTATGGATAAGCGATGGGACCGACAAGCCAAGGAAACACGAAATATACATAACGACTAAAGGTAACAGGAATGCAGCAGTGATGAAAAACAAGGCACTGTGGAATTACAATAGGTATGATTTTGTGAGAGGAATATAGAAAGAGGTCACGGTTCCGTGTCTGTCGTTCGGCAATGCGGTCTTGTGCATGAGATCAGAAGTTCAATCATTTTCATTCATTCATTCATTCAGTCATTGTTTATTCAGACAAAAACAATGATTGCCTAGGTTGAAGGGACTAAAGGCAGATTACCTCTGCCTGACTAAGGTCCCTCCACCCATACATTTGCTCAGGTGAAGCAGAACAAAGGATACAAATTTCATTCTGCTTTTAAATGAAGGGACACAAAATTCAAATTCAACAAGTATAACAGATGTAGATACAAACGTTTTAAAATAACCCAATACAGTCATCACAATTTGCAGTACCAATATGAAAAATATGCAAAATTACATTAAGAGAAAAATTCTGACAAAACTACTAAGTACCATAGCGAAATACATTTGAAAAGAAAAAAATTAAGCAATTTTTATCTAATATGCAACAGCACGAACGACACAAAAGAAATATTTATAATAAATAATACAATTAAGGCTCCTTAGAAGGAAGGAAGTACATACTAACTGTTTTCTTCACACTGTTTCTAGTGTTATGTTCTTTCAAAAGATCACGGACATGGCTATTTTCGTGGAGTAGATAAGGTATTTGATATGATAAAGTTTGCTTACCATATGTTGTTCTGAAAAAAGGCCATCTAAAACGATCAAAGCCTAGTTCATAAGAAATATCGCTTGGGTATCAATGTTCCATATAAGTGCCAACGGTGTTTCCTAATTCATTAGTGACATATAAGCTGAGTATAATATTGTATAATTGGTAGACAGTAAGTATCTGAAGCTTGCAAAAAAATGGAGGAGTATGTCCTCTAGAATGCAGATTTTCTATGTAGCGTACAGACCTTTTTTTCGTAAAACTAACAGCCTGTCAAGAATGGTTTTTGAAGTTGTGCCCCAAATTAAAAAAACAGTAATGTAGATGAGAATGAACCAATGAATAATATAGCTAGGGCTTTTACCAGTTTGGGACTAAGGACTTAAGTTTATTTAAAACTGAAATCGACCGAGACACATTGGCATGTACTATATTTATTTGAGGTGTCCAACTCAGGTGTTCATTAAAAAGTAACCTAAAAATTTAAACCAAGAGACTCGTTGGATTTTATTATTTTTAAACCAGAGAGAAATCCTGTAATCTTCACACTTGTTTTTGCTCCTGAATAAAATAAATTTACTTTTACTAACATACAACTGTAGTTGGTTTGAATCTAGCCAGTAAGAGAGTGAGACCAGGCGTTCATTCGCTTTCTTCTCAAGATCTTTTAGACAGCTGCCAGAGAAGAACAAACTTGTATCTTCTGCATACATAACTGTAGAAGAAGCCACTGGCACATGAACGATATCATTTATATAAATGATAAAAAATAGCAGTGCCAGTATAGAATCCTGAGGCACACCTGGTGTTACTGCTTTTAACTGGGAATTATACCCTTGAACACATGCATATTGTAACCTCTCTGTTAAATGGCTACTTACTAACTCTAGAGCAATACCTCGAATGCCATAATACGGTAATTCTTTTAACAGAATATCATGCTTAACCGAATCGAATGCCTGTCGAAAGTATAAAAGTATTTTTAGGGTGAACTGCTTGCTGTCTATATTTTGAGCGATTTGTTCTTCATTGCCAAGTATCGCCAATTCTGTAGATTTCTTTGCTCGAAAGCCGAATTGCTCACAGACAAGTAGTTCATGATCATTGAGAAACTTGGATATCCTTGTTTTTATTACGTTTTATCACACTTTCGAGAATAAGGGTAACACCGATATCGACCGGTAATAAATGAAATGATTTATAGTTTATAGGGCCTCCTTTATGTAAGATTGTTACCTTCGGAGTTTTCATAGCAGCTGGGAAAATGCCTGATACTAGCGCTCTGTTGCAGATATGTTGTAAGGGTGCCGCAAGTAAATTTGCAACAAAAGTTATTAGAATGGCTTTGATTTAATCGTAACCGGCAGCAGTATTTTTATTTAGACACATAAGAAAAGAATAGATCTCCAAATCACTCTATGGTGACAGAAATAGAGAATTCATACAAGAGGAAGCTATGTATTTTTCAACGTCTAATTGCTTGGCGGAAGACGAATATATATCAGAGGTTAAGAAGTATGAATTCAATTTATTTGACAAAGCTTCTTTACTGTATGAGACACCATCAGTCACCAACGTGCTAGGAATGGTATTTTGTTCTTGACCAATTAGAGAACGTAATTTATTCCAAACTTTTTTAGGGTCATCGGAAACAGCAAGGAATCTGTTTTTATAATATTCAGCCGTAGCTTTCTTGAGGTCAGAGTGTAACTTGTTTCTCACGTTCTTGTACTCGTTAAGAAGCGCTAAGTTTTTTAGAATAATAAATTGATGGTACAAGATATCTCGTGCTTTAATTATCTGATGCAAGTCTTTTGTTACCCATGGTTTTCTACTTTTTTGTGTATTTTCGCATAACGTTTAAGGAAAGCTTCCTCGTAGCAACGCTTGACCTTTTTCAGAACTCTATCGTATGAGATGCTTGGGTTTTCTTTCTCGAGATCATTTGACCAGTCGACAAGCTCGATCATTGAGCGAAAAGCAGATAGAGATGTTTCATCAAACCTACGATAAGTTCAAGCAAGATTTCAAATTAGGCAACGTGGAATAGGTATGTTTGGCTTAGGAGCTCAAGGGAGTACACCAAATGAGGGATTACAAGATGATATGGCATGGACATCATTTGAGGCAGGGAAGCGAGCAGCAAGATAAAATTTGAGTAGCAATTGAGAGAAATGGGGGAGGAGCGTTGGGCTAGGAAGGTATTCAGCTACTTGTGCATGAAGAATGTCGATGCAGTATAGAGGAAGCTAACCAAAAAATTGAATAGTAAGTACTTAGAAAACATCAGGGTAAAACAGCAAGTACGAGTTCTCAACCTCACTATTTGAAGGAAAAAAATAAATGTAGTTTTTGGTGCACTAAGTATTACGTCTTGGTGGCGTTAGCAACCACCTGACTTAAAGAGTACAGCTATATCAATCTATTCTTCCATCCGGCTGCATACATTGCTCCGCTTTCACGTGTTCTTGGCCCATTACCGGGCCCCGCCTGTGTCTGGACAAGCTCACTATTCCTTCTAGAAGACTTCCGGGACACGCCTACACCATCCGGGCTCCGATCCGACCCCAGGCTGGCCCTCCAGGCCCCTTCAAAAGTAAAAAGAGGCGCAGCGCCGCGCTAACCCTAACGCCCCGCACCGGCACCTCCGCGATGCGGTGTCCCGCCCAGCACTCGACAGCAACAACAACTGACGCCCTGTCGGTAAGCCTTGCCTCCTCCGGTCGTATCACTGATACAGCTGTGCCACCGCTGTCAACATCTGGCAATGTCACCAGCCTCGCACCGACAACAACACAGCAACAGGCAGCGTTCATCAACAGCACGCACGGTCCAGCACGTGCAACGCTGGCAGCGTCACTGCTACTCCCAGATTGATAACCACGCCAACGCCGGAGCCCGAGAGCAGTAGTGCAGCGTTGGCGTTGCAATCAACCACGCCTGCAGCTGTTCCCACCGTATCTGCGCCTGGCCTAACCAGAGAAAATTCCGAGTCTGTCGACAAGCGCGTTTCAACGAGCATCGTTCCTTCCAACGCCAAAGTTTTGCCTTTCATCATTTCAGCTGACGACTCATCGACGGAAATGGACTTCACGGCGTCGCAGGTCAACGAAGATAATACGTCATACCCTGAAGACAGCTCCGAGCTAATCACCATCGAGCTGTCTTCATCACCGGAAGACAGCTCCAAGCCCCACTCCGAGCTCATCACCGTCGGAATCCAACTTCCACCCGGAACACCCACGCCGAAACTGCCTCTGTACGACCTGCTTGCTACCATCATAGCCGCCGCAAATCTCTCTCCTAAGACCAGTGCTGAGGTCACCCTTCAGGCCAAACCAGCTCAGAGCCTTGTGTTTCTGAAAACGCACTCGCCCCTCACTGCCCACCTTCTACTGTCCCTTACAAGTCTGGAACTTAATGGTAAGCCGATCACCATTAAGCACTATGCCCCAGTCCTTCAATGTAATGTCTCGGCGTCATACAGAACGGCGCTCACTTCATTTCATTTATTTTACCCTCAATCGCACATAGCTTTACAGAGGGGAGTGGGGTACAGAAAAAAACTATAACCAAGAGCAAACATAGTAACATCAAAATAATAAAAATTACAAAACATGAAAATTCGATGTTAGGCAGTACAATGAATGTACGTGTAAGTATCATCAGAATGGGGCAAGCAGAGTACAAAAATATATATGTACAATATACACTTCACTTGTCATCACGTAAGTAATTCTGTACTGTAGATGAGAACAAGTCGTGACTTGATATGGAAACCATGTCTGAGGGAAGGTGGTTCCAGTCGTTGGATGTGCGTGGGACGAAGGAATGATGAAAAGTGTTAGTGCGGCAGCTAATGACGTGTACCTTATGTTGATGATCTAAACGAGCTGAGCAATAGGAAGGAGTGGTAATGAACTGAGCTTTCAAAAGTGGATGATTGATTATCTTGTGAAAAAGTATGAGACGAGATGCTTTGCGACGTGATTCAAGTGATTGTAGTGAAATGCTCTGTTTCATTGACGTAACACTGCTAGTGCGATGGTACTTAGATAGAATGAAGCGTGCTGCGTTATTCTGTACCATTTCAAGCGAGTGAGTCAAGTTCAGTTGAAAAGGATCCCAAATGGAGCATGCATATTCAAGTTTTGGACGAACTAGTGTTTTATACATGGTTAGTTTCACGGCTTGAGGGGCACGGCTAAAATTGCGTCGTAGGTACCCTAGCATACGGTTGCTATTGTTAACAACATAGGTAATATGATGTTTCAAGTTCAAGTCAGATGTTATATGAATCCCCAAGTATTTATACGAAGTTACAGACTCTAGATCAACGTCATTTAAGATGTAGTTAACAGGGGGTCCGGTAGTTCGTGAGATACGTAAAACTTTACATTTGTTAGTGTTGAGGTCCATGTGCCAAGTTCTACACCAGCTGACAATATTATTAATGTCACTTTGCAAAGAACTAGCGTGAGAGTTAGATGAGATTTCTCGGTAAACAACGCAGTCATCGGCGAAAAGGTGAATCGAAGAAGTTACAACATCGGGTAAATCGTTAATATAAATAAGGAATAGTAAAGGGCCCAACACCGAACCCTGGGGCACACCAGAAGTAACGGGAGAAGAGGGAAGCTGTAGTTGTTAGCAACAACGAATTGTGAGCGATTAATTAAGAAAAACTCGATCCAAGCAAGAATGCCGCCATCAATATTAAGGGTCCTAAGCTTATATAGTAGTAGGTGATGGTTAATCTTGTCAAAAGCCTTCGAAAAGTCTAAATAAATGCAGTCGACCAGTGAACTCCGATCTAGAATGATATGTAACGAATGCGTAAAACAAAGCAACTGTGTTTCACATGAGAATGACTTCCTAAATCCATGCTGTGACGTGCTAAAGAACGATTTTGATTCTAGAAAGTTGACCAAGTAAGAGAAAATTATGTGCTCCAAAAGTTTGCATGGTATAGAAGTAAGTGAAATAGGTCGGTAATTAGTAACAGAATGCTTGTTTTCTGATTTGTGTAGCGGAACCACCTTCGCCTCTTTCCAAACGCGTGGCACCACACCTTCATTCAAAGACTGTTGGAATATTTTACACAGGAACATAGATGAGGCATGCTTAGTTTCTTTAAGGATTCTTGCGTTTATGTTGTCAACACCACAAGCAGAGGATATTCTGAGCGATTCAATTAGTTTTACAATTCCATGGGCCTCAGTCACTATAACAGACGTTGATGGTTAGTTGCGCGCTGGTAAAGAGACGGTAGCAGAAGTGGACGACCCTAAAAAGTTCCGGACAAAATTTTCGTTCAGGCGTGCTGCACACATCTCGGAAGATACGGGAAGGCCGTCCGAGTCAACAAGTACGATTTCACTGTCGTTGGTATTTGTAATAGTTTTCGAAAACTTTCTAGGGTTCCTTACAAGCATTGATGGCAGAGTGTTAGATAGAAAGTTAGCCTTAGCATCTGAAACTGCTGACGAGTAAACTCGCGCAGCACTCTCGTAGGAGCGCCAGCGTTTCTCCATACTCTGGAGTTTCGCAGCACGAAACAAGCGTTTCTTTTTATTAGAAAGTCGCTTTAGGTATGTATTGTACCAGGGTGAGCAGAAGCTCACAGGTATAGACTTTAAGGGAACAAAGGTACGAGTAAGTTCGTAGATTTTGTTAACAAACAGATCCCAGTTTTCCTGCACGGTTCTATTATCAAATTCATGTAAATAGGTGTCGTAAAATAGAGAGAGTTCGCATCATCTCAGCTCTTGCATGACCTCGAATCTTTCACTTCAGACATACTCGCTGCACGTATGATGGGCTCCACTGAATCCCTCCTAATAACATTCGCTGGAACCGTCATCCCTCACTTTGTGTATTTTAAACACGTCTCTTTTCGATGCCGTCCACATAAACCTAAGCCCCCTACTTGCACTCGGTGCCTTGCTATAGGGCGCCGTGCTCATCAATGCCCTCAACACAGCGTTCCAGCCAAGTGTCACCGCTGCGCGTCTTCTGTACCCGCAGATCTCGATGCTCACGTTTGCGCCCAACCCTTGTGCATTCAATGCCAAGTCAACACCCACTCATCTCTCGACAACACCTGCCCCTACCTTTTAGTTAAGCAACACCATTGTGTCAAAGCCGCTTTTCTCAGTCGCACAACCATGCGCCGGGCCATTCAGCCTTCGCCGTCCTCCCCTTCAGCGCATTGGTTTCTTTCAGCTCCCGCAACACCTCCCCCCCAGGCTTCTACGTCGCTAAGGTAAAGGCGCACCTTCCACGAGCCCTTCTTCATCAAACACACCTTCACCATCCTTGGGTAACGAGAGCCGCTTCTTTGATCCGCGACTGGATATGTTGCAGCGCAACCAGCGCGAGCAACAGGGCGTCTCAGATTTGCTATACCAGAAAATACTCGCACTGACGCAGACACTCGCAAGTACCACATCCTCTCTTACCTCCCAACTCACGAAGCTAAATAAGCAACTCGCCACACTCACCACCCCGACCTCCAGCTCCGAAGTTATCAAATTGGCCAACATGGTCGATACCACCACCACTGCGCATCACACTCGTTTTGTCCAGCTGGAAAATTCAATTGTACAGATTCTTACGACCCTCGCAACCCAATTAAAACAACTGGAATCCTTCACCTATATGCTTAACTCCCCTGCAAGAGGCGCTCCCCCCCCGACAAAAAAGAAGGAACGCGCACACGCGGCGCTTCCTCTACTTCAAAGACCTAGATGGCGCGTGAAAAGAACCTCAAGAGATTTTGCAGTGACACTGCCGCAACTTTCGTCACAATAGGACCCCTCTCCACGAATCTCTCCTCACGCGCGCCACATTAACCCATTACCCCCTTTTCTCCTAATACAGTGGACTCAGAGGGCCTTTACCGTCCCGGGCTACCATGCATATCACGCTACGACGGGAACGCCACTTGCGTCCATTTATGTACGCAATGACGTTCTCGTTGAACCACTAGACGTACCCTAAAACCTCCTGAAATATTTAGTTGGTGCGGTCTATTACCAACCGTCTACCCGTATTTTTCTCGCTCTGATGTCCTTTTACTACCCCCCCATTCACATCCTGTTTGTATAGTGCTCTTGGAAAATTCCTGCACTCCCTTCAATTTGCCGCCCATATCTTCCTTGAGGGTGACTTTATTGCTCTCCATAGGCTCTGGGGTCACCCCCAAACACTGAAACCAGGTCGCTTTCTACACTGCCTCGCCCAGGAACGCCATCTCACCCTTCTTGATACTCCTGACACTTCTACTTGAGCAGGCACTGTTTTCTCTCGGAGTTCCCTCCCTTTTCACTGGAAGGTGTCAGCTGAAAACCTTTTCATTGATCACTTTCTCATACACATCACCACCCCTCTTTACCACAACAGGCGGAAACGAGTCGCTCACCCTGATAAGGAAGCATTCTGTAATAACCTGTTGTCTGACTCATTCAAAACTTACGACGACTGGACGCCGCGGATCTCTGGAGCAATCACATCTTCATTCCCAATGACTCCCCATTCCTGATCCTGATCCTCACTTCCTCCAAGTGTGGTGACGTCATCAACGTTTGAAACCCTCCTTTCGCTCCCAGCCACATAACGTCCAGCTTTCCTCCCGCGTTGATGTTCTGTGGGCTGAAATCATCGCTTACGGCACTTCCCTCGAGCACTCTCGTTAGAACACGCTGTGTGACGGCCTTGAGTCCGCACTGCACTCGCGCTCTACATGGTCTCTGTTTAGGTCTCTTTTAGGTACCAAGCATGACGTGGCTCCTACCCTAGCTAAAGCTCTCACTCAAACGACTCCATCTGATACTTTTGACAATTTAAAATCTGTATCTTCTACCCCCCTCACAGCTTCCTACCCAGATTACTGTGGTGAAGCTAACCCAGACTTTGACAGCGCAATCACGCTCGAATAGCTGGAAGCTGCCTTAGCCACTCAATATACCCGCTCGGCTCCCGGCGAGGATGAGATAACGTGTAATACACTACGTTATCTCCCAGATAACACGAAGAAATTTCTTTTATACACATTCAACGAAGCATGAAATAGCGGCTGTCTTCCAAGCTCCTGGAAATCCTCTCTAATTTGCATGATTCTGAAGCCGGGCAAGCCTCCATCTCTCTCTAACTTTCACCCTATCTCTTTGACGTCGTGCGTTGGCAAGACTGTTGAGCAAATGGTCTTGACTCGACTGTCTGATTTTATTGAGGCGACAGAGTTTTCCCTCTATCTCTTATTCCTGATGACGATGGTGTAAGGGCGCATGTTGAATCATATGGCACACACAACCCTGTCGCATATCCAAGCAAAAAAGTAATTGAAATCTTCACAAGACTTGTACTCGAATCAAACAGCTTTGAATTTAAATCAGCGGAACGGAAATGGGTACAAGAATAGCCCCAAACTACGCTAACATATTCATGCACCACATAGAGTCCAATTTTCTTTCATCTTGTGATATCAAAACATTATTCTATAGACGGTACTTAGATGATATATTCATAATTTGGACACATTCGGAAAACGAGCTCCTCAAATTCATACAGGCATTCAACCAGGTACACCCCAGCATTTATTTTACACAGTCCTACTCTAACACTGAAATAAACTTTCTTGATGTACTCAATCTAGTTGACGATGGTGCGTTGGTAACTAGCGTATACAGAAAACCTACGGAGGGGACAATACCTGCACTTCAAAAGCTGCCACCCGCGACATTTCAAGACCAGCATTCCCTATTCCCAAGCACACAGATTCCAACGAATCTGCTCCCGCACCGAGGACTTCCACAAAAACAGCACACATAAGCGCGAAGTACTCCTTAATCAAGAATACCCGCCAGCTATCATCGATGACGCCATCAAAAAAGCTGAAAATCTTAACCGCCAGATTCTTCTCAACCACCAGGAAAACGCTGACCAACACCGCAACAAAAACTTGCTATTAACTTTCACGAGCAACCCACCGAACATAAACAAGGTCCTAAGAAAACACTTTAACATATCGGAACAGAGCGTGCGACTATCCAAAATTTTCACTTCTCCTCCTTGTGTTGTATACAGACGTCCGAAAAATATAAACTATCATTTAAAAAATTCAAAGATAGGCATGAAATCTCAAATTGGGCGTCACCGTTGCGGAAAAAGCAGATGCAAGGTATGCAAACACATGCAGATAACGACGGTGGTGAAAAGCACCCACTCGGATTTTAAGCACAGGATAAGAGGTGCACTAGACTGTGACTAACACAACGTCATATACCTCCTGGAATGTGGGGTATGTAACAAGCAATACGTAGGCCAGACAGGCACTCCGTTTAGAATTAGATTCAACAACCATCGGGCACATGTACGATCTCTGCCAGGCCTTCCACTTTCAAAACACTGCACATTAAAAGACCACCGCTTTGATGACATCAGGGTTACACTACTAGAAAACAACTTTCGAACAATCAGAGAACGAGAACAATGGGAATATTATTTTATCTACAAATTTAACACAATAAAATACGGAATAAATGAACACCTAGGCACTCTGTTAGCGTTACGACCGCTAAAAGACGCAAACGCTTCTCTCTAATCAGTCCGGTCTCATTACGACAATACTATTACCCGCTAACAAAGCTTTTAGCCTATGCATCTGGCAACATAGAAATGCTTTGCCTCATCAAGCACAGCCGTAACGCACAGATAATTGGTCCCGGATGTCGTACGGTCCCCCCCTCCTCTTTTTCTTTTCTTTATTCTCTTCTTATGTTTTAACGCACATTCTGTTCCTTCACTGACAAGGAGCTGACAGCAAGGTGGTTTCGTTAACATTTTCATACATGCGCGCATGTCTTCCCAGTGAGCCGCAACTGTCCGGATGTTGTACAGTCTCCCCCCCCCCTCTTTTTTTCCTTCTTTAATTTTTAACGCACATTCTGTTCCTTCACTGACAAGGAGCCATTGCATGTAATAATAATCGATGGTGGCGCCTCAATCACCGGCTTTTTCATTCCTCCCGACGCCACCAGCACGCACTCGAAGCGCTTAAGCTCTCCCCATTAACTTGTTTTAAACTTCAAAGAGAAACGAGCTGCCGGCGGATTACACGGCAAGGTGAAATACAAGAACTGCGGCACACTGCCCATTTGGGGAAGAGTGGGTGCAGGGGAGGTATTGTTGACAATGATGACAGTGCTCATCTACCTCTGCCCTACTCTGTTGAGATGTTGCCCTTTTCTAATTACGCCATGTCGGTCTTGCTTCTTCTCCTAGATTTTCTCGAAATATTTATATTGTCTCCTCCCGTTTCACTGTTTCTTTTTTTCTCTCTTTTCTTTTTTTTCTTTTTCTACTTTTCTTTTGACCCCTTCCCTCCTGTCTCGACAGGCTATAAGAAGACACGGAACATGTGTAAATATTGGGTTTCCGTCGAAACGTCGGCAGAATAAACAGTTGTTATGTGAAAGCGCATTTACTTCCATATTTATAACCTAGCGACAACCCAAGTTATTCTTCTCTCTCTCTCTCTCTCTCTATATATATATATATATATATATATATGGGATATGGTATAACTCATCCCCTGATGAAGGGAGGTCCCCTCCCGAAACTGTTGGGAAATAAATATATTTATCCTTGTTGACAACGCTCCCGTTGTGCCATATCCCATACCTTCACGAAGACTAACTGGCCCATTGAATTATTACTCCCACTGACCTGAACCATGGCTGCCAGTACATCATCAACGGAGCGTTTGTCGCGGAGATATCCAAATTACCCTACGAAGTGTGCCGTCATCGGGGACTCAATCATGCGGTACGTCCACACGCACTTCAGCCCGAACGACTCGTTGACGCCGTGTTTCATCTCCTATGGTGGTGCTATGTTTTCGGACATTCCGGCGCTACTTGAGTACCTACCTTACCGGGTGGACACGTTGTTTCTGCATGTGGGCACCACGGACATCCTGAAGACGAGCTTTTCAAGATCACTGGATTCGTTGAGGGAGGCATTGAAGCGAATGAGGCAGATGCGCCCGAACATCAAGACACTGCATCTTAGTCTGCCACTACCTCGCGCACCCAATCGCCAACGGCGGGATTCGAACTGGCGATCAATGAATCGGTTTAATATGGAGGTACAGCGATTCAGCAGAGAGGCCCGCCGTCTCTGCCACTACGGGTTGTTGGGAGCAGGCGTCTATTACGTCGAACATGGTTTCTCAACACTCCCGCTGCGCCGCTTCCTGGCTGCTGACGGCTTACATGCAAGCTTCGAGGGGGTCGCGCTGCTGGCACAGCACACGAGGGTGCAGCTGCGATGGACGTCGGCGGCATGGAGATCAGCGGCAATCGCTTGCACGGACAACTCCAGTGCCAAGCCCCCTCAACAACAAGAAGCCGAGCGACACACAGAGCCATCCAGGGCACCAGCAGTGACGATGTCGCCACTACCACCAGCGAGGCCAGCGAACCAGCGGGTCCCACCAGTGAGTCAGAGATCGGCGGCAACGGCTTGCACGGCAAACTACAGTGCCAAACCCACTCAACGACAGAGAGCCGAGGGACACAAAGAGTCATCCAGGGTCCCAGCAGTGACGACGTCGCCACTCCCACCAGCGAGGCCTTACAACACCAGGCGGACGAATGCGGCGAAGACCAAGGCGGCGGCTTCCAAATGACACGGGGAAACAAAAGGTACGGGCAGTCTTAAACACGCATGGTCCCACTCATTTCTATCGATTAGGAAAATCATTGAAAAGCGGGTGCAATACGAAAAACATGCAGAACAACTAAACAAATATCTATCTCACGAAATTGCACCTAAGGGTCTCCGCCTAGCCTGCAACCCCTCAATGTCTACACTAAGTGAAGCAGAAAGGGCTAAGTGGGAAAAAATATTACTAGAAGCGTCCTTGCAATTGACTCGGGTCATTGCGGACCATTGTGAGCGTAAGGCCGCCGAACACAGTGTCACGGAGGCCACGCAGAAATCGGTATCTAATCTCGGAGAGCATGAGGCAAGAGAACTGGAAAGATATGAACTAAAGAAGAGAGGCGAAATTTCAGTAGTAAAAGATAAAAAATTCAAGCGGGACTGCAGTAGCTCCACTGCTCTGCAACAGGAAAATAGGAATGAGGCCGTACAAGAACACCAGGGACCACCCGTACCACAACCTAACTTTGAGGAGAAAAATGGGAACTCAGAAACACAGTGCAATCCTAATCAAAACATCCTTACTCTCGAATATAACGCTGACACTCCCGTGCCACGTGATAGCCAAGAACAGCCGAAAACTTATGAGGAAAATGTCCTCAATCTGTCAAACACAACACTCACACCCGCTCAGCTTCAACTTTTGTCGAGAGGCTTGACCTTTTGTCCATCATCCGGTAGATTCAATGAATTTGAACTGTACCAAGACCTCGATAACTTTGCGCGTAACCTCCGCCTCCGTGAATACTTTCATGATCGCAAGGACTGTACAAACGAGAATAGAGTGATTGGTGGTGACAGATCATGGTGTCCGGGTGAGCAGAGGGACAAACACCTCGATATGTATATATCAGCAGTTCAAAAAGATATCATCAGAGCGTATGGAAAAAATCGGCCATTTCAAAACAACATATCAAAGTCAGAACGAAGGGCACTCGATGAACTACGAAAAAACACTGGAATTACTATCAAACCGGCTGATAAAGGAGGCTGCATAGTAATTCTAAATACGTCGGACTACTTAAAGGAAGGGGAACGACAGCTATCAGACACAAAATTCTACAAAGAACTTCCAACGGACCCGACTCCCGAATTTGAAAGGGAGATAAAAGTAACCCTAAACAATCTCCGCCGGGACGAGAAAATTACCGGCAAAATGTTAAAAGCGATGTTACCGGCCCACTCTGTTCCCGGTCGATTCTATTTGCTCCCCAAAATACACAAGGCAGGTAATCCGGGACGTCCGATAGTATCCAGTAACAGCACATCAACAGAAAATATATCAAAATTCATCAATTCCTTAATAAAAAACATCCCCCCAAATTTTCCCTATTACCTAAAGGACACAAACCACTTCATCTGCGAAACTTCAAGTCTCGACATCCCAGGCGGCAGTTTTCTGGTGACCATGGACGTCTGCTCACTGTACACCAACATACCCCACCATGACGGAATAGCGGCTATGGTTTCTGAATATGTAAAATCTGACTCATCAACTAGTGTAAGTGGCGGGGTACTGTTAACAGTTCTTGAACTTGTACAAAATATAACCATTTTGAGTTCAATGGCAAGCATTTCCTTCAGGTCAGTGGCACTGCAATGGGCACGAAAATGGCCCCAAACTTCGCGAGCACCTTTATGGCTTCACTTGAAATCCCATTCATTGAGGGACGCACCTTGAAACCTTTCTACTACAGAAGATACTTAGACGATATTTTTATGATATGGAACCATGATGAGGGAAGTCTTTTCCGCTTCATAGAGGATTTTAACAAATGCCACCCGTCAATAAAATTCACGCACAAAATTTCCAAAACTAGCATTAACTTTTTGGACGTTACTGTCACGGTCGAAAATGACCGCTTGTCAACAAACCTTTACAAAAAGCCTACAGACCGTCAAATGTACCTACATTTCAACAGCAGCCACCCAAAGCATTGCAAAACGGGTATTCCATATTCTCAGGCCTACCGGTACCGAAGAATATGCACCGATATGCGGGAATTTGACAGACACGCGGAACACCTAAAGCATTCCTTATTGAAACAAAATTATCCGGAAAACATTATTGACGATGCCATACTACGTGCTCGTAACGTGAACAGGAATGATATAATTAAGGGACCAAACAGAGTACCTAAAACGACTTCCCAAACGAACCTTGTACTAACTTACTCCTCATCAGCGCCACGAATCAACAACATACTTTCCCGCCATTTCAACATAATCAGGCAAAGCAAACGACTAACTTCTATTTTCGCGAAGCCACCTCACGTGGTGTACCGCCGGGATAAAAATCTGAAGGACATTCTTGTCAGAGCAAAAACAAACACCGCCAAAATTCAATCAGGGTGCCATCCCTGCGGAAAATCTCGATGCAAGGTATGCCCACAGATGCTCACAACACGTGAATCCAAAGCGAACTTTTCGGATTTCAAATTCTCCATAACTGAAAGCCTTAATTGTGACTCCAGTAACGTAATATACATGCTACATTGCAACATCTGCGGACAAGAATATATCGGCCAAACAGACACGCCATTTCGGCTGCGGTTCAATAATCACCGGTACCACGCCACTTCACTGCCGAAGCTACCTTTATCTAGACATCTGCGCCTGCCAAACCACAGTTTTGAAAATATTAGCGTAACTCTTTTGCAGTCCGGTTTTTCAAACAGGCGCGAGCGCGAACAGCGTGAGGCATATTTTATTTTCAAATTTCGTACATTAGCAGCCGGTATCAACGAGGACCCCGGAAAACTCAACTGCCTCCGAGAAGTAAGCCAGGAGAAAATTGGTGACAAAGATTGAGAGCTGGAGGCCATGCTTTTTTCTGACTGACTCGTACGTGTACACTGTCCTTTCCTTTTTTTTTCCACATGCACATACAAAGTGTTTACGTTCGCCTACCACTTCATGACCGTTGAAAGGAAACGGACGAAGATTAAAGGTAAATAGCCGACCGACCCATTAACGAGAAACCTTTGCTTTACACACACCGCCCGCCGAACGACCAATTACGGGGAAACCCCTTTCTTTAGGCACGCCGTCCCGGACCCTCCCGGCACCGCGGCGACAATCTTGGGTGGCCCGACACACGCCAAGAACTGAACAGCACGTGATATGAACCGTAGGTGGATGTAGACGGACAGTTGGCTTCGTTCTCAGTGCTGCCAGTGGTTCTTCCTCTTTTTTACTTTCTTTCTTTTCTTTCTTTTGTCGTCTTTTTTCTCCCCCCCTTTTTTCCTTCTTCCAGTTCCCTCTCACTCTCGCAAACGTGTTTCAAGGCGAGAGGGACGCGGCAGCAAGGAAGTTTGGAAGCTCATGTCAGTATAACTCATCCCCTGATGAAGGGAGGTCCCTTCCCGAAACTGTTGGGAAATAAATATATTTATCCTTGTTGACAACGCACCCGTTGTGCCATATCCCATACCTATATATATATATATATATATATATATATATATATATATATATGTGTGTGTGTGTGTGTGTGTGTGTTTGTGAAACGCACACATTTTAAGAGTAGGTGGCATAAAGACAAAATCTACTGCTATACAGAACATTTGTTAGGCCTTGTAATTGGTGTTTTGCTTTTCGGGAGCGGTCTAGAGAACTCCCCCCCCGCTCCATTGGCACAGCCTGTGCCGGTAAACGTGAAGTGCCCATTGCCTCTGCTGAGACGATAGGAATTCGCTCTGTTGAGCGGTGTTTGCTTTGAGTAGGCTTCGTGCTGGTGGATCAAGCCGCGGTCCGCCAGGGCCCCAACCCAGCAGACGTCGGGGAAACCTCTTTAGCTACTGGACTGCCCTGGCTGCTGCCAGGGCTCAGCGGCGGCTAGTGTGGCCGTTCGTGGTGTGGGCAGGGCAGCCCTGGCTGCACCCACCACGGGGACAGGCTGCAGTTGCTTGGGACATGCGCGTGTTCTGGTCAACCGCAGAAAATTGTTCTGGCACTGTCCCCTGGCGCGCAACTTCGGCAAAAATATTAGCTGAAATATTTACGAAAGTCACTTTAGTGCTTCGCGAAATGTTATGTTCTCCTTGACTTTGATGAATTGTAATTTGTTTTTCTTTCTTCCAGGCCGGGCAGGCTCTGGAGTATGCGGGGTGATTACCATCACAGTTCGCGCAGTGTGTTCCTTCATGATTGCAATCTTCTGTAGAGTGGCCTCCCATTCCTTATTTAGGAGAAGTAAGCGGCCCTCGGCCGATCTGGGATGTATGACCAAACCTCTGGCACTTCAGACAGTGCCACGAGTTTGGAATGAATGGCCTTACTGCTAGTTTCACGCAGCTGCAGTTTTCTATGGTCTCAGCTAATGTGTTGCATGAATAGATGAGTATCAGATGTCAAGTTCGTATTTTTTATTTTCACGCTTTATCTTGATACTATGAGCGTGAGTTACGTTGCATTCTGTCAATCCTTTCAGCAGCTCATCATCGCTGAGGGCAATACTACGCCTTTGATGGTATTCTTGCTACAGTGTACGGTTAAAAAATGGGAAAATTTCCAAAAGCTACCAGGTGGTAGAGCTTATCGTATTGGTGTCTGTCTCGTATTTCTAGGAGTAACTCAACACTTGCCCGTTTTGTGATTTGTATCCAGTTTCAATGGTATTTTTGAGGCACTTTGCTACGAGGAACGGGGACATCCCTCGCGTTGACTTAGTTTCATGCTCGCTCTGTATTATGTGGTATTTCGGGAAAGACTGGTTCTGTTCCTAAGAGAAAATGAAGTTTTCTTTGTTGCGCCTTCTTCAAGGACGACCATAAAGAAGTAGGTTTTGCCATGTGTTAACAGTAACTTTCGACGGCGATGGTGGCCAACCACCATGGAGACCAACAAGGGACGCTATAAAATTGACTAGTAACACTTGGAGTCACCAGCCATCCATCGCCACTATAACCAAATATAGCTTCCCTAGGTTGAGCAAGCATACAAGGTTAACCCTTGCCGTTAGAAAAAATTAGATGTAAATGAAAATAACAGAAGACAGGCAAGAGTAAAAAATAGAGTAAAAGACGAAGGTGTAGGTAGAGAAAGCGACAGGAAAAGGCGACTGTCAATTTCGCCCTGCGTGGGTCAGCCCGAAGTGCCGTCTACGGGAAGCAGGGGCCAAAGGGTTGTGTCGTATCTGCTTGTTGCCTTAGTGGGGGCTTAAAAGTCCATTCAATCACCTGGTGTCGACCCAACCCCCAAGAACCCCTTTTCCCCAGACACGTCAAGGTTATGCACGGCTAGGCTTGGGAGGGAGTCGGAATCCCCCCATAAGCTCAGTTCCATGATGTCGCAATGTGACAGATGTAGTAGATGTGGCGGTGGTGTTCTTCTTGCAGTGATTGAAAGAATTGAAAACTACGCTGTTGAAGTGAACGTGGTATTAGAGGCAACGTGGTCTCGCCTGAGCGTCGCTTTTAAACGAAAACTGACAGCATATCCACGGAGTGAATGATGGAGAGTGAGGCGAAGCATTCGTCCGTCCAATCGTTCTTGCTTCCGTCCGTCTATGCGTCCGTCTGTGTGACCGTCCATGCATCTATCCGCCCGTCCGTGCGTTCGTCTGTTCGTGCGTCCGTCCCTGCGTTCGTCCATGCATCCGCCCCTGCGTCCATTCATGCGTCCATCCATTCATCTGTCTGTGTGTCCTATCGTCCATATATTCAACACTCTAAGTACCACCACCTCGCATCTTTTCATCTTAGAAGCACCGCCATCCAGTGGACATTCCAAGGACTAAAGGAGAAGTGGCACATGCACACTTTCTTACGGCTTGCGGTTCGGGTCTACTTCCCACCTTGAACCACCTCGAGTTCATGGTATATACTAGTTCACTGTATTCATGGCCGTGCGGCCCAACAGTCGCTAAACCTTTCTAAAACCAATTATGTTACGCCCAGCGAGTATAACATAGCAACATTTTCCTGTCAGATAGCGCTAAATGTGCATGTCAATGGCTGCTAATGGGGATCGCAGCGTGCGCGTTAACTAAAAGCCTAATGCTTCTGTCTCTCATTCCCCATCAGCAGCCATTGGCATGTACATTAAACACTATTTTTATTCTTCAACAACGCACAGAAGAAATCTCCCACCGGCACCACCTTGGAAGCCCAAATGTTATACTAGTTACGTACTACAACGGCTACGAAGGACGAACGGGTGCCGTTATAAAGAGCTTCGACCCTAAAAGTAGTCTTTGGCGTATATTACCATCCATCGTCTGGTTATTTAAATTTTTGCAACGACTCACACGACTGTCTGAGTCACTTGAGAGTTTTGTTTCCCCGCGCAGCTGTATTTATACTTGGCGATTTCAATACTGCTATTATTGTGTGGTCACAATCTTATTCACATTCGTGTCCTAACTCAGCTGAAGAAGAGCATTTTATTCGCATCTGTTGTGATTTTGGTCTAACACAACTTGTTAATTCTCCTACGAGTGTGTCACGAGGCCAGTCAACCCACAAGCTCTCGTGTAGGTTCTTGTGCATACAAACCGATGAGAAAACCCACATCGATAAAGAGAACACGAGACCGTTTATGCACACAAGAAAAACAACTAAATATATTTTCAATAAACTACATAAAGAGAAAGGAATAAGAGGAAAAACAAACAAAGCACACAAAATTCGAGGAGAAGTTAATCTAATGACCGCAAAATGCTAAGGATGCGTAAGTTCCGCAATAGCAAAAGCGACTGTCACCGTTCGGTCGCGGCACTCTTGTAGACGGCGAGGGTCGATGCGATGGGTGCAGACAAGCTAGATCAGAGGTCCAAGCGTTGCTCGTGGTTGAAGGTAGCTCCGGGCACACCAAGGTCAGTGACCTCTCAGCGTTCGTCCTTCGACGCTGGGACGTAGCCCTGGAAACGGGACGAGCCTGGCCAAAGCCAGATGGTGAGGAGCCTGGCCAACGCCAAACGACGAGCAGCCTGGCCAACGCCAGGCGACGAGCGGCCTGGCCAACGCCAGACGATAGATGATGCTCGGGTGTCCGACAAGGTGGGAGCCCGCAGCAGCCTTGCCTCAGGAACTCGGCCGCCACCCCACGCCCTGGTAGCCTGCTTGCCTCCGTCGCGTCCCGGCCACGTTGGCCCCGTTCTTCCTTCGGGCTTCTTCCAAACCAGCGTGGGGGCCTCTCATTGGTCCGAACTTCACACGCCTCGTCTGCCCATCGTCTTTCTCACCGAATACATTGCGAAAGCGCGCGTCCACACCATCGGTCGTCGTCGTCTTCTTTTCTATGCCGGTGCACTCGCGCACATTTTACACCGAACACTGGTTGCACTCGCGCACTTCACGAAACGCGCACTTCACTTATCACAACATGCCCTTTTTTCGAAAAGTTTTTTCCCAACGGAAAAAACTGCCGGATGCGTGTTTCACCACACAGGATACGTTCTTGGAGTTCGCATGAACACATGCACACTGGTATCACTGCAACAAGTCTTAAGGAGCACACTTAAAGGGAAAAAATCCACATATGGTAAACAATATTCCGATGGTTGGTTGAAGTACTTTGCCTCCCATCTTTAGCAACACCTGAATTCGTATTTATGGCCGTAACCTGCGTTTTCAGAACCCTTGATATGTTGAATATGAAAAGTGTACTCTTGTAGTACTAGACTCCACCTTAGCAACCTACTGTTCAGGTGTTTTGCCTTCGCTAAGTATTGCAGCGGTTGATGATCTGTCTGTACGATAAACTGTACTCCGTACAAAAAAATATGAAATTTTTCTACCGCCCATACTAACGCTAAGCATTCTCGTTCGATAGTCGAGTAATTCTGCTCCCGAGGCAACAGCTGGCGGCTGGCATCGACACTGGGTGCAACCGCCCCTCGTGTTCTTGCATGAGGACTGCACCGCTGCATGTGTCGGATGCGTCTGTACGGAGTATGAACACACGTTTTGGGTCTAGTGCCTTCACGATCGGCCCAGAAGCAAGGGCTTGCTTCAGCGTTTGAAATGCTCCTTCTGTTTCAGCAGTCCAACAAATCTTGTCTTTCTCCATTTTTCTGGTTAGCTGAGTTAAAGGCTGTGCTTTCTCCGCATATCGAGGTATTAAATCTCGGTAATACCCAGCTAATCCCAGAAAAGATCGGAGTTGCTTCTTGGTGTCAGGTAGAGGTGCACTGGCTATCTTCAAAACCGTAGTTTCCACAGGTTGAATAGTCCCGCCTCCTAGACTATGTGTCAAGAAGACTATCGACTCCACAGCAATTTCGCACTTCTGAGGCTTGATGGTTAAGCCAGGCTTCCGTACTTTCTGCAACAAGCGTTGCAAGGTGTCTATGTGCTCTTCCCAGGTGTTCTTGGCTATGAGAACGTCATCGATGTAGTGGACTACATTTTCAAGGCCCTGTAGGAGTGTTCTCATTAGACGCGTAAACACCGCCGAAGCTGCCTTTATGCCAAACGGCATGTATATAAATTGGAAATGACCGGATTGCGTTGAGAATGCCGTTACTGGCCTCGATGTCCGGTCAAGTGGGACTTGCCAATACCCCTTTGTGAGATCAAACTTTGAGAAGTATCTCTTTGTGCCCACCTCTGTAAGCATTAGGTCAGTCCTAGGTATGGGTTCAGCGTCGGAAACCAGTATCTAGTTGATGCGATGGAAGACGACGCATGTGCGATAGGTGTTATCCGGCTTCTTATTAAGTACCAAGGGCGAATTGTAGGGCGAATGGGATCGCTCAATCACACCCAGTCTTAACATGTCCTGAACTTCTTGTTCTACCACTTCCTTCATGGCCAACGGCAAAGGATACTGCGGTGTGTTGATCGGTTCAGAGGTCGTCAATTGAAGTCGGCATTCCAACAGATTTGTCTTTCCCGGTATCTCAGAGAATACATCTTGGTAGGTGGTTAGAATCTTCCGAAGTTCTGTACGTTTGTCTTCTTCTAAGCTACTGCCGATCGGAATCGCTTCTACACCCACAGTCGGCTTAACTGTGCAAGCTGGTAGAGGGGTATCTGTCTCCTCCTCTTTCATAACTACAAAAGATGCTGTTTGTGGAATTGTGTCTGGTTGCCGGTCTTCATATCGTTTTAACATATTATTATGGAAAAGTTTGGCGTCATGCCCCAAGTCTAGCCAATAGTCGTAGTCGCCCTTTTCCCAATGACCGGACACGGCCCTTTCCATTCCATCAACAACTTGTTCGCTGTTGTAGGAAGCGAAATAAGAGCTCGGTCTCTAACTTTCAGCTGACGGCTCTTGCTCTTCCGATCATAGTGATATTTTTTAGTCGTTTTCGCTCGTATCAGGTTCTCATGGGCTAATTTTGGCGTTCTTTCCAGACAATCCCGGAGATCGAGGACATATCCGTAGGTCGTTTTCACCTCCTCTTCGATCTTTTCTCCAGTCCACAGCTCCTTTAACAAGTTGAGTGGTCCTCGGACGTATCTCCCGTAAATGAGTTCGAAAGGAGAGAACCCCATGCTGGCCTGAGGAACTTCTCGATATGCAAATAGAAGTGGTGCAAGCAATCGATCCCATGATTTTGGATCCTCTTGGCATAGCTTGCGCAGCATTTGTTTGAAAGTCCCATTAAATCGCTCTACCAAACCATTGCACATGGGATGATAGGGCGTCGAACTCAGATGTTTGATTGCCAACAGATCGTTTACTTCTCTCATCAGGTCCGACGTGAAGCACGAGGCCTGATCGCACAGGATTTGGCGGGGAAATCCAACGCGGGAAAACATTTCGACCAACCCGTCTGTCACAGTCGCGGAGTCAATCGCCGGCAAAGCAATGGCGTCAGGATAGCGCGTAGCGAAATCGACCATGGTCAGTATGTATCTGTTGCCCCTATTTGAGACCGGCTTTAAGGGTCCAATAATGTCCACGGCCACGCGCTCAAAAGGAGTGTCAATCAGGGGCATTTTCCCAAGAGGAGCCTTTCCTACTTTGTGCTTTGGATACATTCTTTGGCACGTGTCACAGGACCGCACGTATATTTTAATCTCTTCCTGGACCCCTGGCCAATATAATCAACATAACACCCGATCAATCGTTCTTGTTACTCCTTGATGCCCGGACATCAAACTCTCATGGGCCATCTTCAACACTTGACTTCGCAGCTTGAGAGGAACAACGACCTGCTGTATCAATTTGCCAGAGGATAGTCGGTAATTTCAATACAACAATGACTTCTCCATGACAAAGGAATACTGGGTCGATCCTCTGCCATAAAAAACCTGCCCTACTTTGTCCCTGCAAGCTTCCAGGGTCTTGTCTTCTGCTTGGGTCCTCTCGAGCTCCCTCCTGTTCATCTTCAAACTTCTGGCGCTAACTGCAGCTGAATCCGGCCGGACGCTTGTGCTCTTCATACTACCAAGTGATGCCTTTAAACGATAGTCTTCTTTCTTCTTATACAAGGTCTCGGCTACGCCGTTCGGAGTGAAGTTCCCTTCAGCCAGTTTTTCTTTCCATTTCTTGTCAGGGTCATCAGCAGCACGAGATCCTGGCACATTGCCAACGATGATGTCATATAGCGGGGAGGACATGCATTTCACGATACACGTGCTTGAAAAATGTGGCGAAAAAATGTCCACCTTCGCCTCTGGTACCGTGACCGGCTCCCGTCTGCTAAGAACAAGGCCGTCGTGGTTCCTGTCAGTGCTTCATCTGGCACCAAAGAACGCCGAACCACCATTGTATTGCTTCCTGTATCCCGTAGGACGGAAGCCGCTTGGCCGAATATAATGCCCTGCAGCACTGGCATCGGATGTTTTTCTGACTTTGGCTGCGTATTTACCGCACTGGTCATATTCTCCTCCTGCTTGTCCGCAGGTATATCATTCACTACTTCTGCCTTTTCCTCTGGCGAAAAGATACAAGAAGTCCTCTTAGTGACGTTCTGCTTTCTGGTACATACATTATTATCATGCCCCGTTTTGCGACAGTAGTCACAGTATGGTCTTGTCCGAGCACGACATTCTGCTGCCTTGTGACCTGTTTTATCACAGACAAAACATCGATTAGGAGACTTCCCCGCTGTACTTCCGCATTTTCCTGCGGCGCCGTTCTCCGTTTTGTCGCGAAAAACCAACAAATTTGACTGTCGTTGGGCCTCTAAAAAATTGTCGGCAGCCTCGGCCATTTAATCTAGCTTACGACATTTTTTTTCACGTAGGAAAAGCGCCACGCGGTTATGGCATTGATTGATAAACTGTTCAGTTACTATGAGATCTCGAACAGACGAATATTCTTTTGCTGTCTTGGACATCTCCACCCATCTGTCGAAAAAACTTGCCAACCTGGTTGCATACTGCTTGCCTGTTTCTCCATCTTGAGGTCTGCTATGCCTGAACTTCTCCCGGTAGCCCTCCGCCGTCAAACGAAAACGCTGCAAAAATGCTAGCTTGGCTTTCTCGTAGTCAAGTGCCTCTTCTGGAGACAAGCGACCAAATACTTTGAGAGCTTCTCCGCTCAGACACAGACTCAGTGCCATGGCCCACTTATCCTTAGGCCATTCTTGACCGGTAGCCACATTTTCAAATCTCTTGAGATAAGCATCAGGGCCATCCCGGTTTTCATTAAATCCGGGTATGAAATTGTGCGGGTTAACGTTACACGGTTCTCGCACCTGTCGACCATGGTCCGACGCCGTGGATCCCCTGGCCCCTTCCACCTGAGCAAGTTGAAGACGCAGTTGAATCGTCTTTTGGCATTCGGCCTCAAGTTTTCGTTCCAACTCCGCCTGTTCCATCCTCTCCTTTCTTGCCTCTCGCTCAGCTGCCCTTTCTTCACGAGCTCGTGCCTCACGCTCATCAAGCCATGCCTTAAACTCACCGCCCTCTAGCCCCATGCGTATCGCTAACGCCGTTAAATAAGACGTAGTCATTTTCTCTCCTTCTGTAAAAACCTTAATTGCATAAACAATCTCGTCCTGTCGCGGACGCCAATTGTCACGAGGCTAGTCAACCCACAAGCTCTCGTGTAGGTTCTTGTGCATACAAACCAATGAGAAAACCCACATCGGTAAAGAGAACACGAGACCGTTTATTCACACAAAAACAACTTAATATATTATCAATAAACTAGATAAAGAGAAAGGAATAAGAGGAAAAACAAACAAAGCACACAAAATTCGAGAAGTTAACCTAATGACCGCGAAACGCTAAGGATGCGTAAGTTCCGCAATAGCAAAAGCGATTGTCACCGTTCGGTCGCGGCACTCTTGTAGACGGCGAGGGTCGATGCGATGGGTGCAGACAAGGTAGATCAGAGGTCCAAGCGTTGCTCGTGGTTGAAGGTAGCTCCGGGCGCACCAAGGTCAGTCACCTCTCAGCGTTCGTCCTTCGATGCTGGGACGTAGCCCTGGAAACGGGACGAGCCTGGCCAAAGCCAGATGGTGAGGAGCCTGGCCAACGCCAAACGACGAGCAGCCTGGCCAACGCCAGACGACGAGCGGCCTGGCCAACGCCAGACGATAGATGATGCTCGGGTGCCCGACCAGGTGGGAGCCCGCAGCAGCCTTGCCTCAGGAACTCGGCCGCCACCCCCGCGCCCTGGTAGCCTGCTTGCCTCCGTCGCGTTCCGGCCACGTCTGCCCCATTCTTCCTTCGGGCTTCTTCCAAACCAGCGTGGGGGCCTCTCATTGGTCAGAACTTCACGCGCCTCGTCTGCCCATCGTCTTTCTCACCCAATGCATCGCGAAAGCGCGCGTCCACACCATCGGTCGTCGTCGTCTTCTTTCTTATGCCGGTGCACTCGCGCACATTTTAAACCGAACACTGGTTGCACTCGCGCACTTCACGAAACGCGCACTTCACTTATCACAGAGTGTTACGAATACCAAATCATTCTTTCTCTATCTGATTTTGACATCAGAACCAGACACTGTTACTTCTGTGACCAATGTACCTGGCATCAGCAATAACAATATTTTTTAACCGCATTACTCACGACCATTACTATGCATGTGGAAGCAGATTAAAACAATACGCAATTATGAAAAGGCCGACTTTATATCAATGAACAGTGATTTGAGCACCTTTTTTAGATTATCTTTTACTAAACTACCCCGAAATATTGGTGCAGAGCAACGGGGACTTGTTTAAAGCAAAAGTATTGGAGACAACTGTTAAATATATGCTGATAGTTTTTTTTTGTAATACTGGTGCTTAATGCTACAACAAATACGTGAACCATCTTTCTAAACGTAAGAAAATGCTTCATGGTGCTGCTGTCGAATCCGCGTCAAAACGTTGGTCAGCTTAAAAATCTGCTGCTGCAACCTATTTATCTGAATTGAAAGAAACTAAGTTTACCTTTTTTAGTAACTCTGTACGTACCAACTATGCTAAAATAATTCTAGACAGCTTTAGAATTTCAAGCGTAGCTGCGATAACCGCGCTATAGCCTTGCTGACGGCTGGAAGGCAGCCCGTGCACGACGTAGAATGCGCATCTGTACTGAACTACACAATAATAAAAGCTTTCTTACACCTGGTGACCATAAAACACCAAATCACCTTGCCCCCACCCCATTACTTACCTATGAACGCTATTTACCTCCGAAGGTATTTGTGTGGTCATTAAAAAAACTGGAAAATTTATCATTATGTGTAGTTGATGAAATCAATACTAAATTCATGTCCAGTGGATTGAAACAATAATAAATTCTAAAAAAACATTGTTGAATACAGGTCTTCTATTCTGCCATACATTTTTTTCACAGTCGTTGCAGCATTCTAGCTTTCCGGGGCACCGGCTGGTTGCTAAGATAGCACGAGTTTACAAGTCAAGGGCGACACACAATCCAATAAATTTCCGTCAGATATCGCTCACAGCTGTCCTGTGCAAAATACTTGAGCAAATAATTTTCACTCACATTGTCAGTTTTATCAAGTCTAACCAGTTTTTCACACCCTGCCAGCATGACTTCCGCAAAAATCTTTGCTGTGAAACGCAGCTCTTATTTTTATTAATGACCTGCATGACCTACTACATTCCGGATTTATCATTGATTGTATTTCTTTAGATTATCCCAAAGCATTCGACAAGGTCAGTCATCACATACTGCTTCTTAGGATGAAGCTGCTCGATCGTCTCATGATCAAGACCAGCACACGCCCATACCGCTCTTAAGAACGGACGCTCCAAGGCCACTACAATCACTTGCTCGCCGTTAATCTCTTCTACAATGGAACACGCAGGGTTTCTCCAACAGGTACCTGTATTCGATCAACCCAAACTTGCAGCTTCGTTTGCCATCCGGGCTCCCACGATGCGCTGAAACTTTACTGTGTAGCATGAGGTTGGGCGTGGCATTTACGAATTCGTACTCTCGTCTCCTTGGAAGGGCGAGCACTTCGTCATGCAACATCTGCGCCTGCGAGGAAACGCTTGAGGACATTTTATGTCATTGCCCAGCATACCTGACCGAACGACGTATTATGGAAGCCAAGCTCTGTCAGCTGGATTCACGGCCGCTTACAGAAGAGAAGATCCTTGGACCTTGGCCGACGGCTTCCCATGCGCGCAAAGCTACGAAAGCCCTCTTGTACTTTTTAAGGACCACCAGACTTCACGACTAATTGTGAAAGAACTGTGCGAGACCGTGCTGTGTAGTCTCGAGCTGACTTTTCATGCTTCTCTTTCTTACTCCTCTTCTTTTCTATCTCTTTCCGTTCTATTATTCTCCTTTTCCTCCACCCAAAGTGTAGAGTAGCCAACCGAGCCAAGCTTGGTTACCTTCCCTGCCTTTCCTCTCTATTTATCTCTTTCTTTCTCTCTTACGCTGAAACATTTGAATCAGGATAATACGTGCTCGACTGGATTCCAGCCTTTCTTTCTAACCGAACAAAGTTTGTTTCGGGTAAATATGTCTGCTCCCGCATCTAACCGGTGCTCTCGGGTGTTTCGCAAGGCTCTGTCTTGAGACCCTTGCTGTTCCTCGTTTTCACGAATGACTTGCCTACTGACGTCTCATCAAAGGTATGCATACTCACTGATGACTGCATAGTTTATCCGTAAATTGAAAGATTCAGTTATGTGTCCGCAGTGGCCGTACGCACGCAGCCAGCCAGCCATTCACAATGGTTGGCTTCAGCCATTCGCTGCGGACGCGCAACTCAATCAACATAATAAGCAACGAAGACGACGTTGCCTCAATTGAGATGTGGATCTAAATAACATATTACAGCGAGGGCTGTTATGAGATCACAACTCCGGTCATGCGCAGTTGTCTGCCGCCACCGCCACCACCAGTGTTCGTAACCATATCACACGAAATTAGAAAAAAATAGCCAAGCACCAATGACACAGTGGGGCCCGAGCCCGGGTCAACCGTGTACCAGCCCAGTATTCTACCACTGAGCTACACCTGTGCTTTTTTCTTTATTGCGTGAAAATAATGCAATAAAACTATGCGATATACAGCAATACAATCAATTGTTTCAAATATATCATCACGTGCACACTTGCACAAGACACAATTTCATACAGTACAACGAACCTTCAATAGTCTGGTAAACAAACACACACGTCCAGAAGTCCAAGCCACTCCGGAACAGGGTTGAAAGTCTCTACAAGAATACTCATCTTGGCTGCCTATACTAGGAAACAGACTTGGTCGAGCGACGTGGCTCGGCATGTCTGTCAATAACGCGGCTCCTCCGTAATAAATAAAGGCTTAATAACCTAATTATATCGTATGGAGCCTTATTGTTAAAGTTCGTTTTGAATGGTAGGAGCCCAACACCATGAGCTGTGATAGGCAATATTTTATGGTTCTCTCAAGAATGTCCCAAAAACGACACGCATCACAGCAATGAGTAAAAAAAATGCTCGATTGTTGAGGCTCGTTGCGTAGTCTACAATTGAGAGACCTGGGCACGTATATTTCTTTTTCAAGAAGCCACGTCTTTTCAGGTAATGTGGAGGTGTGACGCTCAAAAAAAAAACGTTTTCGATGCGGGTGATATACACATTTTAAGCTCACGGTAGAACACATCATAATCATTTTGAGATAAATATTGCTGTCCATAAACAGCTTCAGGAAAAAGGATACTGACAAGAGCAGCAGTGAGTGTCGTTCTATATACACTGTATAAACATTACCAAGTAAATCTGGCTTTCAAAAACAACATGGCCTCTACAATCTCTTTCAAGAAACGTTAGAAGTGCGAGTTTTCAGCCACTCTTGTCTTGACAAAAAAGAGGGAGGTGGTAAGCAAGTCGATTCGAGATAACAACCAAAAGAAACAGGTGACACACATCCTTAGGGTAAAATAAAAAACCTGATCACCAGTTGTCGTTCAAGCAAATGCACAAGACTAAGCCCCTGCCCCCCCCCCCTACTCAAGCGGAAAAAAAGATGTCTCTTCACTTGGCTTCTCAAGAAGAATCCTAAATGAAGCAGGCAAAGATCCGGTGAAACACCTGAATATGTACGCGAGAGCAGTGCAATACTTGTAGAATGCACACAAATTTGATGCGAGAAAGATGTTGCTTGCCTTAGCTATCAAAAAAACGAAAAGATCTCGCCCTTGCCAAGTTGACACCTTTCGACAGATGGTGATTAACTTTTGAGGGAGCATAGACACAAAAAATCTTCAATTTTCAAAATTAAAACAGATGTCACAACAAATAAGACGGCCTTCGTTAGCAACATGCAACGACAGCAAAGAGTGACCCAGCTGCTTTCTGCGCTGGGTCACTCTTTGCTCCACGTCCGAAAGCACGTGGTGCTTTCGCATTCAGCGAAAGCACCACGTGCGTTGCTAACATACAGATCGTAATCTGGAAACGTTTCCAGTGCAGAGCTGACATCTAGATCTGACCGAACTTTTGTGTCTTTCATTGCAACAACATCAACGTCATGTTGCCTAAGCACACGGTCTAACTGCCACTGACGCCTCAAATTTCTTAAGCCACGTACGTTCAGCGTTGCTACACATAGAGAGAGGAGATGGTTATTACTCGATTCGTGGCGCATACAGGGAACAGCCACTGTTACGCAGCTCCACAGTGACCACTGAGGAAGGAACCAAGTCATTTTTGAAACGTCGGGTTTTTTCAAAACTTTTCGTTGGAGTCTAAATCATCTTCTAGTTTCATACCCAACCAGACAGACTTCTGTCGAATGTTTACATTCAAGCACTGTAGATTAAGAAAGCGTTGGGAGAAACACCTGTGTCACCGATAGGTATTGCCATAGGCGGCGTGGTGGGCGGAAAGGGAGCTCTCACGGGCAAAGAGATATCGGGCGGCCGTGCTCTAACACATACCTGTGCCTGAGGACTTCGATTCCTTTCGAGGAAGTTTTTTTTTTGCGACAAAGTCAATAATGAGGTCTTGTGCACTTCAATTGTGGCTGTTTCTACAAATGTATACACCATCGTACAATCCTTGGCAGGCCAATGGATCTTCTTTATTTAGTACAGTTCAGTGCAAAGCGTTTTCTCAATTCTCAGGAGGCAATATATTTCTGTGCATTTGAAGCATATCAACGAGTGGAATTTTGTGAATGAATACATTAGAGCAGGTAATTTTTTATGCATGGCAGGCACATAACTCATGCCCGTCCAATGCTTTGTGCCAGAGTTATCAATAGCGGATGCTAGTTATCGCATTAAATTTTTGACGCTGTATTATCAGTCTTTCAAATAAAAGAGGAAAAATAAGAATAAAACATATACTGTGTGGTACTAGCTCAAACATGTACTGTTTAAGCAACATCTGAATTCCTCATATTCGTAGGAAAGAGGGCTCACTAAATTCTACGTAGCGTACGAGGCTCTCTTACCTTGATGTTGGTCTTCGCTCGGGTACGTGGTGAGCCAGGAAACTATAGCGAATAAACACGACCAATGAGATGGTTTCATGTTTGGCAATATAATCCTAATTACTGCAGTCGATCGCGGTCACATTGTCGCCGGGAGTTGCCATGTTCCGGGGGACCTTGGGGCGTGTTATTCTTGCTCGACCTATGTCGCTTGAGGCAGAACGGGGTTGTGGGGACGGTGGCCTCTACAGCAAAGCAACGAGGGTTCAACTGTACAGTACATTGCTTTTGGCGCCTACAAGCGTTGATATAGGGTCACGGGTTTTACCTTTTTGGCCAGGTTCAATGGCGTCAGCGTGGTCGGGACCTAAATAAATCTCTTTGAAATATCTCGCCGATTATGCCTTTTTCTTTCCTATGACCGGGAACCAGCACGGGGAAAATGGCTTCTTCTTCTTATTTTTGTTGATCTGTTTTGTTGCTCGTGGCGCCTACCCACTGTGGGGGGGTTGGCCAAGTATTGAGTGGTTTCATATAATGATGTGCAGTTTTAAAATAGTGGAGGTTATATAGTAGCAATAATACAGATAGCCTAGGAAATTGTGGTGTTTGATCTGATGCCTATATATGTAAAGAAAAAGATTTGCTCTTAACTTTGGCCACTAATTTGATATTTTATACGTATATATTGTTGCAGACACATTAGAAGAATAATACGGAAATATTAATCAACTGATGAGTTTCATTATTACAGTGCCTGACAGCCGCGCTATTCTCGCACTGGAGAACCCAGAGATGGAGGCTCCAAAGCGCAAAAGGACAGGCACAGATAAATCCATACCACTACGACGTAAAGGTATTTATATGTGTTTTTCGCATTGTAGTAAACCACCTGCAGGTTATAAATGAATGACTCATTGTTTACAGTTCACCACGAAACGCACACAGTGGCGAAGGTGCCTGCGGAGACCTTTGTTTGTCGAAATATAGATTCTGTACCCTGCAGCGCAGCTTGTTTCTCCCGGCTTCTTCTTCTTTTTGAATGCGCGCCATTTACAAGCGATTCCTTTGTGGCATTGAAACGCTGAATATCTGGTATGCACATCGATTATGACTGGTCGCAAAAATATATCTTGCATGAAAATGATCCGCTTTCAATATGTGGTCCACACTTGTACTGAGCGACTTCACAGTGATGTAACGTGTGGGTCAGTTATTTTCCTGATAACATTAGTTATTTTCAGCACCACCCCGGTCCCTTATCCCTATACCGAAATGGCACACGAAATGTGGACGTATTGATGCGAAACTTTATTGGTAGTTCTGAGGTGCACTGCTCAGTGCACAGCGGGCTGCTCTCGCGTTGGGACAGTCAGGTCAAACCCGAGTGTCGCATCGTGAACCCCTCGGACGCTTTCCACAATATAGCCCAGGCATCCGGTAGCGGATAGTCACTTGCCTTCGTTGATTTGGTGTGATAGTTTTCGTTGGCATTTCCCTCCATATTACCTGCTGTATGACAGAACGTTGTGCCTGTTAGGCACTCGGTAGTTTTGCCTGTAAAAAAGGAAGGTAGGACGGCGAGTAAATACGTGAAAGCCTTGACGCCAGTTTGTGAAGCAGAACTCAAGCAGCTTCGCTCTAGTGGGGCCAAGCCTAAAAAAAAAGCGTTAAGCTTGGTCACCTGCTTTGTTTTTTTTTCAATTTTGTTGTTTACTTGCTTGTTCCTCTTCTTTGCCTTTATGTAGTTTCTTCTTCTAGCTAAATTATTTTCTTTCTTCCTCTTTATTCATATATCTCTCTCACTGCTTCTGGTCTTCTTCTTTTCATTTATTTCTTTCTGTCTGATGCTTTTATGCTCTCGCTTTCTTTCTATACTACGCTTCGATCTCTCTAATCATGTCTCTCCTCCACACCCTAGCATGTCTCCTCTGCACTGTTACTTTCTTTTCTGACCCCCTTGCTGTAGTCCACAACGCGAGCCTATGTCCTGCTTAATTGCCTCGTTAAACGATGGGAACTCACCACACTCGCCTGCAGATTGCGCGTGCTCGGCTTCGACTCCCGCCTTGCTAAGAAACATATCTTGCCTAGAATTTATCACTTTCTACTTCTTTCTATCTCTTCCTTTCTCCCCCTTTGTTTATATTTCTCGCACGTTGTTGTGATTGATCTCTCAGCCACCACATGTATTTCAACCCTAGACAGACAAACAGGCCAACGTGTTCTGCAAGCAATACAGAGGGAGGAGAGGACGTCTGCTTTCTCTGCACACGCCCTAACTATTAAAGACAGCGATTGTACTTTCGATTCTATGTGCAGAAAGATGACCTTGCTGTAAGTAACTTGGCAAAATCGTCATCGTGCGTGGCAAAGAGAGCATCTATAGAGCGCACGAAGTTATCACTGCCTCAAGCACTCTCTGAACATACCCAGACCGGTCTTCACTCAATTGCGATGTGCCGGTGCCATTGCCGTTTCATTATTGAGCACATGGCTGGCGCTGCACAGCACCTAACACGAGTAAAAAGCGGTGCTGGAATCAGATACACTGCTTTACATGGCGAGACGCCATGAGATGAAGCCTTTAGTGAGCGAAAATTGCACAGTAGCAACAGTTGTATGGAATCTCACCGGGAGATGGTGCTCGAGTCCGTGACGCATGCTGACGTAAATTCTCGTCTTCAGGTCATCCCTACTTTTGTAGGTTCATAAGGGTAATTGCGAAGAAAGGAGAAAACGCGCTAAATAAAGCACGCAACAAATTGTTGCCACTCCACTCATACTTCTCAGAATCAAAAAAATTTCGTAGAAGTTAACCCCTATTTGATGATTACGTAAATTGACAGAAATCTGGTTCTACAAAATGAATCAACAACATAAAGACAGTATTTTCTTGTAAAGAACAATACATAGTTGAAGGGTCTTCTCTTTCGCACCAGCCTTTCACCTCGCTTGATTCGCAGAGTTCGTTTGCCGAAACCCACTTTTTTTCAAAATCTCAGTTAAAAACAGCCCAAGCAAAAGAAGCAAGGTAATGACACATTGATGAGGCAAGCTCAGGATGATTTAAACGTTTCACGTTATTAGCACGTACAGCCAAGATGCATTGTTTCCCTGCGACATCTCAATGCTACTGGTATTTCACGTCATGAATCTTGAGCGCGCTATTCATTCAAATAGAAAAGTTGTGAACAGAAGTTATGCACTCCAAGTTTTCAAGAAACCAAACGCAAATACGCTTGACGACAAGGAAGACTCCTCGAATGTGCATTCTATGGTTAGAGTGCACGTTTACAAGTTTACGAACACGTTTTGTGTGTGGCGCTGCGGTGAACTCGGTGTGCAACTTCAAACTTGTCGCACGAAGATAGTATTTTAACTACCATTATTGCCACACTACCAGCGCGCACGAAGTGCCTGTAGGGTTCTTCTGAACACGTTGCTCAATTTACTCTACGATCTCTCTTTTCTTTAAATTCTTTTTCAGCCCAGCTGCGGTGGTCTAGTGGCTAAGGTACTCGATTACTGACCCTCAGGTTGCGGGATCAATTCTTGGCGATGGCGGCTGCATTTTCGATGCAGGCGAAAATGCTGTAGGCTCGTAATGGCACATTTGGGTGGACGTTAAAAAACTCCAGATGGTAAAATTCCCGGAGCCCTCCACTACGGCGTCTCTCATTATCATGTGGTGGGTGTGGGATATTAAACCCCACATATATACATAAATTCTTCTCCACCATAAAGGAAGAACAACTAAAGCGAACGCTATAATACAACATCGATATATTTTATCACTCATGATCTGAAAGAAATTTTAAAGTGGGGGCATTGACAGGTTGAAGTATTCATGACATCATTTCATTTCAAGCACAAACAACCAAGCACTGAAATTTTACACAATACGAACTTTCGTATACGAGTTACTTCAGCCTTATATAAACTTTGGCAGTATAGTTGGTCTGAACATTTAATAATATTTAACGCATAAATACACCAAAAGACATAAGAGAGGACAGAGCACTTCGCGATGTCTTCTGTCGTGTAGCGCCGTCTTGCGCTAAAAAGTAGTACCATGGGTTACTAAAGCCTCGGTGCCAAGAAGCGATAATATTGCGGCAATTATTATTGATGTCACCACATCAGCATGGACCGATGTTGTCCGCATATACGTCGCTCTATGCATATACACCACTGGACAAATGATTTCCGTGATTTTCAAGTTGTTACTAAAGTTTGCATTGTAGGCGCAGCAGTAAAAGCTATTTTTCTTCTGCGCAATGTTTGTAAATTTCCTACTATCTGGTTTAACAGCTTTGTCTATCCAGTGGTATCGCTTTTTGTTGCGTCTATTTCTTGCTTCTTCAATGATTGTTGCAGCGTGAAACTGTATAGATGTAATTATGCTATATTAAACTAGTTTCTTTTACCTTCTCATGCGTAGGGGTACATTTCAGCATTGATTTCGTTTATGCACTCAGAAGTTTTCTTCTTTTTCTAAGTTTGTATTCTGCACTCAATGTACTTCGCAATATTTCATCTAAGATTTCACTATTTTTAACGTATCACTTTGTATATTTACCCCATCTATGACTATGCAGATGCAATTTATGGTTTATTAGCGAAAAAAATGGACAATAGTTTTCTAGCTGGGATACATGAATGCTTACTTGAACGTGCAACGCAATCACAGGATCCTCCCAAGAATGGTCCACGGTAATGTTGAGCTTGCCGTCAGGTCTCACAACAAATGACCTTCCTGTGCAGCCCGATGAGGTCATAATACCAGATATGACGTCGCAGTATCTTCCCGGGGGCAAAGAAGTTTGAAGAACTGCATCTAAGCGGAAGTGCTCGTTGTTTATGGCGACGAAAGTAGCATTTCCGCGACCGAACGCGATTGCATGATAGCCGTTGTCCCACCAGTTAGTGACAGACGAGAAGCCTGCCACGTTGTGCAGCTCGACGAGGTTGTAGATCTGTCTCCACCTGGATCATAATGAAATCGCTAATAAGTACACAACATATAAGCACTACGCACTTCATATAGTGATGGCAAAAATATATTTCTTCAGATGGCTGCCGAGGATGTTTCCATGTTAGATATGGCCATCTCCGTGTTAGATATGGCCAAGATTAGTCCACATTTTTCTTTTTGTGGTGGCGTCATCGCATACGTTGCCGTCGAAAATTGCGCCGGCCTTTTCCAGTATCAATATCGCTTGCAGTATATGACCCACTATAGTTCCCATTGTCGCTCCCCTTCAGGTGAACGTTCTGATAGGTTGTACATGATTTTCTCCGACAAGACAAACATAAACACCAGTCTGTGACGATAGTTATAGCGCGAGAACAAAACGACGACACAGAGACAAGACAAGTCGTCGTTTTGTTCTCGCGCTAACCCTATCGTCATGCCTTACCAACAAGCCCAAGCTGCCACACTTACAAGTCTATGGTTGGGCGATCTGGATTGGTTGATTGATATGTGGGGTTCAACGTCCCAAACCCACCATATGATTATGAGAGACGCCGTTGTGGAGGGCTCCGGAAATTTTGACCACCTGGGGTTCTCTAACATGCACCCAAATCTCAGCACACGGGCCTACAACATTTCAGCCTCCATCGGAAATGCAGCTGCTTCAGCCAGGATTCGAACCCACGACCTGCGGGTCAGCAGTAGAGTACCTTAGTCACTATACCACCGCAGCGGGGCAGGGAAAGGGGGCAATCTGGATGTCTCGCCGCCACGTTCATCGCAATAAACAATGCCTGTGTAAGCTTTTCCGACTCGGCACATTTCCTTTCCCTCCCCTGTACCTCGTCAATGAAAAGCATGCAATGCCTTTGGAACTAAGAGTACAAAAGTATTTTTTTCTACTTCAGTGCTACAACGAATTCCAAATCAATACGGACTTTATTCTCTGCAGTCCCAATGTATTTCCTTACAGTTCTTACACAGGAATAATTTAATACGTCACTTTCCCGAAAAAATTTGTTGGTTAACGGTGAACGAATTCGTAAGAGAAGACACAGTAGCAGCCGACTGTATGTGTAGCGCCTTTCCTGTTTTGATGTTGCTTTCGCGGCCGCTATACACTACGTTAAGAGCATACAGGGTGTTTCTGGCAGCACCGCTTTGTTCACCAGCTCATCTACTCTATTATCATTTAATTCTCTCACTTGCTATTTCTTTTCAGTAGTTCGTTGACAAAAAATGTTCTTGTTTTCTGCATTCTTAACATTTGAGCGATAACAGGCACTGGGTTGCCTTCACAATGCCTCAAAGTTCAGCCTATTTGATGGAATCACCAAATGTAGTATGCGCATCGCTTTCTCTCATTTTGCCTTCCACGCTTGTGAACTCCCAGCATGTTGTAAATCATTTGTAGGAACTGCATTGCGCTTTGCATGCGTTAAAGAGTACAGAACAATTCTACTGGCGCTAGCGCATAGATGAACTTGGTACGTGAACGCAAGCAGATCACGTTCATGAAGCTTTCCTCTTTCCATGTTGGTGCAAAATCATTGTGCCGGCATGATCACGAGTGCATAATACTTTATATAGTTCTCAAGAAGGCAACCTACCTCCAATCCTTATCCTATGCAATAAGTAAAAGAAAGATTATTTAAGATCTTGAGAACTGTTTTGTTGGCAACCTCTTCTACTACGTCGTTTCTATCTGCATAGCTTGCACAAGATTTTAGTGCCTTATTAAAGAAAAGTTCAACAACGTAGCATTTTGACGCACAGAGTGCACTGAAAGAAATATCCCAGCATGGAGGAATTGGGTACCAGTCCTTTAAATTTAACATTGGCTCCGCGTGGCAATCAATCTTCAATAAACGCATGCAGCCTAGATATTAAACAATTCTATTGTTTCCCTGGCTGCAGCTGAAATTGAAGAGAACACCATTTGTCACAACGGCACTCAAAACATCGATTTGATAAGTACTACTCACGAGAAGAATGCGTGCACAACATAAAGGCACAAGTTTTACTAGGCCGATACACGTACCGGGATTCTATGAACCCGGCTCCAACCGATGACGTGTGCAAAGGTGTCATCGTGAGACTGAGAGTGAGAAGGAGGAGGAAAGGAGGTGATACGGCGTTGCATAGTCTTGTATAAATTAGTAATAGGTGCAAAAAGGGAACTTAGGGTGAGCCATGACGTAAAGGAGAGGGGAAAAGAAGGAGGAGAGAGTGTAGCTTACAAATTAGCATTATAGAATAGCATCTACACAGAAATGGGAAAGGAAAGTCTTTTTGTATACAAATCAATGTACTTCCGCGCAGACAGTGTTTAGAGGAAGCTTGTTATCCAGACGAGTGTGTCCTCTTACCTTTTGAAAAGAGAAGTAAAGAAATAACCAAAATGAAATGTAACACAAGCGGTAAAGACAAAGAGTTGAAGGCTGAACGGAGGGGATAGAAGTTGCCCTTTACCCGCAAAACCTTACACGTTGACTGACAAACGTTGCGTCAGCGTATGAGGGCATGTCGTACATTCAGCAAAAAATGAAATGGCAGAGATTTATCCGGCAATGCACACTGGCCGCAAAAAACGGCAGAGAAGAAAGGAAAAGTTAAGGCAACTTCGCACCAGTAGTACAAAGCTTGGGATAAGTGTGGAGCTGGGGAGCTATGCAGGATGGGCCAAGCTTCTTGGGCAGGCAAGTTTGCTTTGAGCTCGCCCTTCGGCAGCCATGCCATGAAGACATTGATAGCAGCGTTGATAAAAATGGCTACAGAGCTGTTAAGAAAGGCACGAGTCATCGCCACCCTGGTAAAGCCCAACGTCGACCTCTTCCTTATTAAAACTGTCTGATTCAAGCCCCGACTTTGATAGCTTGCTCTTCGTCGTTTACACTATATTCAACGACCTCCGCGCACCAACAGTGACAACTGACGACGGAGACAACTAATACACAAGAGTTATAAGCACACACTCTTTGTTTAAGATTGAAAGTTCTTTGTCAGTCCTTGTTGAATTATCCGGGTTTCTTCTTGTGCCTGACCGTCCAGTGATGTTTACGACGCTTGTTCCGCATTGGCGCCTTTGAACGCATTACCTATGATGAATTTGTGATCTACATAATCAGGTTATGTTCGCATGAACAACGATGATGTTGACTATTCCACATTCCCGTACTGTAGCCTCCCTTTAACAGTTGTCTTAACTTCTTTTTCTTGGTATTGTTTGCCTCAAAGCACCAGCCTCTTCTATTTGTCTTCGTCTGGTCTCTGATTTGCGGCTGTAGTCGGGAATTCCTCGCCTAAATATTATGTCATCCGCATCGCCCTCAACCTTCACGTCTGCAGTTTTCTCGAAGATAATTTCGAGAAGTACAGCCACGGCCATGTCTGCGTAGAACACGCGAGCAGGTGCTATTTGCTCTACGAGGCCGAACCTTGAGGCAGTAGCGGGCTCCGACGTTGTCAGCCTGACAACTAAGCAGCCCATGCTTCTGATACAGAACTTTAGAGCCCGAAACTGCTTCCAGGTTTCGCACCACAAAGCAAAAACCGGCTCCTTGCATGCTCTACCCTGACTTGCCTGCAGCTGTACAAGGTGCTTAATTCTGTGTCCTCATGGTGTTCCTCCTGTTTCTTTTCGCTCTATGAAGTGGCCTTAATTATTTTTTCGTCAGGCACGTCCACGCACGGCAGTGTGGACGGTATAACAACTGAGTTTGACATCGTCGTCTTATACGCATCCTCATTACCTCATGAATGGCCTTTTGGACTCACAAAGCCTTCCCGCTTTTCGGTCAGAGGAATGCCTACATCCGCGAGCACCGGAGTCGTTGCAGATGTCTTGTCATAAGCTTTAAGAGTACTGCATGTTGACGAGAATTCTGAAGTCGTGGAAAGTGTCTTTGGATTTCGAGGTTCCTATTCGGTATTGATCTTCGATAAGGAATTCAGACTCTCTGCTTCCAAATTGTCGCTCTATTTTTCCTGGGATGGACTCATCTAGCGCGTGGGTGATAATGTCGCTATTCGGTGCGTAATAGCTGGAGGGCGGTGACTCCGACAGAGAGAGCTAGTAATTTTTTGTGCTTCTGTTCTCATGCGATGTTTCGTTCAATGCGAAGCATTTCTTGGTTAATTTTAGTGACGTATCTATCTATCTATCTATTCAGCCTCCTACGACTTTCAGCTCTCTTAGACGTTTCAATGATTGTATCGATACCAAACTTGGTATGAAATAACATGAATGTATATCGTGTATAAGTAACTAGTCATACCATGAAAGTCATGATATCAATGTCGTGAATCTCATGATTTTTATTTCAATGTCTTGCTGCTCTTGCGCTTGTTTCGTTCACATGACATCTTGCAGAACTGGTATGGTATGGCATCACTGCATGGCGAACAAGTGGCAGGCCCTAACGTGGAAATCATGACATGCCTGTCATGTAATACCATGTTAATCATGACTACGCCATACGCTCGTGGTGCACTCACGGTCGTTTCGCTTGCTTCACATGTACCAAATTCGGTATTACGCCACGTGCATGAATGACAAAGGTATTTGACTGGTGCAGACATGATAATTATGAGATGCTTGTCATGTAAGAACATGACTACTTGCCACACTCAAGGTGCCAATACACTTCGATGTGATCCGGCGCGTGTTCGTTTCGGGCCGTCATGCCGGCAATGCCGCGCCAGGCGCCGTGTGCGCCACGCTGCGTTGCTTTGGTGCATGCACGTCTAAGCACCCGGTGTCTCTCTGTCAAGAAGAGAGGCCGACGCAGTGCTGTCTGGGTAACGTCATCGGCGAGAACCACAGCATGTCGCATTTGGCAACGGTTGACGCCGTTCCGCGCCGACGGACGCTGGTCGCGCCTGGCTTCAGACTACGTAGTGTTCGCGTTTTGCTAGCGTAGCGTCACTGCACCCGTGGACTCGTGTCAACGTTACATCTGAGACTATTGGGCCCTTCATGATGCGCTGGCGGTCGTTTCCCTAGCTTAACATATACCAAATTTTGGGTTACGTGACGTCAATGAATGACAAAAGTGTAGGGTAGGTCCAAACACGATAATCATGATATGCGTGTCATGTGAAACATAACTACATGCTACGCTGATACGGCGGTCGTGGCCGTTTTGCTAGCTCAGCATATATGAAAGTTGGTATTACATGACGTAAATAGACGACGAAGGTAAGTGGCGTTTTCAAACAAGGTCATCATGACATGCGTGTCATGCAAATCTTGACTACATGCATGCTACGCTCATAGCACGCTCGCGGCCGTTTCACTAGCTCAACATATACCAAATTTGCAATCAGGTGACGTGAATAGATGACAAAGATAAATGGCAAGTCCAAACATGATAACTGCAACGTGGAAGTAATGCACGGCATAAATTACATCCGCCTTGTATGGTTGTGCTGATTTTGAAGTGACATAACAGTCTTTGTATTCGTTCTTCGCATATCATCGATTCGCACTGCACGTGGGATCTGCAAACTTTGTTTGCACGTGAGCTTGTGAAGCTTTTAATGCATCTTCGATCTTATACTCCACTCTCGCCTTTGCTAGAATGGTCTTATGCTCATAAACCTCGGCTTGCTTTATCTCTGCTTCTAAATGATCGATGTACACCGTGTTTTCAATCTTCTTGACAATTTCTCTGCGAAGCTCATGCTGTCCGGTCAAAATTCGGCCGATATTACACAACTCACATATTGGTGGAAACATGAGAAATCACTGGCTTGCCACGTCACGAGGCGAAGTCAGAGTCAACGCACACAACAGCAACGAAGATCTGCTCAATGAAGATACGGGCATCGTCAAGTTGTCATGCCTCGCCATCTGGGTCACTGGTACGACTAGACCTCGCACATCAGCTTTACCCACGGTGATTTCACAAAAGTACACTAGGTTACGGACGCAGCCAAAGTATGTGAAGTTCATTCCGTCTCACATCTAATGGCTATTCCTTCCGGGCCTTCACGGCACTGAAACGTTGAAGAAAAGACGAGCCCCCATTCCCATGGTGAAGCCCATCGTCAACCTTTTGTTCTGATCTCAACCCGCAACGATGATAGCGTCGCTCGTCGTCGTTTAGACAATGTTGAACAGACATAATATGGACAGCATGTAAACGGAAATCGTCCCTTCTACTGGTATGTCAAAAGGCAAAGGAACTCGCACTTCCGACTTGGTGTAGGCCGTGCTTTATCACCGATATATACGGATACGCGCTCGTGACACTTAACGAAGGAGGCAGTCGGTGTTTTCAAGACGAGTTTGTATTTAATTTAACCTGGGCCCTGAAAACAAATTGTGACTCTCCAGGCAATACATGTTGTAGACTGTTAGCGGTGAACAAAGCGTTGAATGTCGACAATATGATCATCACTGGGACGCGCTGTCTTTGATACATGACGCTCCGAGCTTTTCAACCTTATCTCTGGTGGTCGCACATGCTGGAATATGCTTGCATTCTGTGCGAAATTGTAATAATCAGGTGCGCAGTAAAAAAATTAGGAAGAAGGTGTGGAGAGGGCTCCTTTTAGCTTTTGGCAGGGGCAACCCCTTGAAAGGGTCCTTTTTCGCTCTCTATGCCATGGTAAAAATATTTCGCAGGGTGGGTTGGGTAGGGCACGAGTTTGGGCGCTGCCCCTTGGCTACGCCCACGGCTGCAATCGCGAAGCTTCTTGAAGGCCAACTCCAGCGATTTTTCTATGGCCCCGCCGCGGTGGCCTAGTGGCTAAGGTACTCGGCTGCTGACCCGCAGGGCGCGGGTTCAAATCCCGGCTACGGCGGCTGCATTTCCGATGGAGGCGGAAATGTTGTAGGCCCGTGTGCTCAGATTTGGGTGCACGTTAAAGAACCCCAGGTGGTCTAAATTTCCGGAGCCCTCCACTACGGCGTCTCTCATAATCATATAGTGGTTTTGGGACGCTAAACCCCACACATCAATCAATCAATCAAATCAATCAGCAATTTTTTATGTTAGTGGATCTAAATGAAGTTATCTGGGTACGTTATTTTCCACATTTTTGTCATTTCAGTCAAATTACATGCTTGAGATATGCGCCGATTGTTCGCAAATGAATTTTCAAGATAGCCTCAAAACACTCATCTGCCTTGCCAGAATTATTGGCAACACTGTCAGTGTGACGTCATGTTCGGCATTGCAACTTGGTCAACGCAAGTGAACGAGTCAATAGCATCGCTAACTTTGGCCGCTACAGCGTTTACTGTACATTCACTGTGTGTTTACAAGGTGACGGTGGCGGCGTTTGGCACAAAAGAGCTTCCTTCCTTCCTCTGTGGTGTTTGCCCGCTTGGCTCAGCACGCTCGCCTTTGAATCACTGCCTGCTCTTCCCGGTTTTCACTATCTTCATATTCCGCGCTGTTGGACAACTATACGACCACCGGTTCTTACCAAATAGTACGCCATACGTAGCAATTCACTCGGTGACGTTACGATTTTGGTATTGCGCATTTTTGCTTATTAAAATTATTTTCGAGTTTGCTGAGCACCTCGGCTATCGGGCTCATGACGAAATTGCCTCAAGAACAAAGCGAAAAAATAACCCTGACATGGTCAAAAATCGCCGGAGTTGGCCTTCAAACAGTACACCATGCTCTGGACCTAGCATGGCTAACAGTCTTTGCAGGTCGATGGAGGCGGAAATGCTGTAGGCCCGTGTGCTCAGATTTGGGTGCACGTTAAAGAACACCAGGTGGTCTAAATTTCCGCAGCCCTCCACTCTGGTGTCTCTAATAATCATATAGTGGTTTTGGAACGTTAAACCCCACATATCAATCAAACCAATCAGTCTTTGCAGGTCGAAACTCGTGGCACTACGAGCATTACCTGTGCTCACATATCCATCCGCCTCCACAGGTGTTGTCGCTGCGTCGAACTACGTTTTGTATGTTCCACGCAGCATCGGACGGCGGTCCAAACCAGGCATTCTGGTCAACACCACGGCGGAAGTCGCGGGGCCACTGGTAGCTGCTCATAACGCGAGGCAGTCCGTACGGCCACGCTAGCATGAAAGCGATGGCCATCTTGTACAGTCGGGGTTCGATGAACGTCAATATATCCGCGCCGCCAGCTCCGTGACCCCGCTGGTTATCATGATTGTCCACGAAAGTGAGAGCGTCTCCACCCGGAAGGAAGCCCCAACCCTCGCCAAAGTTTCGAAGGTACTTGAGGAGCTGGTTTGGTCTTTTCCTGAGCACTTCTCCTTCAAAAAAGCGAAAATAAAGTATGTTACAATCACTAATATATTAATAATGTCCTACGTAAGGTATTTCACCACTTAGGCCACAATTTCTGCAAAACGAACCTATATTTGACTAGGATATGTATTTTGATTTACATAAAACACATTACGAATCGCGAAACAAAAGGAGCTTGCAGAAGCTTTAGCGTCATATAGAGAGGTAAAACATATCCACTCATAAACAAAAGTATGTTACAGGTTAGAACCACTTTTAAATAGACATGGTTCTCTTCTGATCATCATGACATTCAGCACAATTCACTAAACACTGAGCAAACCCCCCCTCCTCTGCTTTTTTTCGGTGTGCGGTATATAGTGCAACTGCTGTATAATTTAGGCACAATATAGAGCACAGTGCCCGTATGTGAATGCATCCTGAGGCCGGTGGTGCCTCATACGAACGTCGCCATTGGTTAACGGGAGCTATCGGCCAACAGCAACATACCATGCAGCAGCCACTGTAAGCTCCTATGATATTGAGAATGGACCTTTGTATGAAGAGAAAGCAAGCGGAAACGTCCCGCGAGCCCTGCCATCTCTTTTAGTTGCACACTACTGCAACGTTTGGGCGCGTTGTTCACAGGAGCGTCTGCTTTGCACTGAATTCGTTCTTTCGCCGAGCATGGAGGGTGACCCAATCACCGTTAAAACTGACAGGCGAGCCACATGCGGCCCGCGGCCCATACATGACTGTCTTTGTCTCCTATTTATTTTATGAGTTTGTGACCACTCGTAAAATATTTACACTCGTTTGCATTACAATGAACTCTCCATTCAATGAAGATACATTTAACGAACATTTATTACTAACGAACTTTTTTAAAATTCCTAGTGGTTTTCGCATGCATTATACGCAAAATATTTCAGTAAAACAACTTTCTGAATAGCAAATATTTCAGTTGAATGCAATTATCTGCAGACGTGGGCCTATTTTTGAGATGAATTCACTGAAATTTTGCGTTCTTCAGTTGTGGCGCAGCCGATCAATGGCGCCCCCCAATCACCCATCCGTCGGCGGCGCTTCTACATCGCTCGTGCATACCGTGCCGCAGTGGCAAAGCTGCCGTGTGGCTGGTGAAAGCACAGCCGCGCTAGACTGCACCTGCGCGCTCGCTTCTTACCATATAGTTAATATGCTTCTTACGGTTTCCACAACGGGTGTAGTACATGCCTCTTACCGCTGCTTTGAGTGGGGTGCTGCTATCCTGATGCTCCTCCGCCACTTCGTGCAGCGTGCGCAATGGCTGCACATGACTTGTGGCATGCTTCTTCACTTTCCATGGGTTAAAAAACAAGTGAAAAACAAGAAAAGATAGTCCTTGAAAACAGTGCGCGTGGAGTCAGGAAAAAGTTTTCTGCCGTGTGCTCGGGGCAGGAGATGCAAGGTCATGGTCGCATCGCCTATACCGCCGACGGCTGGTAAAATATACTCGGAAACTTGGCCACTTCTTTCGCGACGGGTGAGAAGGCCATAAATAAAGAAGCGTGCGCAGGTGTAGTCTAGGCTTGCCCTGATTAAAACTAGGCACGCGTGCTTCAATCGCATGTGCGGAACTATGAGATGTAGAATTTTTTTTCGGTGTTCGTCCTGAACGTAAAGAAGCAGAGGGTGACGAACAAGATGTATTTGCCCAGGCATGTTAAAATTCTACATCTATAGCCGAGGCTAAACTATAGTAGAAAGCTCTGAAATTTCGTGATACGGCAGTGAGCTCTGCCAGAGGGAGTGCATTGAAAGCAGACAAGCCCTTTCTGTAACAGCGAGCACTCTGAAGTGTATTCACTGCCAAGTGAGAGACCATCTGATGACTATATACAACTTGTGACGAGCCGAAAGGTGAAGAGACATAACACCAGGGCCTCTGCATGATGGAATGAAGGAGTGCCGCACAAGCCAGGGACTAACGCCATCATTTTCGTTCCTGTTGATCCTAACGACAGCATGAAACGCCTCAACAAGCAATCTGTTTCGGTGCTGCTGAATGGGCTGTTGCCAGGTGGAATCATGGATATCCAATTGAACCCCCACAAGTACGTCATGGCGATTGGTGTTTTGCACACGACTTCACTGAACACACTACGAAACTTCACAGATCATGATGAAATCAACCTTCGTCCTACATCTCAGGGGGCTCAAACGTCATCACCGGCGTAATCTACGACGTTGGCGCTGCGAGTTCAAGCTCCGACTTGTGTGGCCTTATCAAACCAGCTAGCGAAGCTACGATCATCGCCAAGGTTGCTCGAAAATAGATTTCAAGGCCGGCTCCATACCTTCCTGTGTAAAGGTGGGTAAATTCCGACATTCGGCAAGACCATTTGTGCCTAAACCACTGCAACTCCACAACTGCATGAAACAAAGACACATCAGAACCGTATGCAAAAACACGCGAGTGTTTTTTAACTGCGCTAAAGCTCATTGCCTCGACCTGTGAAGGCCATGCCCTGAAGTGTTCCAGTTGTGATGAGCCCCACGAAGCCTCCTTAAAGTAGTGCTCAAAGAAGAAACAAATTGCGAGAGACCATGCATCACATTGCGAGCCTGCGGAAACCATCAGAAAGTGGCCAGGTCGGTGACAACGACGCCGCAGTTCATTCAAGAGAAACATTCCCTCTGCGTCTATAGCACCCCTTGTACGCCCTTCTTCACTGACCTTCACGATCGCCTGACCCTTCACGACCGGTGTGAATTCTGATTGGCCTATATTGTCGAAACCACAGTCCCGCGGATGGGTGACAGCTGGTGTAAACGACAACACCGAGGATTGCAAGGGCACATCTTACGCAGCTTGGCCTTCGTTGCTGAAGTCGCAGTGACGTGCTGAGTCACAGTGCACATCGGTATAACAGCGAACCCTGACCCCCGTATTCACAAACGCTCCTCGACTCGACCCTTCACTCGACACGCTCTTTGAGGGGCGTTTTCCTAGTCACAAACCACCCTTCACTTGAAACTCTTCCTTCACTTGAGAAGATCTCGAGCATGTTCTCTAGATTGTCACGGAAGCGATCGAGCTTCGTTGAATCATCCCTCGAGTGAAGTTTTTGTGCCAACGTCGCGTTCATGGCAGAGCCCGTGTCGCTTTGATGGCGTTTCTAGATCAGTTAGGCTGCCACCGCCATGTTCTTTCGACAAAGACGTTACGTGATTACTATGGAGCTGTCTTCGAACGGTTTGGCAACTGCTACTGTGGCGCCAGGACAGGTGAGCGTGGTGTCAAGATGACCACTCGCTTGTGCCGTGGTGTGTTGTGTTCCGTGCACGAGCCAGTGAACGCTCGAACATATATTTTGCGACTGTTCAGCATATGCAAGTGAACGTCATCATCATCATCATCATCATCATCATAAGCCTGTCTACGTCCACTGCAGGACAAAGGCCTCTCCCATGTTCCGCCAGTTAACCCGGTCCTGTGCTTGCTGTTGCCAATTTATACCCGCAAACTTCTTAATCTCATCTGCCCACCTAACCTTCTGTCTCCCCCTACCCCGCTTCCCTTCTCTGGGAATCCAGTTGGTGACCCTTAATGACCAGCGGTTATCCTGTCTACGTGCTACATGCCCGGCCCATGTCCATTTCCTCTTCTTTATTGCAGCTATGATATCCTTAACTCCCGTTTGTCCCCTAATCCACTCTGCTCTCTTCTTGTCTCTTAAGGTTACACCTACCATTTTTCTTTCCATTGCTCGCTGCGTCGTCCTCAATTTAAGTTGAACCCTCTTTGTGAGTCTCCAGGTTTCTGCTCCGTAGCTAAGTACCGGCAAGATACAGCTGTTATATACCTTCCTCTTGAGGGATAGTGGCAATCTACTTGTCATAATTTGAGAGTGCCTGCCGAATGTGCTCCACCCCATTCTTATTCTTCTAGCTACTTCAATCTCGTGGTTAGGCTCTGCGGTTATTACCTGCCCTAAGTAGACATAGTCTTTTACAACTTCAAGTGAACTATTACCTATCGCAAAGCGCTGCTCCTTTCCGAGGTTGTTGTACATTACTTTCGTTTTCTGCAGATTAATTTTGAGACCCACCTTTCTGCTCTCCTTGTCTAACTCCGTAATCATGAGTTGCAATTCGTCCCCTGAGTTACTCAGCAATGCAATGTCATCGGCGAAGCGCAGGTTACTGAGGTACTCTCCATTAACTCTTATCCCTAACTGTTCCCATTCTAGGCTTCTGAAAACGTCCTGTAAGCACGCAGTGAATAGCATTGGGGAGATTGTGTCCCCCTGCCTTACACTCTTCTTTATTGGTATTCTGTTGCTTTTTTTATGAAGCACTATGGTAGCAGTTGATCCCCTGTAGATGTCTTCCAGAAAGTTTATATATATTTCATCTACGCCCTGATTCCGCAGTGTCTGCATGACGGCTGATATTTCTACTGAATCAAACGCCTTCTCGTAATCTATGAAGGCTATGTATTGTGGTTGGTTATACTCTGAGCATTTCTCTATTACCTGATTGATAGTATGAATGTGGTCAATTGTTGAGTAGCCTGTTCTAAATCCTGCTTGTTCCTTTGGTTGATTGAATTCTAATGTTTTCTTTACTCTGCTAGCAATTACCTTTGTAAATAGCTTGTATACTACAGAGAGCAAGCTGATCGGCCTGTAATTCTTCAAGTCCTTGTCATCTCCTTTCTTATGTATTAAGATGATGTTAGCGTTCTTCCAAGACTCTGGTACTTTTCCCGTCAGGAGACACCTCGTAAATAGAGTGGCTAGTTTTTCTAACACAATCTGTCCTCCATCTTTCAGCAGATCTGATGTTACTTGATCCTTACCAGCAGCTTTGCCTCTGTGCATGCTCTCCAAAGCTTTTCTGACTTCTTCTATCATTACCGGTGGGGTGTCGTCTGGGTTACTGCTAGTTCTTATAGTATTAAGGTCGTGGTTGTCTCGGCTACTGTACAGATCTCTGTAAAACTCCTCCGCTATTTTAACTATCCTATCCATATTGGTAGTTATTTTGCCTTCTTTGTCCCTTAGTGCATACATCCGCCTTTTGCCTATCCCAAGTTTCCTCTTCACTGCTTTGACGCTTCCTCCGTTTTTCAGAGCGTGCTCAATTCTTTCCATGTTATACCTTCTTACATCGCATACTTTACGTCTATTAATCAGCTTCGAAAGCTCTGCCAGTTCTATTTTGTCTGTTGTACTTGACACTTTCATGATTTGACGCTTCTTAATTAGGTTCTTCGTTTCCTGGGAAAGCTTGCCGGTGTCCTGTCTAGCTACCCTGCCTCCAACTTCCACTACACACTCCGTAATGATACTCGTCAGATTATCATTCATTATATCTACGCTAAGGTTGGTTTCCTCGCTAAGAGCAGAGTACCTGTTCTGCAGTGACACTCTGAATTCCTGTACTTTCCCTCTCAGTGCTAGCTCATTGATTTGCTTCTTGCGTATCAGTTTCTGTCGTACCCCCTCCCGTAGGCATTCGTCAATTAACTCGCGGCCCTCAGTCCCCACCAGCTGCGGAGCAACTGACCACGGCGGCGGTCAGATCTGCAAAGCAGCAGAGGGTGCTAGGAATCTCTGGATACGGACAGGCCACCATTGGAACTTGAACTTAGCAACGTTTACCGTTAGAACGTTGTCTAGTGAGGGACGTCTAGCTGTATTATTCGAGGAGCTAGAAGGCATTAAATGGGATATAATAGGGCTGAGTAAAGTTAGGAGGACAGATGAGGCCTATACTGTGCTACAGAATGGGCACGTCATTTGCTATCGGGGCTTGGCAGACAGAAGAGAACTGGGAGTAGGGTTCCTAATTCACAGAAACATAGCTGGCAACATAGAGGATTACTATAGCATTAATGAAAGGGTGGTAGGCATTGTAATTAAACTGAATAAAAGATACAAAATGAAGGTAGTACAGGCTTACGCGCCTACATCCAGCCATGATGACGCCTCAGTTGAAAGCTTCTATGAAGACGTGGAATCGGCAATGAGTAAGGTGAAAACGCAGTATACTATAGTAATGGGCGACTTTAATGCAAAGGTAGGGAAGAAGCAGGCTGGAGACCAGGCAGTAGGAGATTATAGCATCGGCACTAGAAACGCCAGAGGAGAGCTACTAGTAGAATTCGCAGAACGCAATAATCTGCGTATTTTGAATACCTTCTACCGAAAACGATAAAACCGCAAGTGGACATGGAGGAGCCCTAATGGGGTAAATAAGAACGAAATAGACTTTATAATGACTGCACACCCAGGAGTCGTGCAGGATGTGGAAGTGGTTGGCAAGGTAAGATGCAGTGACCATAGAATGGTACGGGCTCGAATCCGCCTAGACTTGAAGTGAACGTCAGCAACTGATATCTTTGATTGGCCGATATATTAGTCCACCATTAACCGATGACGTTGTGTTAGGTTTTTGGTCTGACGCCAGCAGAACACATGTGGTTATACGAGCCGTCATCGCTTTATTAGAAGCCACTGGACTGGATGCACGTCTGTAGAGTTACCCAGCCTAATAAGAACATATCATTTCTCTACCTTGCCATCGTTATTCATCACTCTTTCACCCCCAGTCACCCTTCCCCATTGTAAAGTAGCAGGCCAGAGCAAACTATAGCTCAGGCCAACCTCTCTACCTTTCTGTAAATAAATTCTCTCTCTCTCTCTCCCCGGGTGTGCGTATACTCGCCGTGCGAGTGCTCCAGGACTTATTGCGGACGCCAGTGCTTTGAAGTGTTTCGATGAAGCTCACACACCGCATCAGTTCAAGCATGGTGCGAAAGCTCGACAAGCAAGCGGAAAGGAAACGTAAAACCAAACTTTTGATGCGCTGCATTCACAGTACTTTAGAATGGCTTCCTCTCCGGTGACTCTTTGCTACTCTAGCCAAAATTTACGGCGAAGCATACCTCCTTAGACTACCGTCTGTCACAACAAGAAGGCAAGTTCTCCTGTGTTTTTTTTTCTTATTTTTTTTCTTTGGTTTGATCACTATTGGAGACAGTCTAGAAAAAGCAAAACACAATACAATTGAGCACAATTAGTGTGCTGCTGTTGCTACTACGCGTGAAACATAGCTCCCATATACAGTGTCGATGCGGCTCACAATACCAATGAACAACCAAGCCCACCTTTAGGGGATCAAGCAGAGGGCTATGCTCTGTGAAACCTTCATGTACGCAAAATGCACTGAGTGCCGTATGAAAACGCAAATATATGAAATAAAAATACAGCAGTTACATAAGGAGGTTATTTTTTTAATTGAACCCCCCTCCTCCCTCCCTAGAAGAAAAATAGCTGGCTATGGCACTGCCTCGTGCAATTAGAAAAGTAAACTATACAACAAGATGCCTGGTCAGCTGCCCAACTTCCTAAGCCAAACATGTGTCGAAATAGTCGAAGCTCAATACTTCAACCATGTCTGCTCTTGAACGCAAGAAATACTAACGAATGTGTGCAATGCTGGAAGTAAAGAAAAATGCAGCTTTAGTGTCCGAACAAGTATGTTTTTCTTATATTATGTCTTGCCTTTTTTGTGCAGGGGACCAGATGCCAACAAAATAAAGAGGAAATGTCTCTGAAGATGTGCCGTAATAGCAATGCATTGCAGAGTTTGCACGACAGTATACAAAAGCACAAAAACTGCAAAGCGTGCAGCTGCACTGCATTAGGCACGCTATGGTATCTACTCCCTCGATTTTATTTATCATGTCCTCTGATCTCGTACTTGATCTTCACAGTGTGTAGGTTGCATTTGTTTGATTGATGAACACTTTGCGGTTCCATTGTTGTGTTTTCCACGTTCCTCTTCATCACCCACAAGATTTAAAGGTTCATTTGTCATTTAAAACTTCTGTTAGGTTCATTTATCAATACATAGCTATCCTTGTGCTTGTCTTTTCGTGATTATACAGGACTGCAAAACAACCTCTCCGATTCTACAACAAAGCAGTTCTACAAAAATCAAACTTTTTTTGCATAAAGCAGCACCACTCCTCTTCCACCGAACTGAGATTACGTTGCTCCAACGGGCAGACCTGCTAATGATGCAGCAATAGTGAATATTTTATTTACAGGGTTCTGACCAGATGTATTCACGATGATTGCAATACTCTTGAGCATTTTTCACCGCTTTGTTGAACTGGTCTTCAATAAATCAGCAGAGTAAAATACGCTGCTTCTTGACGACACTTCTTCGAAGGTTGAGAGAACTGACAAGATCGTTTTTAAAACAGAACAGCACCAAAAGTCAGACGCGGCTTCAATTTTATGATGTCCAAAAAATAAAACATACCCTATAATTTATGTTGTGCCGGGGCTTTGGAATGCAGCACAGACACCACGATTCTTTTCAACAGGTAATTCCAGTAATTATATTGTGCACATAAAATCAAAAAAATTACTGCGAAGGTCGTTCGTGCACTAACGAATGTGCTTCTTAGCATGCAGATGAAAGAGACGGGAAAAAAATTTAAGACGTTGCCGCTGTGTGAACTTGGAGACGGAAGCTACACAGATTTAAAGGTTACGTCTATGCGAAACTGTCAAATCAGACGCATCCACAAATGCAGGGCAAATAGAAGAACAATGCAAAAACAATAACTGATTCTTTGGAAGTTTAAATGTTAAAGTTGACACACACACACCAGTCGCTGTTAACCGACTATATATGCTGCTAGATAAAAAAAACAACTTTAAAATGTATTTTTCGCCAATAGTTAAAGAAAGGCACATGATCGTTTTTCTTGACTTGTGTAGCAGTCTAATTCAAACGCTCAGCCACGGGTATAACATGCCTAGTTCTTAACGCTACCTTGGTAATATCTTTGAATATCAGTGGCGAGCGATGTCTTCCAAATTTCCTTTTATACCCAGAGGAACAACTACGAAAGGTCCACGTTGAAATTCGCAGTGCACAGGCCCCTGAAATTAGGAACTGTGCACGTACTCCTGTAGCGAGAATGAATTTAGGTACGAGTAATTTTTATACATAATGCGGTAGTGAATTCTGAAAGCACGCCAATATAATGTGATATATAGTAAAAAATACTCATTCCCCCGCGTTATACATTCGGTGACTACATTAGTGATCAGAAAGATCTCAGTAAAGCGAAAGTAAACAAAGCAACAAACCATCTGTTGTGCTTCCTGTGATCACCCGCGCAGTTCGTTGGACCCCCCGGCGAAAGTAGGCTCTCAAATGACACAGATGCAGACACTTTACCGTAAGATAAACTGCAATTATTAGACGCATACGAGACAAAATAAACTAAGCAGGTAGACACGTTCAGCAGCAGGCAAATTGCCATCCGCTCTTCGTTCAGCTGCCTGGGTGCGACTTTTGCCAGACTTCAAGCGGGGTTTCACTAACTCTACCAGAACAAGGCTTAGGGAAACCACATTACCACTCTGAATGCATGTATTTTGCTGTAAGGTCAATTTATAAAAAAAGAATAACTAGAAAAAGCGTTCTTTTAATGTACAGAGATAGGCAATTCTTAACCACAAATACGAATACTCTCGTTATCAGGCGCTATTCTCGGTGCATGCCGTTCACTCAAGTGAAGAAAGCATTTCCAAGGCTTCCCTTGGCGAAGGAAGTGTGGAGGAGCGTTCATGAAACGCAGCGGTCCCTTGAGTGGAGGAGCACCCTGAGCCTTGACTTCATTAAGTTGAGGGGAGCCCTTGAGTGAAGGAGCGTTTGTGAATGCTGAATCAGCGACTGTCGAGTTACCTTAAAACAGTCTTCATGGTTCTTCAGTCACTCTATCTAGTCAAATCCTGGCTAGACTACGCGCCCGCAGGCAGTAAATCAAGTCAATCGCCGCTTCTACGCGGCTCCGTATCCGCGTCCTAGAGAAACTGGCTCGATTTGAAGTGGCCTTCAGAAAAGCCGGGACAAAGATTCGTTGTGGTTATTTGGTAAATTTTTTTTCCTGGCAAGATATGGCCTGCGGTGAAGTGTGATATTTCCGTAGGCGGTGCGACCCTGAGGCGGTGGCGAAAAAGAAAGCATCAATTTACGCTTTTAAGAGCGACTCCTCGCCGATAATGCGGCGAATATTATGACAACCGATAATTAGAAAACCATTATTATCTCAATCACCGACATCTGCAAGATTTTCACGTAAAGCACACACAGCCCTGGAATCGAACTCGGGACCGCATGCACGTGAAGCAGATGTTTTGCCCATTGCACCGCAGCGGCACCGCACGAATGCGAGTCTTTTTGCGGGGTACACTGTAAGCAAAAGTTAGCCGGGATGAGAGTTTCTCCAGCACATGAGCCCACAAAACTCCTCTGCACCAATTATTTACTCCCTGGTAGGAAGTGAACTCGGCACATGTCATCGTAAAACGCCCCCTGCATAATCACAGAGTTTATGAACGACATGACCTTGTTAAACTCCCCAGGGAGTTTCAGGTCACGTGGTTACACCCTCTTCGGGCTTGACGTGTGTGTGTGTGTGTGTGTGTGTGTGCGCGTGTGCGTGTGCGTGTGCGTGTGCGTGTGTGTGTGTGTGTGTGTGTGTGTGTGTGTGTGTGTGTGTGTGTGTACGGGCATATGTTTGCACGTCGGTGTGAAACACATGTGCTTTGTGTGGCTAACCGTGAAAGCATCTGTCAACAGGCAACGAAATTATAAGTGCAGCGAAGAATAGCAACAATTGGTTGGTATTTACTGTTAACATTTCAATATATTTCGAACGGTTAAACCACGGTGCACATCGGTCCGATTCCTCAACGAAACGCCGTGAATGCCGCGCTTCAAAGGGCTGAATAACAAAAAACTTCGAAGAATAAATTAATGGTAGCAAAAGTAAGCTGTTACGATCGTCAGCGGCTGCTCCTGGAGTTTCACCGTCAAAAACTTCGAAGCGGTCTGAAGTAGGCTTCGCTCGACTACGGCAGGCTGGCCGGCAACCGGTCTGAGAGTTGCGCCGGCGGCGCGCTCGCCCCGTCTCCGCCCATTGTGGCTTCTCGGAGTGTCACCGGTATTTCACCGGCTGTAACATCTGAGTGGTAAGAAGGCCTCGCTATGCCGTCGCTATCAAGCCGGCATCGTATCGAGTTCGCACTGCGCGCCGGCCACCGCGGCAAGCGCTACGAGCTAGCACCGACCACCGGTGAGGCAAAGAATGTGTTTCACAAAAAATGAAGGCTGCTGGGATGTATAACAGTCTTCTGCGCCTTGCGACCGCAGCTGTCAATGACTAACTACATGGCGAGCGCCGAACGAGGCGGAGTACGATCGTCAGCGATTGCACCGTAAAACTTCGAAGCGGTTCGAAGTAGGCTTCGCTCGACCACGGCAGGCTAGTCAGCAACCGGTGTGAGAGTTGCGCCGGCGACGCGCTCGCCCCGTCTCCGCCTATTGTGGCTTCTCGGAGTGTCACCGGTATTTCACCGGCTGTAACATCTGATTAGTAAGAAGGCCTCGCTATGCCGTGGGTATCAAGCCAGCATCGTATCGAGCTCGCACTGCGCACCGGCCGCTGTGGCGAGCTCTGCGAGCTATACATGCAATGCATGCGAGCAACTGGAACAGCGACTGCGAACCATCTCATTCGTTTAAGTCTATCGCTCCGTAGCTTAAACTGCGTGGATAGCGGACACCTATTTCTGTGCATGGGAAAAACAACGAGACATAAACTGCACATCAGCAAGCATTTTGTGATCGCCAGCTCTCATTCGTCGAATAACCGTGTCGTACTCGTGAGTGAGGCCTAGTCGTCGAACGCGGTAGCGGTGGTCTACCTCGGTTCATCGCTGAAGCTGCTAAATGGGCCTCGTTAATGTGTTCATTCAAGGTCCCGCGCACTTTGTGTATGATTCAGTGCATTTTACGGGTCCACAAACAGTACTGCTAATGCAAATTCAGCCCGTACCTTAGTGCGTCAACTGATAAAACTTTTTCGCTGTAGTTGAAAAATATTGAATCTTAGGCAGCCTTAGGATAAAAGGCATGTGTGTTGAAGTGCTTAAATCAGATCACTACAAGTGTGTACTTACGTCGTGCGTATTTATTTTTTAATTATCAGCGAAAAATGCTTTCACTTGGGCTAAATGGGAGGTAAGAATGTGGTGCCTATATATACCCGGTGACTATATGGTAGGTGTGTACTGCGTGTGGCAAGCTGTGTGAGTGCGAGTGTTGTGATATTACGTGAACATTGTGATAACGTTTCTGTACGGTAATCAGTGTTGTGCACATTAAATGCAATGTATTTAAAGTTGCGCTTGCGCATGGTACGGCTGCAGACAATTTTTTTTCTCGAGCGATGCAAAAAAATTTACTCCCATACTGACCTGAAAAAGTTCCTCAATGGATGTAAATAAAACCCCCCCTGGCATCATGCAAAGATGCCCTACTGATGGGGAGTAAATTTTTTACTCCCTCCGGACGGTGTTTATAAAACTCCGTCAGGGCGTGCGCTAGAGGACAAGGTCACTTTCTCCCATCTTGGCTTATTTCTGTTTACAGTGTATATATCTACAAAGTGGCTTTTTGAAAACTGCGACGGAACCTTGAACTGTTTTTGTGCCTTGTGCATGCACTTGACAGCGAATAGTTCGTACGGCTTCGTGAACTCGAGGAAACCACGGTGAGCGCTTTCGACTCCGACTTCAACCCACGGTGCGCCGTTCCGGAAGAACGATTAACGTGTGTTCGTGCGTCGTTTTAGTGCTTCCCGTGAACTTCGGATGTTACGCTCATCGAAATTCGCTTACGAGGCTGTGTTGGGCTGTCGAAACCTGCGTATGTTTCTCGCATGTGCGTGTGCCGGGAGAAATTTCGCTGATTTTGCATCGGGAGGTACACGCGTGTCAATGACAGTAGCCTATTCTCAGTTGGTTGAAGACTATGCGCTTTCGCGTGTAAACGCTGCATGGGTATTTTAGCATGCCTACTCTAACATTTGCATGTCGTGCGCGCGAACTGCCGTGAGCTGCACGCTGGGGCAGCAGCGCCTTTTTAGCATTTCGACGATTACTTATTTCAGCTAGTAGAATTTATGCGCATTATTTCGCGATATATAGTCAATTGTGTTTACTCATTGGCAGTGTTTAAATGATCCTATTTATGAGGAGTGGGTATACTCTTACCTTTATTCAGCATCACACCGCTGTTCAAGTGAATGCCGAAACGCCCGTCAAAGTCAAGTAGGACGTACACAAATTAGCGATGGACAGGTTGGTCTTCCTCCAAATAAATAATGCTTTTGCACATCTATTTCGCAAACGTTCCCGTGCACTTGGGGTCAAGAAATGGTGCAGAACGACCCTCGAAATCGTTATTGTTACTGCATACATTTGATTTTAAAAAAAATGGGGATTTTTATAGCCGGTACATTATCTCCACAGCAGTACATAGGTCATGGTCATCGTTCACTTTTACAAATCCATTCTGGAATATGAGAACTGTACTTATTATTCAAAAGAGTGAGCAAATGGCGGTGACATACGCTCTCCTGCTGACTTCTGCACCTGACTTCTGTACCTATTGTTCATCTTCAAATTACGCAACTACTAAACAAACATCGATCAATCGACATTCGATATTGACCTTTCTCTGTCTCGCTGCCTTCGGTTTGTTTCTTTTTTGTCACACTTTCCTAAAATCATCAGTTCAACTTGTTTCGTAGAACATAAACATCGACATACATAGGCCAGTGTTTCAGTAAGCTGTCCCGCATGGACTAGTCCTCTTTGATTTAGTTCATGACACAATTACATACCTCGACAACTGATGAAGGGAAAGTTGTTTGTACTCTTTTATTGAAGTCAAACGAGTAAAAATTGGGCTGCACATTCCAGTGTTTGCCCAAATGCAAAGAAATGTAAGATACATTGACTAAAGTGTGCCGTATTGCACTGGAAAATGTTTCCGTCCCAGACCATCTTGTAGAAAGCGACCATCACGAGACAGCGGGACCAAACGGTGACGCACAAATGACATGGCATGCAGGTGACGGTGAACGTGACGCCGGCTTGGCGGCGGAAGGGGGGGGAGCGAGGGAGGCGTTTTTTTTCTTTTTTTCGCGTTCGCGCTTGTGTCTGAACACGTTTCTGCATCAGTTTATGCCGGCTCCTGGCGCCAGGCTGGCGCGACAAAATGGCGGCTCTTCCCCTTCTTTTCTTTTTTCTCCCTTCTTGAGCCTGCTCTTACCGGCTCTATGCGTTACTTATGCGGCGCGCGGCTGTCACGGGTATCTTTTTATTGCCGGGCTGCCTAGAGACAACATTTTAGTCAGTACGCAGCAGCGCGCCACCTATATGCCGTTCGTTATTATGCGGCACCTGACTGAGAGTGTAGACGCATTTCACATTTTCGTCGTCTAGCACTCAGCCCGACCAACAAATGTTCGATAGTCTTGGTTCAGTACTTGCCAGTCATCAGTAGACACTATTACTGAACTATCTACAGTGCAATATGAAGTGGCCGAGATCCTGTGTTTAGTAGCATGGAAGGCAGCAGTGTTTTTTTTGTCTGTACATTGAAATCGACAATATGATAGCCCTGTTGGACTCTGCACTTACCTAGCTTGGCGCCATAAAGGAACTCTGTCACTCTGCCCATCGGGATATACTCCCAGCGGGTGATGGGTTCGCCGTGGCCCATATCGATCACCTCCTGGTAGATGAACGGCTTGGACCCCGCAGGGAAGAACTCTGTGCTGAGGTTATTAAGCTTTCCATAGATGACTTTCAAGTCGACAGGCCACATATGCTTGGCGGCATCGATGCGAAATCCGGCTACGCCAAAGCTGATGAGTCGATTTAGGAACTCAGAAATCTTGGCTCGAACGTGATCTTTACCATGGTCCAAGTCCCGAAGTCCGACCAATTCACAGTTGCGCACCTGTGATACAAGGTAAATACCCCCTGAATTGCTCGGATATCTAAAAAAATGTAGAATAACCGTAAGCTACGCGCAATATTTCTGTACACTCCCAAGTATTCGCAATCTTTATAGACTATCGCTCCACCAAGAGGAATTCGGGAGCGTCCTTTCAAGGTTTATATAGGCCGACGCTCCCTCGTGTAGCTGTGCTACCTTCAGTGTTAACGCGTAGGCGAGTAATGAACACTACCACTCTGCACGTCCCTTGCATCTGTGAGCAAACGGGACCCGCCGTGATACGATAAATCTGATTCGTTCTTGCGCTATGTGAAGCTTTCGTTAAAATACGTGGCAACTGGCGCTTTCGATGAAAGTCCTCAAAGTACGCATTTCAGCTTGGCGAGGTTTTCCGTAGTCTTGTAGGCTAGTTAGGTGTCATCGTCTGACCTATTAAGTCAAAACAGACCTTGTTTTTTGCGTATATCGCATTCGTTAGTGCTTTTGTAGTGCATGAATTTCACCTTTTACGCGAAAGGTCGCGCGAGCTCGCGATTCCTCAAAATGGCCACCTCTGAACCCCCTATTTTTGCACGTTTTTTTATAGATAGCAGCACATTGCGAGCGACTTGCTTGTTGACGGAATTGTAAAATGAGAGAGTGCTAGATCGTTCTAGTACTCTCCAGCAAAATGTGCTCGACGCCCAGATAAACGCGGTGACGCGCTGCTGTTGGTGTTGTCAAGTCATTCGGCCCAGGCTATTTCTCAGATTGCTTTAGAAATTACGTTAAAAGAAACGACCTTGACGACGGTGATTTTTCGCTGAACGTAGAAGGCTGTCACCGAGAGTGAGAGCGACGGTCAACGATGAGCTGCGAACACACAAGGAGCGAGTTGCACATGCTGTCCACTCGTGCGTTAATAGTTTTTCACGCTGCTAAGTAACTTTGATTGTATTTAACGTATATTTTCCGTTAGCTTGGTGAAAATAAAAGCTTAGTTTTTCTTTTGCATTGCATGTAGCGCAATTACTGTGGATATTATGGAGCGCCAGATGCTGCCAACACACTCGAGCTTGACCAGTGAATCGAAATGATTACAGCGATGAAACATGCAATTACGGCTACAGTCCAAGCACTTCTGCCAGCTTCTCCTCTACTACTTGTAGCTTCCCAACAGGGTTGTTGCTCGACTAAATATTGCCATTTCAAAATTGCGAAAAGAATGCGTGTGTATTCTTTACGGTATTGATATTTCGATCGCGCCTTTGGAACCTGCAACTTCCGAGTGCAGTGAACGGCGCACGGTTAGTGCCTGAAGATGACTGTGACACACGCGCGACGTAGTGTGACGTTAAATGCTCGTGCATCGTTGAAGAAGCATTTTCATGTTCCTGCCAGCGCAAGTAATGACGACTGCGTAATATTAGCTCGCAAACCTTCACCACGTTAAACATTCGGTTCTGTGCATCCGCGATGACGGTACTATCGCGAGGCCTAATACTGCGGCAAATCCGTCAGCAAGGCTCGGCACATACGAGCTCGGACACCCGCTCACTTCATACGTCAACTCTTGTAAGCGCAGCTTTCTGTAGCACGCATAGGAATTCGCAAGGCGTCGTTCATGCACGGTAACGAAGCCTTTCACACCTCTCACACCGGCGCAAATGTCCCAGTGGCGAGCTTTCATGGTTTCGGAGAGTATATTGGTCTCATGTAAGTTTCAGTGCACGTCATGACTTTATTTGGTGAAAGCGACAAGCTCCGTATGTCCACGCGCCTAATCTGTATATTAACAAAGGAGTTGACCCTCCTCTGGGCGCCATCTTGAATCGTACAGCGCGCCACCTATTCCGAATTTTGTGTTACATATACGTACAATGCTGAAGAAAGAGACTACACGTGCTCACTGCTTCATAGCACAGGTGATGAAATGTAGTTATGTCTTTAGTGCAAAGCATTCTCTTTTGCTGACTGTATAATTCAAAGCTTGCGTACCTGTGGGGAATAAATGAGCATATATGATTTTTCTACATTGTAAAGAAGCATTGAGTATTCGGATGTAATTCTGGCACACAGACATAATCATCATCTTGTTTCCTCACATTAATTTTTTCGAAACTAGATTCACGCGAATACGCCGTGCGTGACCGGGAAGTGCCAGCACCGTGGCGATAAGTGATAACGCAAAGAATTTGCGTGAGGTAAATGACGATAAAGTTGTGTGATAGAAATACTCGCGAAGTACTCGATTTCTCTTACTCTGTAGTTGCTGCGTACTGCCCGATTATTTTATCACTTTATACACAGCTAGGTGCTCTACAGCGTTACAACAATGCAACACTGCAGTGCGACAAGAATCCCTTGAATTTAACTAATCTTGAGTCGAAACGCAGTTCATTTTCACTACAGACTTGCTAAGAACGAAAAAAACACGCAGTTAAAATAACAAAAACAAAATTATTGTCGTTGTACAATACGAAAAAAATTTTCACAATAGACACCTGCAAATACTGTTGTGAATCGAAGCCATGTTAGCATTAGGCATCGGAGGTTCCACAATTTTTACGTGCTTTTGTGACAAAATAATGTACAACTTACCGTGTTCATCCTACAAATTTCGACTTATTTACCTGCGCATCCTTTGGTAATTCGGAAATGCAATGCCGAAGGATGGAACACGACTTCATTCTTAGTCGTGCAGTTATTTCACCGCGTGAGTGGTTCAGTGAATAAATGAGTAAACGTCTGAACGTGATGAAGTTTTTTTGAAGGCGCCAGCAACAAAAAATTGCGAGCGCGAGTACCTTTAGCACTATATGTCTAGTCACCAAGTGCTAATCACAGGCTCATTAGTGCGGCGACATCCCTTTTATGTTGGTCAGTGCTATTTGGCATAGGCGAAAGGTGATAATCGACAGAATGAGTCTGATTTCCGACATCTCTGATTATGTGGAACCGGGAGCGACTGCCTGTGAATTAATGGGCGTCAGTTTAATTGACGCGTGAACAGGCTGTGTACCCAGGGGCAAATATCAACGTCCTTAATAACCTTCAGTGCTGAAGGGGTCAGTAACTATGAAGCAAACCGCTCATTTGTACGAATAAAAGACGCTTTCCCTAATTTACCACCTACCTTACACTAAAAGCCACCTACAACCTACACTTTTCATTATTGCCTACATTGAGTACGCGTCATCCCTCAAGACTGCTCTAGGCGATTACGTATTGAGCCTATACTAACCTACAGTTCTTTGAAGATGTGTTGTGAATAATTTGTTACAAACTATGTTTTATTCTCACGGCATTTATCGTTGCATTACCACCCTCTGTAATACTTCTATTTTCCCTTAGTACAGTGCAAATAAACGAGCAGAATAAAACAATACTAAGTTACCAAACTTAAAAGAACATGCTTTTAGTGTCGTGGTTCGAGAAGGGGAGTCAGTAGATATATATAGCACATGCTCAGGCCTTTAGAGACCAGCATAATCTGTAAACGCGTTCGCGTACTCATGCTCAGACATCCTCTCTGAATCACAGCTTAAGTATCACTACGAACGTGAATAGGCGTATGAACGTACCAATGATGTAACTGCAACTTTATTGGTGTGCTACTTATTTCATCAGCAAGGAGCTAGTACGCATTGTTCAAACGAAGGAGCAATTCACACGTGCACTTGGGATGGCACCCAGAAGCACGTTGGGTGAATCTTGTTAAAAAGTAAAAAGAAGCATTACAGAGAGTGGCTAGCTTTCCTCGAACGTTTCAACTTTAGTTGCAGATGTCGGCTTTGAAAGAAAGTCAGTACAATAAGACCAATGCTCTCAGCCAAAACTGTCTAGTGTAAAGTAGTTGCCTTGCCTCTACTGTTTCGGTTAAGCTTAATCTTTAACCCTTCTTAAGAGTTCCGAGTGATCACAAAAGTGCATACAATTTGGCAGAAAAACAACGTTTTCCTACCAGACGAGAATGTGCCTGAAGAAATACAACTAAATATCATTTACACGCATATACACGTACAACTACGTGACAATTTATACGATAAAAACCGAATCCGTTAGTTTTAATTTATTGCGGCCAATCTGATCCACAACTTTTTTCTTGCAGCTTAACAGCACTAGTAATTAGGATAAGCTTGAAAATAAATCATGGTGTTACCAATTACAATGCACATATATTATTTATGGTTAACTGCATGTCCGCTACGTTTGTACTGACAAAAAGGCTTTAGTTATGACAATGGCATTCCTAATTTTACGCGACAAAAAGTACTCAAGCAATCAATACGTGACCTTCGACAAAATCGGTTCAAAATTTTCGGCGTTTACACCTGTATACAGTGTAAAAGACACGCCGGAGTACTCGACAGACGCTGATAGCAAATGTTCAAGAATTAAGCCAAATTCTAGACAAGTTTCTTACCTGCAGTGCATCTCCGTAATTCTCAATTGTGCCTGACTCACTGTTGCATTTTTCTTTCCTGTTGAAATCATTGGGACCATACGGTACGGCTGGGTAACTTAACTCGTCATAATTGAAGCTGCTCCCCGCTGTTCCCTTCTTTATTTGCAGAGGACCAGACATGTGATTGATCACTACGTCCACGTACACTCTGTGGAAAGACAAGAAAAGGAGTATAATGATTTGTTTAGGAAGTCTGTGAGAAATTATGCTGAGCGTGACGATGTTAAACGTTGAATTGTGCGCCAGTACGTGCGTGCCATTGTAATTGAGAAATAAGCGCTCTGTTATGACAAGAAAAGAGAGAGAGAAACGTTACTTTTATTTAGGTAGAAAGCAGTTCAGTGCTTAGTATGAGGAGAGAAGGGCTTGTTAACCTCGCCTATAAATTACACCAAGAGGATTTGTGCTCTAAGTCACTGTATATGATCGCGACGGGAGCAGAGTTGTGCATAGGCCAGCCATTATGATCAATGGCTGCGCAGGGAAGCCACTCGTCGGACGCACAGGAGACGATTATGGTGAGATGTCCCAGCGCGGGTGGCATGCAGCAGACTTACACGCGCGTGCTGATCAAAATTGCTCTCTTACAGGTAATCAAAATATGGCTGCAAATTTTGACTGGTCGTAAAACGACGCGTACAAGGTCAATTCCCCAGTGTTTGGAAGAATACGGGAGCAGTGCAGGGTGTGGGGCAGTGGCTCACATAATTGATTTGTGGGGTTTAACGTCCCAAAACCACCATATGATTATGAGAGACGCCGTAGTGGAGGGCTCCGAAAATTTTGACCACCTGGGGTTCTTTAACGTGCACCCAAATCTGAGCACACGGGCCTATGACATTTCCGCCTCCATCGGAAATGCAGCCGCCGCAGCCGGGATTTGAACCCGCGACCTGCGGGTCAGCAGCCGAGTACCTTAGCCACTAGACCACCGCGGCGGGGCGGGCAGTGGCTCCTACGCGAAGCAAATGTGCAATTTGAAGACAGTAATAAAGTGAATCGAAGGCAACGTTTTTGAACTAAAAGCAACGGAGTTAATTGAATGTGAATGAGGCGATTCTACCGTTCGACATATACGAAGGCACTTTATGTTACCGAAGGTGTAATGCTGCAGCGAGGCAGTAAATGACTCTGCTAAGAGAAAAAGTGAGTCAACTTATCGAAGCATTCGCACTCAGAATACTCACGATTTGACATAGGAATAATGCGCGTCTATTCCGTACTCTTGAGAACGCGCCTAAAAGCTGACGATTGATTGATTGATTGGTTGCTTGGTTTATATGCGAGGTTTAGCGTCCGAAAACCATCATAAGATTGTGAGAGACGCCGTAGTGAAGGGCTACAGAAATTTCGATGGTGAGATTCTTTAGCGATCCGTGTGCCTAAATTAGGTGTATACACCTATTTTAGGCAAGCCAGTTGACAGCATTTTGTTTATTGAAAATGCAGCTGCCGCAGCCTCGATTTGATCCCACCACCTGCAGGTGAGCAGCCGAGTACCTCGGCCACTAGATTATCGCCGCGGGGCGCTGAAAGTTGGATCGCTCAGCAATGTGAATGGGAAATCTACGTTTATAACTGATGAGCACACCAATTGCCTAACTGTTGCTAAAAAAAGGTGTCATGACTGATCGAATGGCATTTTAATTTATTTGACGCTGCCTTGCGCTCAGGATTGCCATCATTGGCCGAAGTTGTGCCTATTTGGCTACTTTTCCGGTGGTAGCATGAACATAAAAAATCACAGCTTATCCACCGAATGAAAGATGATGGGTGGGGCAAAGCACTGAAGGTTTTCAGTGTTAAACCGTGAATCATCCACGAATATCATCCACTACATCATCAAAGACGGGACAAAGACTGTATACACGGTGTCCCACGCAACTTTAGCCAGAGTTTCAAAAGATGCCGGAGCACGTAATTAGGACGTGATCAAATGTATGTTTCTCACCGATGCCTGGAGTTGGTCAGACTATTTCTTGTTCTCAGATATTGTTTATTAGATATGTTTAATAACCAACTTTTCAAGAAACGGAGGTAAAAAAAATTTTTGTGAGAAAGTTGTATATCGGTTTGCGAAACGTCTGATTAGGCAGTTCTGAACTCTATATCTGTTAGGTACTAGTGTTTTTCTGCTAAATGCAAATGCCTGCGAAATAAAAAAATACCACGTGACAAACCCGCTCAGCGTCAGTGCGCACGATGATTCTAGTGCTCTTTAACGTTCTGCGTACGAACGTCACGCTTCCCTTGCGCTGGTTTATTACAGCAATAAGCAGTCACAGCGGTTGTCGTTTGTGTGGCTGATAGCAAAACCTGTTCATCCTAAAGCCACCACCATCCCTGCGGCCCTGCCAAGACTGCACAATAGGGCAAATGCTATAGTGGTTCGTATGCGGAACGTTATGGAGCACTAGAATAATTACGCGCACTGGTGAACAAGCGGGCTTGTTACGTGGTATTTATTGTATTTCGCAGGCATTTACAATTAGCAGAAAAACATTAGTACATAAACGACACAAAGTTCAAAACTTTCTAATCGAATTATCGGACATTTTGCAAACTTATCTATCACTTTCTCATTTAATTTTTTATTTATCTTCGTTTCTTGAAAGTGTAGGTAATTAAACATATCTAATTGCACAATGTTTGATAACACATATAGTCTGACTAACTCCAGCCAACGGTAAGCAACATGCATTTGGTCGCGTCGTGATTACAAGCTCCGGCATGTTTTCTTTTTAACTCTGGCTAAAGTTACGTCAGACATTCTGTAAAATTACACAAGAAATTTTATTATTCGTAAGGGGTAGCTATCAGTAATTTTCGCTTCCTCTTTATTAAAACGGCTTTGTGGCCCATATATTGGCGGATCGAAAATGAGGAGTAGTGAGCAGTTTGTAAAGGCGGAACTATAGGCGGTCGCGTATAAACAAGGAATCAGCACAGTGGGACAATCGATCGTTTCTCAACGTGCACCTGGATACAAGTACGCTCCTAATCAGGTCTTGGTTAAATGCTGGCGATATTCAGGAAATCAGACGTAGAAATGCCTGCTTTCCTGGCTATACCTATTCCTTTAGGCGGGACCTGAATAAGAGTGTACACGACCATCTTGCATTTTATATTGGCTACCTCTCAACAGTATTTGCTTTATGGTCGGGGAAGGGGGCATCGGTAATGGGACGTAGTGGGATGTTTGTAAGTATGAAGTAGGAGACAAAAGTGGATATGTAGGCGTTCACGTACATGCATACAAGGAATGGGCAGACCCACCCCTTTAGAAGCTTCGCGCCTTAAAAGTTCTGCCTGTTTGGGGGCTTTTTTTATTACTTTCTGGTCCCCCCCCTCATTGAACTGACTTTTTTTAATCCTGTGGCGTCACTGCCGCTTCTGTTCGAGCATGCGTTGTAAAACATGACGGCCAAGGTGTGCTTCAAAGTCTCACAATTCAATTCGGCGTTTTTGCTCTTTCTTTTCGGTTCTACCTCTTCTCGGCTCAAGTACCGCTGCGCCAACTGGCCCAGCATAACCTACAGTGGCGGTCAAAATATTACAAGCTAGGTGAGCATTTCGCGCAACTAAAGTCAAAGCAGCACCGCGGTGCCTTCTCACGGCTTTTAGCGAAGCTCGAGAGTGCGTGCTGCCCACGCACATACTTTTTACACGAGACCGCTATTTCGCTCGCTTCAAGGGAGCGCTCACCCGAACGTACGTACACTTCCACCAAAAGGCTCTCATAAATAATCCTTTAAAGACTTTTTTATCACACATGCGTGGCCACTTTCAGCAAGTTTTACTAGCTTTGGCTGCAGTTGGCTGCTTTTTTGGCGGGTTGGTTTTGTTTTTTACCAATCCTTCTATTTTCGACCTGGCGATTCCGGCTCATCCTTCTACTTCTCAGCGAGACCATGACGTTGCTTTTGAACTCACGGCTAGCAATGGAAACAGCTAGCAGTGATTTCAAAAGCTACCTGTCACTATCAGGAATACTTGCTTTAAAATTATTGTAACAGTGCTGATATCTTTCCCGACAGTAAAGGTATTTATAGCACCAAGTTCCCGCCTTACAGTGACGTCTGATGCGATTCTGGTAATACGACGATGTTTTTGCATCTAGAAAATAAATGTTCAGCCAAGGTCAAAAGAAAGCAACGTCCGCTTGCGCATTCACCTGACCCCGGCCTCGTTGCAGCGACGAACCATGTCTCGAAACTGCGTCTCGTTGCCGCTCCGAGTACCGATTTTGTAACTGACAGGCTGGTACGGCTCATACCATGGTCGTTTCACTGGCTCTCCAAAGACGATGCCGTGCTCGTTTACTGGCGATGTCTGTTTGAAATGGACACAGGGGTAACAATCGCATGATTATTAGTTTGAACTAAAAAGAAGAAATAGTACTCACTTCGAAGAATATGATATATAGCGCTATGTAGTTGAAATGTTTGAGCGGTGTAACCTGAAGTCTGTAAAATTGGTTATTCACTGGCTTATTCAGTCGCCGTAAATATTGCTTACAATCATAAGGACGGGATAGGTCTTTTACTGTGTTGTAGCAGCAGTCACGGGGCTTGGCTAAGCTAACCCTTTGATTGCTGCACCAATTCTGGCCGTGGTGCTCTGACTGTCTTCTATCAGTGCATCTTGAAGAACATCAGATGGCCTGAATTGTTCGAGCCCTTCACAACGGCGTATCTCATACCCACACCGTGGTCTTGCAATGTAAAGTTCCGAATAATATTGAAATTGGGGTCTCTGAAGAGACAGTATCAATTAGGCATCTCTAGTTAATAGTATAAAATAGCAGATAGGCATTTTTCCCTCAAGTAAAACTAGCTATACATCATTACCATAGCCTTCGTTCAGGTGCCTAGGTAAGAACTTTTTCAATATGGAATAGAGGAACCTCTTTTGAAAAAAAGTGTATTTTTATTATTTATTCTCGGTGAAACAATGCCCACTATCGGAATTTCGGTAACTTAGTCCTAGGGAACCTCGTCTCCCTAGCTATGGGCCTACTTTCGTGAGAGCATATCGTTGCCACAGTGGCAGCGATGGACACCTCACTTGACATCACTCACCGTAAAATCAGTTAGAGGAATCATTTTTGTGTAGCGCGGGTTAGCTTTATGTTTTCTTTAACTGGCTTCGTGTCGCCCTTTATATGTCATTAGTACCTTTGATTACTGTTCACGTAGATTTAGTAACTACGTTGCGTGGGATTTGACGCTGCCTTTCACACAGTGCGAGTGAGCGGATGATCTCCAAACGTGCTCAATGCAATCAGTGGCGCTCTTGCGCAGACGTAGGTAATTTTAGATTTTACGGATGTTGGGTACGTCGAACGAGCTACAACTCGTAATTGTCGGAAAGATGTCCTCACAGCTGCATAGGAGCTTGCCACTGATTAGAAAAACTACCTCGATATTTTCAGATATGCTTCTTTAACTTATAGATTATTTTGGGCTATGGATCATATTGTGCGTCATGTTCGTACAACTATATAGCCTGAAAACTGTTTTTTCGGCCAGCCTTGTGAGAAGACGTGTATATGAGCAATGATTGATATATCAAACACGAAGGAACGATCAAATGATGAAGCATGTGAATGAGACCTACCAAACACACACACATATATATATATTTATATATATATATATATATTCTTACAAAAGTGCTACATATGGACTTCATGTATGGCCTTATATGGATACCTATATATATAGCGATTCAGATGATTCATCTATAATAGTTCATCTTGTGTCGCCGGCAAAAATTATAGCTGCTCAAATCATTACTCAGCTAGAAATATACCTGTTTGTTGAAAGGTCTGCATGCAGTCACCATCATCTCCAAAACAAAGGCAGTACTTACACCTGAACATTCTTGGCCAATTAGGTTATCCTCACTCACTATATCTCGATTTATTCTCAATAATTAATTGCGAAAAATGTAACTTGGCATCATATTTAAAGTTTGTGGTGGGCATATGTCACTGTTAGTGCACTTTCCCAGAAGAATTACATTCTTTGTGCTTAAAATTATTGCTTATTTATGGACACTTTTCATTTACCTATCTATTTCATTACCCACAGTACCAATTGACGTTAGAGTGGGGGCGCGTTTATGAAAAGTAGAATACAAAAAATACGTAGCGAGACAAACAAATAATCAAAGTCACCTGAATCACAATCTGCAAGAGAAATACATATTTAAATAAAAAATGAGACACACCCCAAAAGTGCAACACAGTAATTCTAACATGGAATAAAAGAAATATTTGAGAGTGTAGAGGCAATGCTAGAAGGCAGTTGGTTTCATCCTGTAATTTTTTCGGAAAAAATCATTTTGAAATACGTCAGTCTTACATGCTATTTTTCTTATCTTGAAACTATGGTCAACATGGTCTGAGACATAGTACGGTGCAAGTAAATATTCCGCTTTAACGATTCCAACTTGACAATAATAAATAGCATAAAAGAAACCAATTTGAGTTTCGTAAAGGTATATTTCACAGTGTGTTTATATAAAACTTTTTCTGGCATGTAATGGGGTGTCCATAGTGAGTCAAAGCGAAATATTGACTTGCTGTTGACCATATGAACTGCATGTGCATTGAATAACCTTAATGAGTTGATAATTAACTTTTAAGGAGTTCGGTCAAAAGTAATTGGTATGCAAGCTTGTCATGTACAAGTATTGTGACTAATGGTCTATAGAACGACTGCTAAAACTGGTGTCTATAGGTCTCTGTGAGCGTGGAAACAAAGGCTTTTAGCGATATTTTTTGCCAACGGGACTTTAAAATTGTCTTTTGTAAACGCAACCCACTTTTTGTTCTGCAAATAATTCATCATTAACGTAACAGCGGTAAAAAGCTGGTTCTGCAGAAATTCCGCCGTAGGCATCGGTGGCTCTCAGTGCAAAATCGTCTTGTCCATGATCAAAAATTGAGAGAATGCACATAAAATCAATATTATAAATTTCCGGTTTGAATGATGATCGAAATCATGCAGGCCATTGGAAACAACAAATAAAAGAGTAAATATTCATAGAATGGGACTGAAAAATAATGTGGAATATACCCAACCGTGTCGACAGATTGCTGAAAGCAGGAAAAGGGAAGAATCTGTGCATGTGCAAATCTACGTTAGCACATGGCAGCCCTCACTGACAAAAAAAATGACTGTAGACTAAGAAAAGCATAACAAATCAAGAAAGTTGACGTTAGAAAGACTCGGTATTCTGTAAAGGATCGAGTGTTGAAAGAAGCTGGCAGGTACATGCAATGGTCGATTCTTTCTGGATAACTTACGCGGAGTTTGAAAATTATTAAAACCGAGAAGGACAGAATATCTCACCCTGAACTAGCTTGTAAAGAAATAACAGCTAAGGGTCATTTTGTCGGCCGTTAGGGTGATGGCAAATGTAATATTCTAGCACTGTTGAAAGGATTCTAGTGACACGACAGGGGTAAGTGCTTATGAAATATTTCTGGACTCACTCAGTGGCGCTACTGCTGAATTTAGCAAGGCCATTCCAAATCAGATATGCATATGTACTCAAGTTGAGCACGACCTATCGCGGTGTACAATTTGTAGAAGGCTTTAGGAGAACCGGAATTTTGAGAGATGTTGAGACAACAGTGAGAGAACGAAGGCCTCGCATGGCAGCACATTTAATGCAAGTAGAAAAAATTCAACGCGCTATCAAAAAGGACACCAAGATCCCTGATCTCATAAAATTTACATAACGACACAGTATTGACAGCATAAGGAATTGAAACGTTGGACGTTTTGCGCGATACAACAACAGCAACAATAATAATAACAACAACCATAATAATAATAATTATAAGAATAATAATAATAATAATAATAGTAATAATAATACACTCATTTATTTCTTACATGGCCGAAATTATCTGGCACCATTGAATAAAATGCTAGTGTTCAGGTGCGCGAGTGTGCAATCGCGCAGTTTGGTGGGTATGCACCGGCATACATATTGTCACGGGGTCGTGACGTGGCCGAAGACAGGATACTTCGTGTTGGGATTTAACTGCTTATTTGGGCGAACCTGTGCCCGGTAAATGGAAAGTCCAATTACAGCAGTAGTCTTGCACAGATAGCAGTCTCGGACTGATAGCGGTGAACGGAGCGTCGGCCTTCGATCAACAACAGACAAGCGGCGAAGCGCGTCGGCATTTATACTCTTGCTGTCGAATGTTCTAGCGTTATCGCTGGCGGTGGCGTAGGTTCCAGAACAATCTGTACCGTTCGCACAGTGGGCGTGATCTTATCGAAATGATCTACTACAGTCCGAAACCTTCTCGAAAACTGCCGGCGCGGTTGCGCTGAGAATCGTGTGGTGTTTTGGGACGATAACAAAAACTTCGGAAATGGAACGTGGCAAACTCTTATGGTCAAATGCACTACAGTGTTGGTGTTGAAAAGATATTCGCAAGCAGTTTTAATCATAACGCGCCTGCACAGAAAAGGGCTGTGTACATAATGTAGAGTTTGGCTTAGGCATCACGCCAGCCCACAAAAATGTGTCATACTAATTGTATTCGCAAGGCAATGTTTAGGCTAATCCTGATGATGGCATGTGCGCATTAGTGACCTCGACCAAGTAATGGTACACCCACACAAAATGGAAATTTCGTGAATTCAGCAGCCTACGGTAAATGTTGCTATAAAGCTTCAGCATTTTATTACATGGTCCATTAATTGTGTATCACTTGTGAGTCAGTTGCACCTTTCTTAAGGTACATGTGTATGACGTGAGATTTATTTGACGCTTGCAAACATTACATCAAAATAATTTTTTTTCTAGTGCAATCATAAAATTTTCGATAAATGTACTCTGTGCACAGCCAGGAACATTATACGTAGCCAAAGGAAACGCAAGATGTATTTTTGCAATAACTAGTACAACTTCCATCTAGAATGTAATCATAATAGTGCCTGCAAGTTGCATTCACGTAAGTTCTTTTTTGTTTTTAAAAGTACTCCCTTAAACATTGCACTGCACACGTAATTATGGGAAATCGCTACTGAAAGCAATCGCAGATGAGGGGTCAACAAGATTAATTGAAATCTTGTTATAAGAAGGGAGCATATAGCCATCAAAACCTTCAAATAATCAGAAATTTTGTCCACCGATGTGGGAGCTAAAACTGCATTGAAAGTACTATTTCTTGCTGCCACTCTAAACAAGGCATTAATGTGAACAATATAAGTTGCATGCAGTTTGTCTTCACATAAAACTATATAGTATTGCTCTATAATAATAGCGAGGTTCGGAAGCTTCAATACGTTTGTGACCTGACACGATTCCTTCCTCGTAAAACATGTCTGCTCTCGTATACATTATTTACGTCGTATTAATTGCAACTTATTGTTTCAAACCTAAATGTCGAAAAATTTGCGAGTTAAATTACACGAATTCATGCTTATATGCATTCAACTGAGTTGCAACTATAATGTACACAAAGCTGACCTGAAATTTCGGTTTTTTTTGCATGGCAGAAACAACATATATATAATACTCCTATTGTAGAAAATAGCAGGTCAGCTTTGTGAACCAATTGTTATATATTGCGATCCGCACAAAAGTGTGATCATGGTGCTAAATATATACGTGGTTCATCTCTTATAAGGGAGTACTTCCACATATGAGGATCCACTTGATATGTTATATATGGTGTGGCCGTGCCTTATAAAGGCCGGATCTGACTCCTTTTATGGACCAACCGCGTCATATAGGGCTGTATAAAACCCCATACATGAACTGACTTCGCCAGATATACATCCGTATATGATATATGGGAGCCATATATGCTCAGATATATGCTTACATGTGGCCACCTATAACCTATATATGGGGCATGTATGGTATATATATATATATATATATGTGTGAGAAAAAAGTGTATACTTAGGGCTTGTTTTCCGTGTTTGGACACAATATTAATCAGATCGAACGCGTAATTCGGAGGTCGTAGGTTCGATTCTTGCTCACGGCAAGTATTTTTTTCACCAACTTTTCTTTCTTCCTATTTAGTTTACAATGGTTCTAATAACTTCGCTTATATATTCCTTGGCAATACTGTTTGCTAAATATATATATATATATATATATATATATATATATATATATATATATATATATATATATATATATATATATACTGAGAAAGAGAGGCGGAAATAAAGAGTGCGTTAGCAACTTGCCTGAACCCCACCGTAGCCGCGCGGTCCAAGGAATGTCTCGCATTCTTCGGCAATGTCATCAAACCTCCACTCGAACAAGTGCACGATCACGCTTCGACCGGGAGCCATGTTTGGCTCCTTGTTGCTTCCATAGACACTGTTGCAGAAGATCCACAGCGCAGCAGTCAACCGTGTAATCTCAGACAGCCCCATCAATTTGTTTGGGCGCCGCCGTTGTACACTCGTACACAGAGATCGAAAACCCAATGTTGAACTCGTTTTGTGAACGCGTTTTTGCTTGCTTGATTACTTGTTTCCTTGTTTTTCCTCCAAACGTCTATCCTGAGAAAAAACGTGCGATTTATTCTTTGTTTTCTTCTATCTGTAAGCTATACTTGCAGATATCTCTAGGTTTTGAGTGAGAGACTTCAACCATTCCGCCGTAAAATGCGATCGTACTCTCCAGGTGCCCCTTTTCAAGGGATCCTGGAGTGTTGCGGACAGGCTTGCGCTTATCGCAACACGCGTACCCCAGTTATCACTGAGAGCCTCATATCATCTTCACCTGGGTGTGCATTTCTGCCTCGTGATTCGATAACGATTATCAATTTGGCAAACCCCTGCGGCGGAAATCCTCTCTTTTGTGCCAAATCATAGAAGTAGAGGAAAAATAAACAAGTATAATAAACTATTAAAAATAGCTTTCTTTAGCTTGTTTATTTTTCTTTGCGATAAACCCCCTCCAGCTGGCTCACTTCATTGAAAGCTCTTAAGGAAAAACTTGGTTTAGCTTTTGTTCATCCAACCGGCGGACACACATTATCTCTACGTTCAACCATCCTTCTGGAAATACAAAAGAAATAACGGACAAGAAACTAGGACAAGACAATATTTCGGGTTATCACTCGTTTTCCCCTGCCAAAATATTGCTTGTGTTCTCAATATTCATATGATTGGATTCAGACTTTATCAGGTACTTCCTTTTATAAGTGTCTTGAATGACAATAATGAAGCTCTTATTTGTATTCTAAAGCAAGTTACCAAGCACTTAAACTGTACCGCGACAAATATGAGGCATCCGTAACGGAACGCAGTGCATTAATAAATCATAGCATTCGCATGTTCGCTGCACTAATTCTCTACCGAACTCTATTTAACTATTTTTATTTTAAGTATAAACAGCAATAATATACCATATAAATACTACGCGTTGCTGCTGTAAGGTTTTAATTCGGTATTGAGGGTGTAAGCACATATTCACAACCAAAATACTTTTCGCAGATCCCAGCTACCTCGTGAGTCGATGTTATGCGAAGCATGCGCATGCAACGTGAATGTGTTTAATATTTTTATGGAGGGATTTATTATATAGTGGCGCCTAATATATGCACAAATCGAAGCCTACAGACGCGCTGAACAAACTCATACGTTTTATATTAGCGGATGTTTGCAGTTGCAAAATGATGCAACATCCACGTGGACATTAGCAACACCAAAAGCGGTAAGATGATATAAAGCGCTCGTGTTTGCGCTGTGACTCACGAGGATGGTAGCCCTTAACACTGCTACGTAAATCTACCTCAGCGGATGGCGCCTAACTATAATGGAGGTGAACATGACATGACGGCTCGATCATTAAAGAGCATATATAATGTTTGTAAAATTTTACAGCCGGCATTGCAACCAGAACTGGCGTTTCATGAACATTAGAGTCTCTTTGCAAAGTATTTTTTAGGTCTGGCGTGGCTGTACGATAGAATACTTGATCGCCACAGAGAATGCTAGGATTAAATTTCTGCTGTTTGCATTCTTCCGGTCAGCGCTGCCTATTTAAGCCTTTTTTTCAACACTGAAGAGTTAAAATTAACCATGTGAATGCGGCATCGATACTATTAACTAAAGGGCTAAGAGAGCTAAAAGTCGTAGGTGGCTAGATAGATAGATAGATAGATAGATAGATAGATAGATAGATAGATAGATAGATAGATAGATAGATAGATAGATAGATAGATAGATAGAAAGATAGATAGATAGATAGATAGATAGATAGATAGATAGATAGATAGATAGATAGATAGATAGATAGATAGATAGATAGATAGATAGATAGATAGATAGATAGATAGATAGATAGATAGATAGATAGATAGATAGATAGATAGATAGATAGTTGCGCGAATAGACGCCAAAAGGGTTTGCAGGCCCCGTCGCGGTGGTCTAGTGGCTAAGGTACTCGGCTGCTGACCCGCAGGTCGCGGGTTCGAATCCCGGCTGCGGCGGCTGTATTTCCGATGGAGGCGAAAATGTTGTAGGCCCGTGTACTCAGATTTCGGTGCACGTTAAAGAACCCCAGGTGGTCTAAATTTCAGGAGCCCTCCACTACGGCGTCTCTCATAATCATATGGTGGTTTTGGGACGTTAAACCCTACAAATCAACCAATCAATCAATCAATATTTTTGTATGTAGGGCGTAGTTATCGAGAATTTCACACTCCGTGGCTCTATTGCACACATTCAAATGGTTACGTTTCGTTCGCGTAGCCTTGTTGACTCCTCTGTGTGCTTCGTGTAAGCAACACTGACACCTAATTATGCACTATATTTGTGCCACACCTATACTTGCCTCTTTCGTGTGCCCACACTGTGCACGCACCCATCCTATTCCTGTGTTGAAAAATGGCAAATATTGAGTGATGCTTCTACTTGGTTGTTCACTGTGTCTGGGCTCAGTGGCTACCAGCCTTATGGACACAAAAAATTTCGACTGATGAAACAAGTAACCAATGCTGACTGCGCAGCATCAGCATGAGGGTGAGCCACAATTGCCAAGACAAGGGCTTTAGTAATTGTCACGCTGGCCTCGTAAGCCACGATGTAGAACTAACAGCTTCTTTGCAACGCACATTGTTTCACTTGAAAAAATGGTAGGAAGGCATTCATATAACCAATTTATCTCGGCTATAATTTCCCAGTATCATCGGCACTGACTCTGCGGTGATATTTTAACAATGTACACGCCTCGTCAGCAAGCGCGACGAGATGTATTGCTCACAGGTAGTTCACCCACAAGTATGAAATTATTTTGCCAGCCTGCTTTGCTTTTCATTCATGTTTTACGACGGAGGCTGAGGACCTAGAATACTCACGTAAGGGTCGCTTTATCATGAGGGAACGTGCGTGCGTTTCTAACTACAAAGTTATTTAAAAGACCTCTGATATAAATTTCAAAAGCGAGGTGATGAGTGTGATAGATTTGGTTAACACAACATCTACGAGGTACCAATGAAAAAACATAGCCGGGAAAAATTTAAAAATTAATAATCACGTACACGCCTCGCGACTGAACGAGATGTGGAGCTCTTCGCGACGATGACACCAACTCAGAATAATGCAAACAAAAGTACTTTTCAAGTTTGTGTTGGCTGGTTACTGGCACTTCAACGTGGCAAGAAAGTGGTACGAAAACCAAGAAGCTTCATTCACGAGTTGACAGAAATTCCATCGGCAGCTTCGCGAAGCGTTCAGTAACCACGAACAGAAAGAGCGGAGCAGGCACCTTCTTCGTTGTTTCAAATGCCGAACGAGAGCGTCGTTGTGTTTGTAGAAGAGATGTCGCGACCCCCACATTCCAGAAGACAAGAAGGTGCGCCTGCTAATGCGAGGCGTAAAGGAGCAGCTTTTCGCCGGCCTTGTGCGCAACCCTCCTACGACTGTGTCGGAGTTCATACGTGAAGCCACAATTATGGAGCGCGTGCTTCAGCAGCGGCTGTCGCAGTATGAGTGTTAGACGGCCATGTCCAGTGCATGCTCGCTTGTAGCAGGAGGCGATAACAGGGACGTCTTCACAGAACTCATACAGCAGGTTGTACGCGATGAACTTCGGAAATCTCATGCATTGTCCTCTCTGAGTATCGCTGCTCTTACGGATGTCGTTCGTAACAAAATCAGGCAGTTCATTCACTCCTCACCACCATCGTAAGTCGAACCTCCTACGCTTTTCTACGCGGATGCCCTACGCGTCTCTACGCCATCGACGGCACATTTTGTTCATCCACCTGCTCGGACCCTCAGACGCTTTCCAAGTCCAGTCCATTGTCTGCCTTCTCGACCGATTTTCGTCCTGGCCCGCGGAAGTCCATCGTCTGGCTTGCACCTGACAATCGTCCTTTGTGCTACCATTGTGGCGAAGTTGGACACAAGTACCGCGACTGGTACTACCTACGAATAGGCCTACGCGATTTCTACCCGGATGCCCGTTGTTCCCGCTATGGTGAGCGCCTGCACGAAATTTCGGATTACTTGGAAGGTAGCCGTCGCGCTCCTGTCCCGCCACGACGACAGTCACGGTCACCATCACTCCGTCCGTCCACATCAACGCACCGCTCCCGACCCGCATTTGGGTCCCCTGGTGTCAGTGGTGCATGCCCACGCCAGGGAAACTGTGAACGACGACGTCCGGAGGTGAGGCCGCTGTCACGCGAACCGACAAATATCCTCCGCCGCTGCCTTAAGACATGTCGTTAAAGCCAGTTTCTGAAACCGCCAACAGAACGTCCGCTGCCATTACCATTTTCGTCGATTGGTATCTGGTGACTGCGCTTGTCGACACGGGAGCTGATTACTTAGTGATGGGTGTTTCATTGGCCACCCGTCTACACAAGGTGCAGACAGCGTGGTACGGCCCTCAACTAATCACCGCTGGAGGACACCTCGTATCCCCTATAGGAAGGTGCACCGCCAGACTTGAGATTTAGGCGTCGGCTTTTGTTGCGTCATTCCTTGTACTGCCCAATTGTTGCTCGCCGGTCATTTTGGGCACAGATTTTCTGCAAGAGTATGGAGCGATAATTAATCTGCGTGATTTGTTCGTCAGTTTTGCTAACTGTGTTTCTACAGATTTCGACATCGAGAACGAACATCGTGGCGTGGCCTTACGCGTAGTTCATGATTTCGTCACGTTGTCACCTCGCAGTAGTTACCTCATGCTTGTTGAGTGTCCACGGGAGCCGTCAATAACAGAGATCGCCGAAGGTATCCTCACGTTATTGCTTGATTGAGAAGTCGCCATTGCTCGAAGTCTCGTTCAACTCCGAAATGGCCAGTCTACGCTTTTAGTTACGAAATTCAGTGGCAAATACAGGCATTTTGCGAAAGGCACAACCATAGTTTACTTGGAGGCATAAGATGATTTCGACGCCTTCCTTTTAATTACGATGACCTCGACTGAGAACAGCTGCGATACTGACGTGACTTGTCGCCTCATTGTGAATAACCAGTTAGAACAACCTAAGAGAGCAGGGCTCCTCAGTCTCCTCTCATCCTTTAGTGAATGTTTTGCCACTACGTCGAAAGTCTGACGGACCTCTCTAATAAAGCACAGAATTATCACTGAGCCCAATGTCAAACCCGTGGGCCAACACGCTTACCGCGTGTCGCAGAAGAAGCCGTGCTATCCGTCATCAAGTGAAACAAATGCTCAAAGACGACGTAATTGAACGACCGACTAGTCCCTGAGCGTTGCCAGTTGTTCTGGTTAAAAAGAAAGATGGTTCACTACGATTCTGCGTCGACTACCACGAACTGAACAAGATAACGAAAAAAGACGTATATCCTCCTCCCAGAATTGATGACTTCTTGGATCGCCTGCCGCACGTCCGTTATTTCTCTTCCATGGATGTCCGTAGCGGATATTTTCAGATTGAAGTAAATGAACGGGACCGAGAAAAAACACAGTGTTTATTACACCTGACGGTCTCTATGAGTAAAGAGTTTTCCCTTTTGGCATGTGCTCCGCTCCGGCCACATTCCAACAAATGATGGACACAGTTTTATGTGACCGGAAGTGGCACTCTTCTTTAGTGTATTTAGACGACATAGTCGTTTTTTCTACCACTTTTAAATCACATTGATCGGCTTGAGGTGGTTTTTCTGGCTATTTGCACTGTCGGGGTCTCCCTGAAACCGGAAAAGTGTTATTTTGGATATGAGGAACTCAAATTTTTTGGTCACAATGGCAGCAGCAGTGGTGTTCACCCAGACCCTGAGAAGACTATGGCAGTTGCTTTGTTACCAATACCGAGAACAAAACATGATGTGCGCCGCTTCCTGGGCCTTTGTGCTCATTACCGCCAATTCGTGCCGAGTTATTCAGAAATCGCCGACCCTCCACAACAACTCGTCATGGACGACGTCGTCTTTGTCTGGGGTTCCAAACACTCTGACGCTTTCCGCGACGTTTAACAACGCCTACAAACGCCACCGATCCTTGGTCACTTCGACACCGAAGCAGACGTGGAAGTCCGCACTGACGCAAGTCACCTTGGCCTCGGAGCTATTCTCGTGCAATACCATAATGGCATGAAACGCGTCATCGCCTACGCTAGCCGCACGTTGTCATCAGCGGAGAAAAACTACTCGACGACTGAAAAAGAATGCCTGGCGGTTGTATGGGCGATAACGAAATTCAGGCTATACTTACACGGACGCCCCTTACGAATCATCAGCGACCAATACTCTCTCTGCTGGCTAGCGAATCTAAAAGATCCTTCAAGCCGTCTCACCTGATGGAGCTTTCCGTTACAGAAATTCAATATAACAGTGGTTTACAAGTCTGGCTAGAAACACACTTACGTTGACTGTCTTTCCCGCGAACCCATCGAGATCGCTGCAGAAGACAAGGATGAAGACTTTAGCTGCTTTGCTATTCTCGCATCAGTAAACGTAACTGAGCAGCAACCCGAAAACTTAAAACTACACTCTGGCGCGGATCAAGGACAGGTACTACTGGCGAAACTTACAAAACCGTCAAGCAGTACAAGACATGCAGAACTTGCCTGTGCCGCGAAAATTCAACGACGAAACCAGCCGGACTGCTTCAGCCTTTATTACCCCCTCACGCACCTTTTGAAAAGGTCGGGTTAGATTACTCGGCCCATTTCAAAAGTCTACGGCTGGTAACCGCTGGATTGTGGTCGCCACCGGCTACTTGACCAGTTACTAGAAACACAAGCCGCCCAGCGAGCAGCTGCTTCCGACGTAGCTGACATTTTTTATCAAGAACACTGTTCTCCACCCCGTTCCTTCCGCTGTCGTCATCACAGATCGTGGTACGGCTTTTACGGTACAGTTGGTCCGAGAGATCCTGTTTCTGAGTGACACGATGCACCGAACAGCAACTGCGTACCACCCGCAAACTAAGGGGTTAACCAAACGCCTTAACAAAACGATTGCAGAATACTGTCGATGTATGTCGCCAAGGATCAGAAGAATTGGAAACAAATCCTCCCGTATATTGTCCCGTATACAATACGGCCCTGCAGGAAACCACCGGCTTTGCTCCTTTTCGTCTGCTTTACGGTCGCGACCTCACCACAATGCCTGACACCATGCTGCAACCACCTCTGCCGGACATGGTCACCCTGGACGCAGATGCATTTGTTCAGCGATCCGATGACGCCCGGCAGCTGGTGCGCTTTGGCATTTTAACGCGGCTAAATCAAGAAGCTCGCCGCTAAAACACCCACCACAGAGCAGTAATAAACGAACCCGGTGACCTAGTCTGAGTTTGGACTCCTATACGTCAACGTGGATGTTGAGAAAAATTATTATGTCGGTACTTCGCACCATGCCGAGTTCTTCATCGCATCGGGGAAGTAAACTACGAAGTTTTCCCAGCCGACACGTTGCACCGTTGTCGTAGACCAAGCTCCTCGGATGCGGTTCACGTCTCCAGGTTGAAGCTTCACTATTCGCAATGACTGCAAGTCAAGAACTTTGTGACGTGGCACTTGCTTTCAAGACAATTGTACAATTTTTCCTCGCTTCTTTTTTTTCGCCTCGCCATTTTTTTCCTCAATGGACACACACATTTTCGACTACCTTTTGTAGTTTTTTAGAGCAATGACATTCACTCGATGCCTCCTTTTTTTCTTTTGTGCGAGGGTGATGCGGCGCTGTCTTGGTGGAACAAGAAAAGAGCGAAGAAGTGAATGGCTGCTGTGGCTGAGTAAACAGTCGTCCATTTCGAGTTCCTGTCTATCGTTTCCTCTCGCGACAATATGTATAACACCTATTATAAATATTTTGCCGTGTCGGTAAACTGCAATATGGCAGCAGCCAAGCTGTCGCTATGCTGCTTTTATTCTGCCAGCCTCATCAGTTGTTTATGTCAATGCACCTATGTTGCAAAATATATTCCAATTCGGTGCGTCAGGCTGAAAGGGTCATCCTGCTTTGTCCTGCTGCAGCATGGCCGTTACAAATTGTAGAACCTGTACAAGGTGCTTCAGGAAATATGTCCAATATTATTAAAAGATTAGAGAAAGGAGCATCTACGTGCTACCTGCGGTGTTTCCTTTCCTTTGGCAGAAGCAATCTTCCAATTCTTACAAACGCTAATTACTGCAGTAATTATGAGAATTCGCACAATTAACTGATTACCTCGCAGAAACTGCCAGTCGAGATAAATGGGTGAATTCAAGCCCTTCCTACGAATATTTCTAGCCACTTTAAAATTTCGAATATGATCCAAATGGTAATCACCGATGAGCGATGAACTCTCGCTCATCGATCTGGTAAAACCAAAACCGATGCACCGAGCTGCGCATGTACCATTCACTTCGAAAACACCCTTAATGATGACACTGTTTTCCTTGCCGTTATCTACTGTCCGTCTATACACTTCGCTTCGTGACAGCTGATTGATGCTCACTTATCCTTCTTCTCCAGTGCGAGGGCCTCAAGTAGCCCACATATGCCTCCTTTCCGTAATTTTTAAATAATATTGGACGCATTTCATGAAGTGCCCTGTACATGGGCCAATATATTACGGTGTAGGTAATTTCGCGTAAGGCATGCGGGTCAGAAGAACCTGCAGACCTTGCGTAGGAACGTTGAGTTATGATATACACTTGGCACATCAACGAGTACCATGCGCGCAAAGCTTCACTTGTCTTACCAGATACACACACGGGTAGCCCTCTTTTCGTCACCAGCTACCCTTTCGAGTGTTAGCGGGTATTTGTCTATCACATAAGAAAACAAGATGTCGCAGCTGCCGAGTCAAACGTTGCGCATGATCTCTTTCAGCCCTTGCTAGCATTATATTTTTGTGGCACTATCAATAGCCCTCTTTTCGATGCCAGTAAAGTCTGAGACTGAGGTCCATGAATGCCATCTTCATTGCCGATTAGTGGTCTCCTACGGAAGCATTTGTTTCAAGCGATGAGTGCACCTTATTAAAGTGTGGAAATGCCTGTGGTCAATTATCAAAGCGAATATTCGCCCTGTCGGGGCAGCCGCAGCTTTCTGCCCTTCCAATACGTTACCGCACAGTTGTCAACTTCGTAAAAACATTGTAAGGGCGCTTTTCAACTGACCGTCAAAGCCAGTTCCTCTCAGCAGTGTTTGCGCGCCTCGACAACCAGACAGTTTCTGAGCATTCAACCTTGCGATGTCTGAGTGATCAAGCTTCATGCCACAGAGGTGGTCAAAGTTACTGCGAAGCATTCGCCTCGTTCAATACTATTAAACTCCTCTGCGCTTGTGTTTCTACTTACCTCCCTGCTCTCTAACTTTCATCTTGTTTACTTTTCTATCTACGCAAGCCTCGTCTCCAGTCATAACCATCATCATAATCATCAGCCTGATGACAACGCCCGCGGTTATCTTGCCCTCACGCTACGCGCCCTGTCCATGACCAGTTCTTGATTTCGAGTATGATGTTCTTAACACCCGTTTGTTACCTGATACACCCTGCTCTTTTCTTGTCACTCCTCCAGTGTGCAGGGTATAAAATCAGATATTTATTTTTCAGGCAATATTCTCGTATTTCTGCCTTATATTTATTTTCTTTATTTATTTATTCAGGTACCCTAAAGGCCCACTAGGAGCATTACGTAGGGGGGGGGGAACATAAACAGAATACAATTTTTTCGAATAATTGCACGGTAGTACAAGTATACATATATATATATATATATATATATATATATATACATACATATATATATATAAATGTATATATATATTTATAAAACAAATATGAATGAAAGTAACAGGGCTGCGAATTGGTTAGTAACGCTGAAATAAACAAAGAAAGCTCAGTTATTGTAGCAATTCTGGCAGGTAATTCATTCCGTGCCTTTTCGATAAAAGTAAAGGCGAATTTTTGAATTTTTTTGTACGAGCGAAGATAGGGTTGACATTGAAAGACTTATCGGTGCGACTAGAAGTATGGGGTGGCGGCAAAATATGCGTTTAGGCAAATGAGGTGTTAGAGTGATACAGGGTATGGAAAAAGGATAATCTGGAAAATTGCCTGCGCACAGCAAGGTACGGCATATTCAGCTCTGCTTTCAAAGATGAAACGCTTTTAAATCGTGAGTGTGATGATAAGATGCTTGAAGCCTGGTGTCCCTCTCGCCTAGATATAAACGTCGTTTCTGCGCTTTACAAGTAATGTGTTCTAAGTGGTCAGCCCATGTTAGTCCTGAATTCATAAGGACGGCGAGGTATTTTACCGTTGTAACTGACTCTACTACTTTATCATTTGGTACACAAGCATTAAATTGTGCTTTCAAAGCAGAACTGAATGCCAAGTGTTCAGTGTTTTCTGCATTAATTTGCATCGGCCATCTGCTGCACCATTGTGTCAGCTTATGAAGGTCAAATTGTAGAGCTATAATGTTGTTATGATCAGCTATTTTTCTGCATATAATGCAATCGTCTGCGAAAAGGCGAATTGTTGAACTAATATTTGATGTTATGTCATTAATACATATAAAAAAAGCGGACCTATTTTTGTTCCTCGAGGGACACCAGACTTGACAAGTGTTGGACTGGATTTATAATCGTTTATTTGAACCACCTGAGAAAAATTATTTAGAAATTCCTCAAGCCATCGTGTTGTTTCGTCAAGATCGAGATGGCGTATTTTTAGTGTTAGTTGTTTATGATGAATGCGGTCGAAGGTATTTGAAAAGTCAATAAAATATTGTCAACAATAAGAGACGAGCACAGTGAGGTGTGAATGTCAAATACCAACTCATAAATCTGTGTTTGGCATGAGGGTTTCGGACAGAAACCATGCTGATTGTTTATGAGCAGATTATTTCGGTTGAGATGCGCCATTACGTTTGTGTAGATTACATGTTCTAGCAGTTTGCAACTAATTGGGGTATACGATATAAGACGATAGTTCTTAAAGGCACTGTTATCACCACTCTTAGGTATGGGCAGAACATGAGCTATTTTCCAGTGTTCTGGTACGCATCCAGAGTCAAGTGACTGTTGGAATAATAAAGAAAGTACAATCGCTGAGGTGTGACTAGTCATTTTAAAAGTTTAGCGCTTATGCCATCCGGGCCAAGGCTGGTCATGAACGGTAAGCGGTCAAAAGCCTGTTTTACACCGTAGGAGAACATAATGAATGATGGAAAGCTAAACGCAATGGCTGGTTGCAGAAGGGTCAAGGGACAATAATAGGATCTTCATCTGTGTAGATTCCAGCAAAGTACTTGGTAAATTGCTCGGCACACTCATCTAATGTTAGCACGTCGCCGTCGGCACCCAACATAGATGGCACCAACTGATCTTGTTTGGAGTTAACAACATTCCAAAAGCCTTTTTCGATCTGTTTTTAAAGAGTTTGGTAGAGTGCAGTTGAAATATTCATTTTTTTCTACAATAAATACTCTTTCTGTTTGTTTCGAGATTTCTTTATACTTTTGCCAGTCAGCTGGCTTATCTGACTGACTTGCTTTTTGATATGCCCTTTTCTTCCTGTTAATGCAAGTCTTTACATCGCGAGTGAACCATGGATCACTTACGCGTGAGCTTATCGTGAGTCTGTGCACACATAAATTTTCTGTTCGTTTAAGGTGATTGCGAAATATGCACCAGTTTTCATCGGTTGTACGGTTTGCGTAGTTTAGCTAAAATTCAACTAAAATTGTTCTAACTTGCGATTCATTTTTTCTGTCTGTCTGCGCATAGTTAAGTGTTTCTTTTGTTATTTTTCTTTTGTCAAAGCCTGGTGCAGTGATCGAGCAATGTACGGCTCTGTGATCACTTATTTCTTCCAAGATATGAACACGTGCCTAATCCAGATTGTTAGTCAAGAAGAGGTCTAATGTGTGGTTACCGCGAGTGGGTTCATGCCCTACTTGGGTGAGGGGATGATAGTGAAGGCACTGAACAAAACGAAGGTGCTTGGGTGCGACTACTCTGAGCAGTAATTGATAACGTCTTCCAGTCTATGCCTGGGTAAGTGAAGTCACCGCATATGATTAAGAAACACCGGGAAAACTTCGCCATGACCTGTTCAGTAGCATCACTGAAAACATCTATGAAGTCAGATCGACTATCTGGCGGCCGGTAGCAGACACCAATAATACAATGAACATGGCGAAAACGAAAAGTTATCGAGATATTCCAGGGGTGATTCAATTTCATTTCTTCGGGAACAGTACGGCGTCATATGAACGCGGGCTTTCACTTAGTGCCGTGTACTGCCTTCGTAGCACCAGCTGCGTGTACTTCGACCTGCCGGTCCCGTCGACAACATGGCTCGTCCGCGCATCACTTAACAAGCGCAGATTATCTCGCATTCTTAGATCTTAACAACTTGTTCCGTCAAGTGGACCACACGTATTGGGTTACTTCTATGGTAGATGAAATAATCCTGGAAGCAAAAGAAGTCAAGATGTTTCTGACGAATCCTTCATAATCTATGAACTTATTGTGCTTATTACAAAATAAGTATAAAGAGATTGATGAGGTCATTACCTTCGAGAAGGCTGGATGAAGTTTTTCTTGCCCGCGCAAGTTCAAATAACTCGTGAACTTACTTACAGCACAACACCAGAAAAAATACAGGACAGGGAAGGAGTAAAAGAGAAAGAGAAGACGCCGCTGCCTTCCTATCCTAGACAGAGTCCTAGGATTGCGATGAACTGGCTTGCCAACATACCAGCGTCATCAGGAAGTTTTAGAATAGCGCACCGTGAGCCCTAGTGGTGCGGTTGCTGCCACTGCGCATGCGTCGTAACGCAAGTCGGCGTTCGCGTTCGCAGACCGCACGCAAAAAATCCAAAATTGCGTGCGGTAATGGCAGCCCGTAGCCCGCAAGTTCTGGTTTTGAGGCTACGGGCGGTGATGGCGGTCCGCATGTGGCACGCAGGCGCTGGTTTCGCGACTACGGTGTCGCTGCGATCGTGCGTTGCGGATTGCAGCAGGGCGAACGCTATTATAAAATTCATATGGCGCCCGCCACGCCCACAGCGCTTGCAAACGGTATTCTAAAACTCCCTATTTTGAGATGACATGGCGCCGTAACTGTCTAAGCTATCCTGGACGCATATTTGAAAATATTTCACCTCCCATAGAAGTGACTCATCTACGTCGCTTTCCGGAGCCGCACAATGAGCACGCTGAGGTAACAAACCCTTGCTCGGCTATACCTATCAGCCTTGTAGAAAATCACACGCTTTGTTAGAAAAAATGTCTTTGTTGACTGTAAAAGTTTAACAGGAAAGGGAAGCACCTTCGTCGCAAAAATAGTCGCTTTTGTTCATTTGATTTTTGGGTTTTTCTGCAGTTTGACTTTTTACTTTTTATTCCCTATGTTGCAGAAAGAAAAACAGGGCTGAAGCTGTCTTTAAATAAGCCATGACTTGCTTGCAGCATGAATTTTAGTTATTTTTGTCACATTCCGCATTATAAAGCGCAAACAGGACTCAGGGGTAGGGACAAAAAAATTATTTAGCATTTGTGCAGAATTTCCTTGCTGCATGGAGGACCACTGATGTTTTCAGTCACTTGGTAGTTTTGCCTAAAAATGCAGGAAGATCAGTAATTGCGTTGCTGTTATAACGCCAATGTTTGCAGAAGTATTGATACAGAAGTCCAAAATTAGCACTCGTACATGGATAACAATCAACCAGCACATGCCGTAGAAACCCGGTGCCGTGCAGTCGTGTTCCGCAAAACGGCTATAAAAGCGGCGTACCAGATCGTTACTTCGTTAGTTGCTCTCTTGACACACACACCCATCCTTCCTCTCACTGCACCCGGCACAGTGCTATAATGGCTATGCGGCTCAACTGCCAAACCGAATGTTAAGGAATGGAATACCTGTGTCAGCGGCTGCAGTTTTTTCAATGGAGGTGAGAATTCTCGAGGTCCGTGTGCCTGTCTAGGTAAACGCCAAGAAAACCTACTTGGTCGAATTTTCCAAGGCTCTCGACTACGGCGTTTTCTAAAATGGCATCGTGACTTTTGGGACGCTATACATGAGCAATAATTAGTTATCACTCTTTTCAAGGCATGCGGGGCCAGTTCTCTGTCGTCACCGAGCAGGTTACCGTTGCTGCTAAGTAACCAACGTAAAGAGAAGCATTTGGATGAGACGCGATGATTTCTACAGGGAGCTGTCAAGAGCTCTGCACGCTATAGCATTTTAACATTGTGCGTTATTGACATAGCCCGTATTCTCGCCGGGAGAGAGTGATGACGTTTTACGACGCCCACTCACGCACATTCTGACTCCCAAGCGATCCCTTTCTGTGTAGCGCTCAGCAGGCCAGCCGAGAATAACGGGAACAAAATGTGCTGAAAGCACGTGATAAATATTTCTTCATTCGTTTGTATTAGTCAAATTCAAGAAATATTGCGACAATTCATTCGGGCGGCAATCAACTTTGATACAAAGATATTCCATAAATACGACAAAAAGGGTGAATGTGAAGAAAGAAGTGTTCAACCTCTTAAAGACATTACTTGTACCAGCAATTATAGATGAATGGCGCTATCGTCACCGTGAGGTATGTGTTTTTGTGTGTGCTCGCACTACCTCTTGCAATTTCTCTACGTTACGAAGACTGCGCTATCCTATCCACCAGTGTTGGGTACCGTACCGGTCCCTCTAGACTCGTTAGCATTCCTGCCTTTTCTTCTCTTCCACTCCGTGCATTCTTCCTTCCTTCAACACACATCTGTTTCTTCATCTGTTTCTCGCACGAATTATTAGTGAAAAAGAAAACCCGAAACAGCTTTTTTTTGGTAAAAAGACTTCGCAGTTGAAGGGTACCCTGCTATACAGTTATTGCGTTGTACAGTGATATAGGTTAAACTGCACTTGTCGGCACGTATCTCGGAAAGGCCAAGCATTTATTTTTGAACCAAAAGCGCTTTGGCCTCCTATATATATATATATATATATATATATATATATATATATACTGTTCATGAGAGCGACCAGACGGAGGCTACCATATATATATAGTAGCCTCCGTCTGGGCGCTCTCATGAACATTTCCTTCCTGGCCAAAATTACAATAGCAGGACCGAAGCACATAACAAACATGATTTGATTCACAGGTCATGACAAGAATAACTTGAACATACTGTAACCTACGGCACAAAACCATTTACACTAGTAGCGCGTGGAATTCACTCCCATACGACGCCTTCTGGTATGCACTACAGCTGGGTGATTCACAATCTTTACACTAGGGACAGCCAGAAAATACTTGGGAAACGTCAAATCGACAGCTTGAAAGTGGCCATGTAGCAAAATATCTCATGTCAACGTCGGCGGCCTAGTGAACGAGCGAAATATCCCTTCAGAAGTGACGGCAATTCAATTTTCAGGCCCGAATTGAACTCAGGCATTCTCTGTGGCAGCCGATAGCTCCACGACAGAGCTACGCCATGCCAGTTCTTCAGACTGCTTTGGAGAAAAATTTGTGTCTGGGCCGCTACAGTTTTGGTTGGAATGTAGGCGATCTGCTTTGATAACAACGTGATAGGCATTACATATGTACACTATCAAGTTTTATGAGAAGGAAAATGCGAGCGCGTGGCCTGCGCACTGAGAGAGCTGCTTGCAGCGTGTTCAAGAGACAGCAAAAAGAAGCGGAGGCTCCTTCCGCATCATCCAAAGGAGATTTAAACCAGTAACTGGTGATATGGAAGTAGTGGTGAGATCGGAAACACTTTTTCCGTTAAAGCGATTACGCAATAGGCCCACCCGGGCCCTTGCCTAATGGCTTGAGGATTGCCTTTCTATCGAGGTTTCATTGTTTTATCTCACGCTGCACTTACCTTCGTTCACACTATGTAAGCGCACAGATGTTGGTCATCCCGCGAACAGACGTACGAACAACAGTAATTCATGCAGACAACAAGAAGAAAAATCAGAAACAATTTGTAGCGTAGGAAGCCCACAAAAGAAGACAGAAGACTCCTATGTCTCCTGGGTGTTATGTTGTCTTCTGTATTTTTGACAGAAGACCCCGGTGCCCCTGGTTGTGGGCGAAAAAGTCATAATCTTGCCTTAGATGAAGAAATTGAGAAAGATAAAAATAAAAATAATTGTGAAAAATTTCTCGTCTACACTAGAACTGAATACGGGCAGTCTGGTGTTCTACCACAGACAAGTATTCTACCACAGTCTGCTTCTTAAAGCTGCTTCGAAAAAAAACACCCTTCATGAACATTATGCCATGGAATGAGTTTTTGTAACGCCTGTAATGCTGCTTGGCGGAAGCGTAGTATCGGGTCAGGCATCAGACGGTGCAGTTTGTGCAACGAGTGGGTATTTTTGGCGGCACATCCGTTCTAAAGCATCATACATGTTTGTTGATATCATCGCCAAAAGCATGCAAGAAAATCTGAACAGTTGCGCAAGTTCGCATGCTGTGTTAGGGAGGCATAGTATGCCTTCACTGATTATAGATAGATAGATAGATAACTTTATTGTACACCGAGGGAGGAGAGCCGGGTTTTACCCCGACGCCCCTGCGGGCCGCTCCCACGTTGGAACAGGCAGGGAGTACCTGCCTGCGGCATCGTGGGCCCCTTGGATTGCCCGAAGCTGACGGTGACGATCCGTACTTTTGATGGCGGAATAAAACCCTTGTCTTGGGATGATTTGCGCCTTGAGTTCCTTGGGTATGTGGGGGCAGTCCCACATCATGTGCTCGAATGTACACACACACCCACAGTCCGGGCAGTCAGGAGATATATCCATATAAATAGATACATTAGCTGGGCAGGGGTAAACCCCTGTCTGTAGAAGTCTGAGCGTGACTTCTTGTCCTCTGGTAAGATGCGAATGGGGTGGAGGAAAGACCCTACGACTCAAACGATAATGTGAAGTGACTTCGTTAAATGTCGCTAGAACGTCCCGCGACCCTCGATCAGCCGCACCCCCATCCAGAGGATCGGCCCCGGGCGGGGCGGAGCGGTCCAACGTGCCAGGGCCGTGAAGCCCCGCGCGGAAGGCAAGTCCTCGCGCCCGGGCGTGGGCCAATTCGTTGGAGTTGGTGATGCCGCTGATCGTGGAGCCCATATGGGCCGGGAACCAAATGATCTCGTGTGGAGTGATGGTCCTACCTCTGAGAATTCTAGCAACAGGTGGGGAGACCCTGCCAGAGGCAAAGGCTCTAACCGCCGAACGGGAATCAGAATAGATCTGAACACGGGATGAATCCAAAAGCCCTAGTGCGATGGATACCTGTTCAGCTATTGCTGGGGAGGTTGCCTTGACAGAGCATGCCGACATTACTGTACCTCGCTCAGAGACCGCAACGGCCACATAACGATTCCTATCCGCACGCGCAGCGTCCGTGAAGGTCGACGATCCCGACTTCGAGTGCACCTGCTCCAAAATTTTCTTGGCTCTAGCCCTTCTCCTTGCGACGTTAAATTGAGGGTGCATATTCCTAGGAATAGGATAAACTACGAGTGCCTGTCTAACGGCGGAGTCAAGAGAAGTCATCCGCTCTTCCTGGAGTATTGTAGAAATTCCGGCACGTGCCAAAATCTCCCGACCCGCCCGGGTGACCGAGAGGCGAGAGATCTGCGCCGTGCGTTGAGCCTCTATAATTTCATCCAACGTGTTGTGAATTCCTAATGCTAACAGCCCCTCCGTGCTAGTTCGGATTGGAAGGCCGAGTGCCCTTTTAACAGTTTTACGGATCAGTACATTGAGCTTCTCCCTTTCTGCAGCGAGCCAGTGATGCATAGACGCAACATAATGAACGTGACTCATGAGGAAGGCATGAAAGAGGCGAAGAAGATTGTCCTCCTTCATGCCTCCTTTCCTGTTAGAAACTCTAATAATGAGGCGAAGCGTAGCCGCAGTATGTTGCTCTAATCTACGTAAAGTTTCCGTGTTACGTCCATCCGCTGAAATGAGCATGCCTAATATCCTGATACAGCTAACCTTGGGAATTTTAGCCCCACTAGCAGTCAATAATGTCACATCCACCTGCTCAGGGGGGACCCAGTCCTTAGGTCGCCGTCCTTGTCTGGTGGGCCTGTATATTAATAGCTCAGATTTACTACTTGAAAGCTTTAAAGACATACGACTGATGTTTCTTTCAACCGTGTTGACCGCCTCCTGCAATCTGTCCTCAAGGCGCCCTATGGCACCGCCTCGGACCCACACCGTGATATCATCCGCGTAGAGCGCACTTTCCAACCCCTCGAGTTCGTCCAGTTCGCGAGCAAGGCGAGTCATGCCAATATTGAAAAGAAGCGGGGAGACGACTGCCCCCTGAGGGGTTCCACGTGAACCTAATTCGTACCGTTCTGACTTCAGCTCCCCCAACTTAAGAGTAGCCGTTCGGTCACTGAGAAAAGCAGCGGCAAAATTATAAAATCGCGCACCCAGGTTCATGTCATTTATGGATTCCAATATGTGGGCATGAGATATGTGATCAAACGCCTTAGCCAGATCGAGACCAAGTATGGCCCTGGCATCGCGAGTGCTGTCGTCAATGATGTGAGATTTAAGGAGAAGCATCACATCCTGCGTTGAGAGGTGTGGACGGAAACCCACCATATTCGGAGGGAGGAGACCCTCATCCTCGATAAATGCACAGAACCTATTATTCAGAACATGCTCATAGACCTTTCCAACACAAGATGTAAGTGAGATGGGGCGGAGGCTGTCAAGGCTGGGCTTTTTGCCCGGCTTAGGGATGAGGATCACCTCCGCATGTCTCCATTCCTCGGGGAACGTGCCATCAGCCCAGTGTTTGTTAAAAAGGTCGGTGAGAAAGTCAATTGAGGCGTCATCAAGGTTCCTCAAAGTCTTGTTAGTGATCTGGTCAGCCCCGGGTGCCGACCTGCCATTGAGATCCATTAGCGCCATCCGAACTTCAGCTGTCGTGATATTCTCATCAAGCTTGGATTGCATCCGCCCACTATAGAGGGGGGGCTTGGAAAGGGTGGGATCCATCCCTCTAAGCGGCAAATATTTGCTTGCAAGCATATCGCAAACCTCCTTTTCTGAGCTGTCTCTGAGAGCCGCGCTAACTATGCGGTCGACCACCCGGCACTGACTACCCTTGCTTTTTTCGGGCCCCATCAGATGTTTAAGCAAGTTCCATTTCCCCCCAACACGCATTTGTCCATCTACCATGTTGCATGTCTCCTCCCATCGCGCTCTCTCAAGCTGCATGGAGTAGGTCTCGATCTCCCTGTTAATTTCAGCAATCCTTCGCCTTAACCGCCGATTGAGCTTGTTCAGTTTCCAGCGCTCCCTAAGGCCATTTCTGGCCTCGAAGAGGTGGGCAAGTTTGCTATCCATGGTTCCAATCTCTGGCGGCGTCACGATGACCTTTGTGGCCCTCTTAACGTCGCTAGATAAGTTCTGTTTCCAATCCGCAAGATTTTCCCAGCAGCCCCCATCTTTACGAATATCGCGGAAAAGATCCCAGTCTACTATAGTGTGTTTCCTGCTAGCTGTGACAGTTGCCGACAGCGTAGTTTCTAGTATATAATGGTCGCTACCTAAGTGTTCATATAAATTAGTCCACTCGCAGTGATCCTGAAAATTTGTAAAAGTCAAATCAGGCGTAGTGTCCCTACAAGCTGAATTTCCTATTCGCGACGGATAACGGGGGTCAGTCAGCATAATCATGCCCAAGTCATGCGTGCTCTTGTAAAGTGAGTCACCCTTCGTTGTAGTTTTTGGATACCCCCACGCAGTGTGTGGCGCGTTAAAATCTCCAGACACCAAAAGCGGGATCTTCCCGCGGTTCGCGAGACTCATAGCCTTTGAAATAAGGGCATAAAAGCGGTCCTTCGAACGTTTCGGGGAACTGTAAACATGTAAAATTAGCAACCCCTTGAGCAGTCGCCTCCCGGGGAGAAGCTCAATGCACTGATATTCTGATTTAAATCGCTTGTCAAGATCGTGATGTACGAGAGCCGAGATTTGCTTGGAAACGCACACCGCTATCCCCCTGCCGTCATCCGATTTGCGGCAGAAAGTCTCATACCCAGAGAGGGTAATCCCCTCTAGGAGAGTCTCCTGCAGCAACAGGACATGTGGCTTGCCTTCTCTAGCTCTAATAAATTGGCACAATGCCGCCTTTTTTCTTTGAAACCCCCAGCAGTTCCACTGCCACACGCGGAGTGCCGGGTGCTGCTTATTTTGCCCCGCCATTTTCGCTGCCAAATTTTGCGTTTCCATCCGCCCCAGCCTTTGACTGTGGCGAAGGGAGATGCGGCGTCTGCCCTTTCTCCTGTGGCGTAACTTCTTGGACCTCATCAGTCCTAGTCTCCAATGCTCGAAGTCGCTTACCGTGATCAGCGCTCTGCTTCTTGAGCTCCCCTACGTCCACTCGAAGCTGTTGGAGTATGTTCGTGATCTCCGATAGCGACTTCTCCATAGTCTCCCGAAACGCTTCAAAACCGTCCTTGTCCGAAACAGCTACATCACCTACCGCTTTGCGTTTGCGACCTGCAGGTCCTGCCGAAGTCTCCATAGCAACAGGAGCCGACTTACTAGTAGCCTCCAAAGCTTTCCTCAGCGTTCCGATCTCCTCTTTAAGTGTCATTACCATCTCCTTTAGAAGAGAATTCTCCTCTCTCATCTGTTTAAGTTCCTCACTGCCCGGCTGCCATGTAGGACTACCCCCACTTACCTGCTGTGTTTTCACACCACCAGCCTTCTGCGCCCATGTTGTTTGCGCCGGGAGATGACCAGGCCTTGAGCCGGATTGTGACCTAGGGCCAGCGGACTCTGAGCGATGGGTAGAGCCATGGCTCCGCCGTTGGTCGCCCCGCTCTTCGATGCGAGGAAAATCTTCAAATCTTCCGGGAAGCTGTCGTTCCCGTCTTGACTCTTCAATCCGTTCTCTTCGTCGCTGTCTCACGATGAAAGGAGTCTGATAGCGCTGCTTACAAGTCCGATCACCCGTTGGGTGACCCTGTCCGCATAACTTGCACTTCGCTTTACACTCGTGTGAGTCCGTGGGGTTTTCCACCCCGCATCCACGACAGGTTTTCTTCTCCGGCGTCGGGCATACATCCGCTCGATGGCCTACTTTTGCGCATATGTAGCACACATCCACCTGCCGCCTATACAGGTAGCACTTGAGAAGAACACCTCCAAACTTGACGTGATTCGGAACTTCATAGCCTTCAAATACGATGACCACGGAACCAGTGTCCTTTATGCGTTTGGCTTGCATGGCAGTCGGATTCCCGGAATGCACAATCATAGTGTTGAGTTCCTTCTCGGTGATTTCCCGGTCCACGTTCCGAATAACACCCTTGCAGTAGCCGTCACCCGCGGAGTAGTAGACGTTGACGTTGTACACTTTCTCTCCAACCTTGATTTGCTTAATGCGCACGTAGTTCTTCGCGTGCTCCTCCAGCGGCGTACTAACCACGACGATATTCTGTGTAACGTTGGGGCAGACTACGTCTTCTCCCGCAGCGTCGTAAGTGATCTTCGCAGCGGCCATGATTGCCTCTGCAACTTTGCAGTGTCCTGCTTTTCTGAGATCCAAACCATCCCGCGGTCGTATGACGATCCGTCGGTGATCTTCCGGCAAGTCGGGCATGCGAGAGGACGCAATAATCCGTTTTTTCAGTGTTGAACGGCCGCGGCGGGAAGACGCGCCAGAACCGACGCCATATCTTCTAGAACCTTCGTCGGGTTCGTGCCCGCCGATTCTTTGCTGTGAAGACCTGCCGCGCACAAAATTCCAGCCCGCATCGCTGAGTTCCTCTTCCTCGATCATTTCGCCTTCCACTTCAACTTGCATCTTCTCGGGAAAAGTGTGAGCAACCGCCCTACTCGTCACTAGGCCTAACTGACGGCGGCGAAGCGGCAAAGCCGCTAAGCCTAATGTTAGGGCTAGCCCTCTTCCGCGGCGTTCCGATCAGAAAAACGGTCGAAAAATGGCAAATACGCACCCAAAGTCCAGAAATCGGGTATCCACGTGCGCAAAACCTCCTTATACACAGATTCAGAGCAGAGAACTGGGTTGAAAACTCCATAAAAAACCCGAAAAAAGCAAAAGATTCAGAGCCGATGCGGAGACGTCCGCGCTGGTCAGCGCCCCCCAACGGCCCCCCTTCACTGATTATAAAAATGAATCATTATGGCGTAGAGGGTACTGTAAAAGCAGTAGGCATTCAATGGTATTCTGAAAAAGTCAATGTAACTGCAATATCGTTCGTTTCCCTACGTCAACGTTCAGGTATGCACCAAGAACCATAACTGGGCTCCCAGTTGAAAAGCACGAAGCTCGTTTATGATATTGTGTCCTGATTTTGAAGGCGAAGGTCAAGTGCCCTTTTTTACGTCCGTATTTACTGCGTCACAAATTGTTTCTTATTTGAAACCACGCCAAAAACTGTGGCTGGCTTGCTCCTGCCTAAACATGGTACCCGCATACAGTCTTACGCCAACGTGCAGCGCAATCATGGTATCCTCCCACCAGTTTTCCACCGTGATACTGAGCTTGCCCTTTGGTCTCACAACGAATGACCTTTCTGTGCAGCGATTTGACATCATAATGACTTATATGACGTCGCAGTATCTTCCCGGTGGCAAAGAAGTCTGAAGAACTGCGCAAAATTGGGTGTCCTCGTAGTTGATGGCGACAAGCGTTGCGTTTCCACGACCGAATGCCATTGCATGATAGCCGTTGTCTCACCAGTTGGTGACAGGGGAGAGACCCGCGACATTGTGCAGCTCTGCGAGGTTGTAGATCTGTCTCTACCTGGATGAGAAACGAGACAATAAATAAGTACAGCACATCTAAGCTCCATACATCTATAGGAAGCTCCGCCATCTGTAGCTTATTCACTGTGATAGCTTGTACTTTTAAATCCAGTGTTATTTGCTTAGTTGGGCTTGGCTTAGCACTGGCAATTCCGACGTAACTATTCAGTTGGTAACATTAAAAGAGCATAGCCCTTGTGCCTTTCCTACCCTTCTACCACACCAATTCCAGGAATACACAAAACGTGTGGCCAAACTGTATAGAAACTATACCAATTAGCCTATTCACACCTATTTGAAAAAATAAATTTCAAGACTATGCGAAAAGTATTTACAGACGCTTCTGTACGCAGCGATAGCCTGAGCGCTTTTGCAGCTTTATTCTGCCCTTCAACCAATATCAGGCGGTTGTTTAAAATACGACACCCCTCATCGTCGGTGACAGCCGAGCTACTAGCGACTGATGCCGCCCTTAACCTTCGATGTTAGTACCCCTTCTTACGTAGTTATCATTCTTACTGACTCTCGTGCTGTACATAGCAGACTCAGCCGCAAGAAGACCGACGACCCTATTTTATGCAGCATCATGAAATCCGACAACAATATTCTCTCACGTGGGGTATGCCTAGCTGCACAGTGGGCACCTTCGCACGTGGGCATTGCGGGCAATGAAGAAGTGAACCGCCTTGCTTCGTCTTGCAACCATGATGATTGTAACTGTACGGTAATTCCATGTACGACGGACAATGCTCACCTGCCTATACGTCGACACCTTCTAAAGCAGCACCCAGACCATCATGCGGTGAACGCATCGTTCTCTCTCCGTGTTCGTGGCCATGACTTGCCTGGTCGTTCCAGAGCGCCCTTATACAATGTAAGAGCGGGCTCTGTTCTGGTGCGTGAACGATTACATCGTCAAGGGTGTCTTGACAGTCCTTTGAGCATCTCGTAGCGTACTGTGCCGCATTTGCTACGCAGCGGGCTTTGCTGATTGAGGAATATAAACTCTTGGGTCTTAATCGCACAACCCTAGACGACTACCCTTTTCCGAGAGGTTGTGCTTCCCGACGCGACCAGGCCCATTGAGCTCTATACTTTTAGAGACAAAATGAACCTAGCTACTCGTTTATAGTCGAATACTTCATTTTTTTACTTATACTTGTGTAGGTCTTCATTAGTTTTCTTTAATTCCCTCTCTTCTTTCTTTTTTCTCCTCTCCTCCTTTCCTCTGTTTTTTTTCCTACCGAAAGCGTGAGCAGGCGTTGTGCCTCTTCAGATGGCAGTTGCCAGCTTGCTCTCTACCTCTTTAATCTGTGTCCTTGGTAATCAATGCATGATAATCAAATAAAGAATTAAATAAATTGCTTGGTCGCAGTAATAATGCGCTAGTGTCCGGTATTAGCATGTTCGTTTTTATTTTTATTGGTGCCCCTTGCACACACTAAGCAAGAATGCATGCGGGCTTTACCAACTGTTTCAGAATGGTCTCAGTTGGCGAATGGTTTCAGTCTCTTCTCCAACATAAGCAATCAGTGTATTCGGGTGCGACCACAAAAATTGTAGGCTCTGCCGACACCAATTCGACATTTCAAATATTCAAGTGTGTACAGCAGGTGAGCTAGCTCGTTCTCGTACGAAGGATCAGCACTTTTCTATTTCATTGTACAGTCGTCGGCGAGCTTAACACGAACGCTATAACGTGTGACCTGGACTAGTTTGACTGATGCCGCCAGCGAAGCGTTGGGAGCTGTTGCGAAGATAATACCTCGGTATGCTTGAAAAGTATGTCGGCATGCATAGGTAACATCTCGGCAACCAAACTAAAGCTACGCGCAGTGCTAGCGCCGATCAAGCTGTTTCAAGACACGCAGCGAAGCGTTCCCGAAAAGCTTGCTGACTACTGAGCATACTACAAATACTTTTGACTGAAGCATCATCGTGCTTGCCTAAGATGTTGCATTTTGTGCTGAACAGTGATGTCAGAATACCTTGTTATATTTGCACCTCGTACCATGCTGCATTACCGGGTGCAAGACGTACAAAGAGAAGTGCTAGCGTTTTTTTTGCACCAAAGGATGCCGCACACATATTTTGTAGCTGTTAATGCGCACTTACATGCAAATACATATTACACAAAGCGGGCGGGAGTATGACGGCCGCGGAATCTCCGTTGGTGAAGCATCGGACGCGGTATCCGAAGGCCTCATATTCGCTTTTTACCTACGGCAACTTATCTTTTCGTTAGCTTTTTCTCCTTTCAAGCTTATATTAAAATAATGACTAATAATATTCCCTGTACTTCACATAACATCGTTGCAAACTTTGTTATCACTTTCAAGCTGATAATTCAAGCAATAATGAAAGGCTTTTTTTGGCTAAATATTCATTGTAACTTTAGGCGCAAACTACTTCAACTTCAATGTAGTGTCCATTCGAAAAGTATACATGAGGTTTCTTTTCTTTGCTAACAGATCCACGTCCAGTTTAAGTAAAAAAAGAACACAGCTTTTTCTGCCAATAGCTTGCTCCCACTTTGGCTAATGAGTTTCTCGTCGCACTACTACATCAAACCTATATTGCGGTTAGAATCTATGTAGCCGCCCCGCCGCGGTGGCCTAGTGGCTAAGGTACTCGGCTGCTGACCCGCAGGTCGTGGGTTCAAATTTCAGCTATGGCGGCTGCATTTACGATGGAGGCGGAAATGCTGTAGGCCCGTGTGCTCAGATTTGGGTGCACGTTAAAGAACCCCAGGTGGTCGAAATTTCCGGAGCCCTCCACTACGGCGTCTCTCATAATCATATAGTAGTTTTGGGACGCTAAACCCCACATATCAATCAGAATCTATGTAGCCCACCATTGCCGCTATTCACAAGTAAAGTTTGGGTCTTGCTAATATTGACGTGGACATTTCGTTGCGACCTGAATTGGCTACGCAAAATAAGTTTAAATGGCTGTAAATTATCAATATATCAAGGTTTCGCTTCAAGGTCAATGCTATCCTCGTGCTTTCGTAGGTGGTGTTCTTCCTTTTGTGCGAGTAAGGGCGATGGTACGGTTTGAACAGCTAGTGGACCTTCTAGGCTCAGGGCACACCATTCTGGGTTGTCGGCCACGTTTTCTTATTTTTGGCATCTAATGAAAGCCTTCGAAAATCCCTTAGCTTTTCTTCTACTGCTCAGCTTCATCTTCCTGAAGAAATATACTTGTGCCTTAATCTCTGCATAAATTCTGCTTCAGTGCAAATCTGCACTCGTGACGCGAAAGAAGGACGTGATACTGTAGCACGAAACTTGAAAGAAACAGGCAGAGACAGAAGGAAGGGTGAAAGACGACACGTCAGCTTCGCATTCGAGTTCTGTCCTACAGTATCATTTTCTTCGGTAATATCAACTGGCCGAGAAATAACTAATCATGCAACGAAAGTTTGATTGCAAAGCAACTAAAACACAATTGAAACAGACTCAATGCGGCTATGTAAGTTGTTTTCCTTACAATTTCGATGCCACACTTGTTTATTGGATTTGCTGCGGGCTTTTCCAAATAGCTCTTGGATAACACGTATTGTTTAAAGGAAATTCTTCCTTTGAGTTCACATTACAAATAGGAATTGCCCCATTTCAGCAGATGATGTTTGAAACGTGAAAGACAGTTCTACAGGCTTTAGGTTTCCGTGAAATTCACCTGTTTTTCGGCTTATGCATTTAGTAGTAAAAAAAGCCACACTTGCACCTAACAGTGAAAGTACTTCCGTAGGAACATTTCTGCTGTCTCAAAAAGGTGGCCTGTCCGTGGCCGGAGTAAGCAATCAGAAGATTTTAAAAAACTAATTTACAAGGCGAAGGCCTACATTGCAGGTAACGAACGCAATATTGGAGAGGCTATGAAATTTGCGGTCACTAAAATGTCTGTTTATAATGTGAAGAAATATGCTCTTGCACGTCCAAATCGTCGTGGTAAAACACCAGCTTGTCATAATTAGTGCGCTTGGGCTTCTGCAGTTCGTAGAAAAAAAGAAATGGAATGTTTTTTGTCAGTTCTTTATGGTAACCATGAGAATTCGGAAAATACGACCATAAGCACTGCGTGTTCATGGGCAAAAAGAAGAAATATCAACAATGATGTGACCACAAAAACAGAAAAAAGTGCGAACTCTACACTTTTTATTTATAAAATATTTCATCATGTGCACGTGGCCTCAACACTAGCAGAGACGCAATCCTGAGCTTACGGAAGGTAATATCTATTGTTATTAGGAGCGGAGCTCTTAAAATTTGGGGTAAGACATCCAGCATCCTCAAGAAAACACAGAAACAAAAAAATAACACAGCCTGCATCGCCGCCAAAAAATAAGCAAGCAATAGCGACTCACAACATGGGTTTAAACTTGCGTAGCCGCATATGTGCCGAGGAGTTATGCTCGCCTATGGACGCGAGACTCTGCCCAGGCGGCGCTGCGAAAAACCCTGCCACCAGCCCCCCATCGACGTGCCAGCCATAATTAGGTAGTGCAAAGAGAGCCATCCGCAAGCGAACGTGCATAGGTCCTGCTGTTTTGTTGGTGTTGGGCGCGGTGTTATGAAAATCGAGGACCAACAAAGCTTCTTCCGTCAATACAACCTCACTTCAGAAAAGTAGGAAGCTCGTCAAATCAAACGGGGGTACAACGTAAAAGACGTTTCAGTTATTTTGGTGCGCTGCAATTCAAGTGCCAGCGAGCATCGCATGACATCGAGTTCGAGCAAGCACTCCAACGTGCGTTCTTAACGCCTAAATGCGTTAAACTTGGGCATACACACGACGCTAAAGTGACCAAGTACATACAAGAGCAATCTGTCTTAAGATCAGTGTTACGAAGCTCGTTTTATGCTACACGAGTGGCCCTGATGATTTTCGTCTTTCCAGCTGCATTTTCTATTGATCTCTCACTTCCTGTGCGTTGAACTGTTGTTAGACCCTAGCGAAAATTCTGATAGAAAAACTGATAGACTATCAGTTTCTTGAGAGATGTACCAGTCTGTAGGTGTACCAGTCTATAGGTGCACCAGTATATAGGCGCCCCCATCTATTCAGTAGAACCTCTTATATAAGTGCATTGGTGCTTAGCTGACTGGTGGGCTCACCACTGCTTTAAAGTGAGCAGGATAGTTAATAAAAGTGAACACAAAAATCAGATAAAACCTTTTATTTTATGCTTGATGAACTAATTTTTGGATTTCTTGAGGTAGTTAATTTTGTTCGCAATCGCTTTGTTCAGGATCTTGATCTGTTGGTTCACCTCAGCAATTGGCACCGATTTCTTCAAATAATGATTGAAGAAATCTGCATGATCAAAAACGAGCATATTATGGACACTTTTTTGGTGACAATTATGTCGAAACTAAGAAGCAAATATGATAAATAAATGCGAGTGCTTTCATTGTATTCTTTTTTATTTTTATTAATTTGTTGATTTTGCATAAAGGCGCCCAACTACAATAGGCAAAAATACGAGGCTTGAAGCCTTTGTAGTTACAACACAAGTTGACAGTAGAGCCTTCACCGAATTCCCTGATATGCACAAGCATGGAGCCTACCACTTTCATAAATTTTGGGCAGACTGGGAAATTGTTCCTACCAGAAAACACCGTGTACTTTTCCTTGTCCAAGGGAAGTTTCGCCTTTATTCAGTACGGTTGGAGGCTGCACCAGTGACAGAGCACCCGACTAGGCCTGCAGTTGAAAAAATGGCCGCAGCTGCCTCACGCACAAACCAAGTCTCACTTTTTATGCTCATGAGACGGCTCTAAACGCCCTCGAATATGGCCATTCCTCGGCCCGTTTGCACCTATAAAGGAAATCGAAGATAATGTGTATACAACAATATGTCAATACACATTTCCTCATTACTGCAGAACAGTCGTATGACAAAGTGCACAGGGTTTTATAATGCCTCTTCGTCAGTGGGCACATAATTCACGATTCGCCCCGGCTGTTCATCGTCCTCCCTGTCACTTGCGGAGACCACTCGTTGCCGATCAAAAACTTCAGTGGTGCCCGTGGTCTTGGTGGCAGTGCGTGGCGGCGTCACGGTGGGGTATATGGCGGCCGCACGGCCACGCTTTCTGGTGACCGGACGGCGGCAATACATGATGGTTGCACAGTAGCAGGGCTTGGTAGTGCCAAAGGCGCAGCTTATTTCAATGGTGTCGGTGTGCGGCTGCAGCTCTCGCAAACCACGAGCTTTTCATCTGCAATAAAAAAGCAGAGCATGCAAAAAAAGCGTATCGCACACTCATTACAGTTGCATCCTAGGTCTGACTGAAAAGACTAGGGTGCGCAGCCTAGCAGGCCAAATAACATGACAAATATTGCATGCAGATGAGATACCTAGTGATAGTAAAATAATAGGCTGGGTGTTTCGTTTCTAAGTCATGATGTGATGACCAGGGACATCATAGTTTTGGGGTTAAGAAATTTTGACCATGTGGTGTTCTTTAACGTACACCATGCTGCGACAGTACGAAAAAGCATACCTGCAAGTGATTAGAATAACGTGTGCGTCACTGCCACGTTTGGGATATAAGCTTAGGTTGCATTCTGATTTACAGCAAAATTGAATTATCGATATAAGAAAGCTGCAACCTACTGATGTTTAAACACTAGCAACCGTGCATGACAATAACTTAAAAGGAAATTATAACCAAACCTGTTTCGGAAATTTTCTAGCAAAGAGCCCTTTCAAGTATCCTAATGCACTCTAATAACTAAGCATTTTCAGCCCTCAGCGAATTGACATCTTCCTTGAGACGTTATGCCACCATCTTTGTCAACGTCTCCAAACAAGAGGTCCCGATTCTTTTTTTTCTTTTGAAATATTTGTCAAAAGCCTTTTTTTCTGTTGAGCATTAGCTTGATGTCATGTTTCCTGCGAATGCACAGTCAACCCAGGATACAGTAAAACCTCGTTAATTCGAAGCCAGCAGTGCCGCGAGAAATCTCAAAATTAAGCACATTTTCGAATAACAGAAGATATTATAAATAGGATGCAAACAAATTTCAATTCTTTAAAGTAATCAGGATAATAATTTCTTGCACCGGCTAGTTTGCGGCTACAAAGGTTATGTTTTTCTGCAATGCCTGGTCTTAAATTGGCTGCAAACACGAAGAAATGGTGAACTTCGCTGCTACCAACAAAAAGAAAAAGGAAGAAAAAAAACGCAGGTGTGGTCAACTGAAATTTCTGCCTGCGGAAAGCAATACGTGCTTTGCTGCAGCACAAAAGTGACAAGAAGGCAACATCTCACTTGCTCCTCGCTGCGCCAGCACGTCATTGATACGACCATTCACCAATTCTTTCTGGTAAAAATTGAGAAGTCAATGATGGCCAGTGTGTCGAAATCGGCGATATGTTCTAGCTGAAAAGCATGACCATTGAAGCTATCGAGCTAGTTTTCGAAGTAGGCGTTGCAAGCAGGAACTCTGCCTGCAGTGAGAATGCAGAAATGCTGGAGCAACCTGCATTTGGAGGTTCGTATTGATACGACCACTCACCAAGCCTTTTTGGTAACGTTGAGAATTTCATGATGGCCAGTATGTTGAAATTGGCAATATGTCCTAGCTGAAAAGCATGAGCATTGAAGCTACCGAGCAAGTTTTCGATGTAGGCGTTGCAAGCAAGAACTCTGCCTGCAGTGCAAGTGCACAAATTGCTGGAAAAACCCGCATTTGGAGGTTCGTATTGATACGACCACTCACCAACTCTTTTTGGTTAATTTGAGAATTTCATGATGGCCAGTGTGTTGAAATTGGCGATATGTTCTAGGTGAAAAGCAGGACCATTGAAGCTATCGAGCTAGTTTTCGAAGTAGGCGTTGCAAGCAAGAACTCTACCAGCACTGCAAGTGCACAAATTGCTGGAGCAACCGGCATGTGGAGGTTCGTATTGATAAGACCATTCACCAATTCTTTGTGGTAAAAATTGAGAATTTATTGATGACCAGTGTGTCGAAATCGAAGATATACTCTAGCTGAAAAGCATGACCATTGAAGTTACCAAGCTAGTTTTCGAAGTAGGCGTTGCAAGCAAGGACTCTGCCTGCAGTGCAAGTGCACAAATTGCTGGAGCAACCGGCATTTTGAGGTTTGTATTGATACGACCATTCACCAATTCTTTCTAGTAAAAATTGAGAATTTAATGATGGCCAGTGTGTCGAAATCGGTGATATGTTCTAGCTGAAAAGCATGACCATTGAAGCTATCGAGCTAGTTTTTGAAGTAGGCGTTGCAAGCAAGAACTCTGCCTGCAGTGCAAGTGCACAAATTGCTGGAGCAACCGGCATGTGAAGGTTCGTATTCATACGACCACTCACCAATTCTTTTTGGTAAGTTTGAGAATTTCATGATATCTAGGGTGTCGAAATTGGCGATATGTTCTAGCTGAAAAGCATGACCATTGAAGCTATCGAGCTAGTTTTCGAAGTAGGCGTTGCAAGCAAGAACTCTGCCAGCAGTGCAAGTGCACAAATTGCTGGAGCAACCGGCATTCGGAGGTTTGTACTGATGCGACCACTCACCAATTCTTTTTGGTAAATTTGAGAATTTCATGATGGCCAGTGTGTTGAAATTGGTGATAAGTTCTAGGTGAAAAGCATGGCCATTGAAGCTATCGAGCTAGTTTTCGAAGTAGGCGTTGCAAGCAAGAACTCTGCGAGCAGTGCAAGTGCACAAATTGCTGGAGCAACCGGCATTCGGAGGTTTGTACTGATACGACCACTCGCCAATTCTTTTTGGTAAATTTGAGAATTTCATGATGGCCAGTGTGTTGAAATTGGTGATAAGTTCTAGGTGAAAAGCACGACCATTGAAGCTATCGAGCTAGTTTTTTTGGTAAATTTGAGAATTTCATGATGGCCAGTGTGTTGAAATTGGCGATATGTTCTAGGTGAAAAGCATGACCATTGAAGCTATCGAGCTAGTTTTCGAAGTAGGCGTTGCAAACAAGAACTCTGCCTGCAGTGCAAGTGCACAAATTGCTGGAGCAACTGGCATTTTGAGGTTCGTATTGATACGACCACTCACCAATTCTTTTTGGTAAATTTGAGAATTTCATGATGGCCAGTGTGTTGAAATTGGCGATATGTTCTAGCTGAAAAGCATGACCATTGAAGTTACCAAGCTAATTTTTGAAGTAGGCGTTGCAAGCAAGAACTCTGCCAGCACTGCAAGTGCACAAATTGCTGGAGCAACCGGCATGTGGAGGTTCGTATTGATACAACCATTCACCAATTCTTTCTGGTAAAATTGAGAATTTAATGATGACCAGTGCGTCGAAATCGGAGATATGTTCTAGCTGAAAAGCATGACCATTGAAGCTATCGAGCTAGTTTTTGAAGTAGGCGTTGCAATCAAGAACTCTGCCAGCAGTGCAAGTGCACAAATATCTGGAGCAACCGGCATTTGGAGGTTCGTATTGATACGACCACTCACCAATTCTTTTTGGTAAATTTGAGAATTTCATGATGGCCAGTGTGTTGAAATGGGCGATATGTTCTAGCTGAAAAGCATGACCATTGAAGCTACCGAGCTAGTTTTCGAAGTAGGCGTTGCAAGCAAGAACTCTGCCAGCACTGCAAGTGCACAAATTGCTGGAGCAACCGGCATTCAGTGGTTTGTATACATCCTGAATTCCGCCATAATGGCCTTCATTATATTTGTTTATTATCCGAGGAAGACTGAGTAAATCATAACGCCCTGACCTCGCGAGAAACATTCGACAAGCTGCCCATGCTTCGCTGCCACTGCTGTATTGCAGGGAAGCACGTTTTTTTTTCTCGAGGGCACACGTTTTGTTTGACCCCGAGACCGTTCTTTTTTTTTTTCGATAGAAGTAGCGATTGAAGATGGACTGCTGAATTCAGCTGCAGCTCATTAGTATCGCTACGTGGAATTGCCTTGTGGCTTTTAAGAGCAGTTGTTTCCGCCTATAAGCGGGGAAATCGGGATCGGAAATTGGCATGCGCATGACAAGGTAAGTTATCAAATTAACCGGACTGGTGCTGACCGCCGTTTCTAATTATCCATTCAGACTCACACAGAAAAATACGGCATCGTGTAAATATTCCAATTCAAAATAGCTTAGTTCTAATAAATAAGGTTTTATTGTACGATATTTCACCGCTTATATCTTGTTTTCATGTAAAAAGAAGGCGCACACATTGTCGTGCATCGTATCCACACGAGCCAATCCTATCCACACAAACCACTCATTTGTATGAAAAAAGTGGCAAAGCGGCACTGATACTTCAATATAAGAATAACGTAGCTATTCGACATATTGGATCTTTCTCACCACCTGCAAGTGTAAATATGACTGCACCGGCGCACGTGCGTATACATTAGAGCATCGCTGCTCTGTTTGCGACTCGGCAGGTCCATATCAAAGCTGGCTCTCGATAATAATTACGCCGCTAGGTAGGACATCTGCTGCACGTGAATAATTGAACTTACCTCTACAAACGAAAAATCTTCCACTTCATCCGAACTGCAGCTTTCAGAAGAGTCGCTGTCTGGTATCTGAGTGGTAGATTTTCGTTTTTCTGTAGCTTTTAGAGCATCGTCCTCGGTTCCTATAAAAAACGATCAGTGGATAACTTCAAACTGAGTGTTTCATCCCCCCCCCCTTTTTGGAATGTGGATAAGAAGAGGCAAACTCACCGTAAAGCCTAACCATTTGAGCGTGGTAGTGGCCGCAATGCGTGTCATCTTCCCAGCAAACTCTGTACCACTTACGAGGATTGAAATGTCACGTATCTTCAGGTTCTAGGTGCTTACAAGAAGCGACTGGGACTATTCAATTTTTATTATTGTCGCGGGAGCGAGTGCATGCAAACATATCGCCGGCGTAATCTTCGAGCTAGAGCACGGGCACTGCAAAGCAACACAGAATACACACACAAAAAAAGAACGTGCACTGTGGTCATAATGACGATGGTGGTGTCCTCAGTGGAACTCTTCAAACCCATTGAAATTAGCTGTATGACCAAAACAAATTTAATGTGTAGTTGAAATACCTCAATTAGGTTTTCTATTTTAAAGTATGCCAAAATATTGATTCTTAATATATAATTTCAATTTTTATCATAAGCACTATAAATATAAATATCAAACAAACCAGTTGTGTCGCCAGGTGTTGTTCACGTTTGTTTACGCCGAATATGCGTTTATCTCATCGACATCAGGGCCTCATGGCAGTCTCGCTGCATGTTTTATCCTAGTTGACGGCACCGCGCACTCTATCTTCATAGCAAGTCAAGCAAGGCATGAACGTGAAGCTTCTTTTAGGGTGTACATTACCGCTCTCAATGCATCTTGGACCTACCTAGATTGTCTACTGCGGCCTCAGTTTTCGTGGACACCATGAAGCGCGTTATTTGAAATTCGCGTACAACTTGGTGGAACAAGGAATCAAGTCAACCCCATTTTCAATACAACAAGAGGAAGTGCGACTTAGAGCCTGGATCACAATATGTAGAACCGCGGACAACGAGCCTATATCAAAAAGCGGCCGAAGCGCTATCTGCCAGCGTGCCATGCTCTAGCAATAAAGATGCACAAACTTCAGCTGGTAACGGGGGTTCTAGAACAGCGACGCTCGACATACGAAGTGTCATTGATTCACATGGTGACAGCAATGAAAATCCTGATCCCAACGACACCTATGGCTTCGAGAAAAACTCGCTCTTAAGCCATGCCGACCAAACTACAATCTGGCTTGCGACGATGCAGGCATAAGTGACAGCCATGTCGACAGTGACACAGATCATGAGCAGGATGCAGACGACTTTTGCCGCTCGTTTTCTGATGAGCGCTGGCCGAACTCAGACCTAAAAATCAGAGAAGCGATGATTGTCCTGATGGCGTACAGTAGATCTGTGGGACTGAACTGGACCAACATGGAATAACTAGTGTGGTCGGTAAACCTTTTTTGAAAAAGGAGGGAGAGAGAGAGAAATAAATAAAAGGAAGAGACAGGGAGGTTAACCTAGACGAACTGGTTTGCTACCCTGTGCGGGGGTGGGGAAAAGGGTCGGAAAGAGGATAGATATAGAGAGATATAAAATAAATTACAAAAAAACTACATGCGCACACATTCAGGAAGTTCCGATCACAGTCGTTTGGACAGGCCGGTTGAACGCAAGAAGCGCAGCAGCACCTTCACAGCCTTCTTCTGCGACATAAAGTCCTCTCGGCAGCGCAGGATTCTTTCTTCCGAAAGAGGCTGGTTGTCCAGTTCATCTAGTGCCTTGCAGAGTGACCGTCTCGGCGAGCAGTATTGTGGGCATTCACACAGAATGTGCCAAGTCGTTTCATCACTGCCACAATGGTCGCATGCAGCAGTGTCAGCCATTCCTATGCGGAACGCGTACGCATTGGTAAATGTGACGCCAAACCATAATCTGCACAGCATAGTAGCGTCTCGTCGGCGTAATTCCGGAGGAATTCGAATACTGAGAGTTGGGTCTAAAGTACCTAACCATGCATGAATGAAATGGGGCTCGTTCCATTGTGACGTGGTGCGCTTGCGAGCAAGCATGCGGAGTTTCCATGCAGCGTCAGTTTTGGAAAGCGGAATTGATATTTCATCGCTTTCAGTATGGGCAGAACGGGCAGCTCGATCGAAGGGAAAGAAGTGTATCCTTAAGGGTTCGTTTTTCCGAGTTTACACAATAATAATGAGGTTTAACAAACAATAATGCCAAGGAAAGTATAAGGAAAGTTATTAAGCCAATTGTAATGTGAATGAGAACAAATGTGGGTGAAAGGATAACTTGCTGTGGACAGGATCTGAACCTGCGACCTTCAAATAACGCGTTCGATGCTCTACCACTGAGCTACCACGACAGCTATCCCTCCAGACACTTCATTGGGTATCTATGCCAATTTAAACTTGGCAGTGTCAGTGAGCGCCACTAGTAGCCAGGGCGGCAAGTGTGGCACACTCTTTATAAGCCTGTTAGGCGTCACGTAGCAGGTGAACTTATTACTAACAGGCAGCTGACCAATAGTCCCTCGTATACAACCTAAAGGCACCATATCTGCCAGTACGAGACACTCGTTAATGAATAAGGGAAACAAGTGTATACATAAGGGCTCGTTTTTTGCGTGTACACAATATTAATGAGATTTAACAGACAATAATGCCAAGGAAAGTATAGGGGATATTATTAAGCCAATTGTAATGTAAAGGAGAAGAAAACAAAGTGTGTGAAAGGATAGCTTGCCGTGGGCAGGATCATATAAATATATATATATATTTATATATAGTGTGAAGAAGAAGATGTGCCTGCAGCAAGCAGCATCGCCAACGCCCGGCTCTCTCGGCTCGTGCTTCGGTTCGTCGGTTCGTTGCTGTGCCGATCGCTGGACGGTTCTTCACGCTGTCTCGTCGCTGTCTTTGACCGCGAATAAACCTCCTCACAATATATATATATAGTGGGAATAATGATTCAGTGGGCCAGTTAGTCTTCGTGAAGGTATAGGACATGGCACAACGGAAGCGTTGTGAACAAGGATAAATATACATATTTCCCAACAGTTTCGGGAGGGGCCTCCCTTCATCAGAGGATGAGCTATACTAACATGAACTTCCAAGCTTCGTTGCTGCCATGTCCCTATCACCTTGAAAAATGTTTGAGAGAGTGTGAGAAAACTAAAAAAAGAAAGAAGGAAAGAAAGAAAAAAGAAGAGAAGAAACAAAGAAATATATATATATATATATATATATATATATATATATATATATATATATATATATATATATATATATATATATATATATATATATATATATAGACTAACAAGAATAAAAACCTCTAACCTAGTACTCGTCATAGATATGGCCAGTCAGTGCCATAGAAAAGCTGGTAGCACTGGTAAGACTTTATATCAGTCTGATACAACGCTAGTATAACTGAGTACAACTGATAGAAAACTGTATCAGACTGATAAAAACCGCCATCAGGATTTTCGCTACGGGAGTGTTAAGTTGACGGTTGTCTTCCGCTTCTATATACTGCAAGGGGGGGTTACGTGCTTGTCCACTTTCTCAGTAAACAACGAAAGGCAAAACCGAGGCCTCCGAGATAGCTCCAGCAATCGCGGAGACAAACAGCAAAAAAAAAAGAAACCTTATTGTGGTCGCGATCAATTTGCGGTTCACGTGTGTGACGTACGTGTTCACATTTCCTGGTTAAAGCAGGAAGTTAGAGCCTTCAAAGCCTTTCATTGGTAACGCTGCGTAGTGGCGACCACTTCAGATTATCAGTGGTAGCGGCGTGTGCGATGATTACAGCACGCATCACCTGTTTACTATTGCATATAGCGCACCGCGGCAAGAGGCTCTGTTAAACTTCATAATCAAAGTTACCAGGGTTCTCCGTGGTAACTTTGGAGCGCATTATTATATCGCTTTCGTTATCACACTTTCTCATGCGGCCGGCTGGGGAGAACGCGAGTAATTCGTTTACCCAACACGTTTGTGACGGCCCGTATCGAGCATTCTCGCCGTTCTGCTTCGTAAAAGTTGCAGAAATCAGCAAAACTGAAGTCCTTTACGTCCGCGGCAATTCACAACGCAACAGTAGCGTCGACTGGGGTAGGTTTTGTAGAGCGCGGAGCTGTTGCGTCTGCTCTTGTTCTCGCCGTCATTCTGGCAAGAGAATCCGCAAGCACCTTATAGTGGTTCAGTGACGCGTTCGGCTAGCGGAGAGGAATTCGTAGCTCTTTTTTTCAAGTTCTCAATGCGCAAATACTCCTAATATTTCGCTGAATTTTCGTTTAGTACGCTGTAGTTGCACGTGATTGCGCTGCAAACTGTGCACGGGAGATGGTGCTTGCACTACTCAAAACTGCGGCACCAGGTGACGCAGCATGTCCACAAAATTCCTGAATCTGACGCCTATAGAGACAGCCTGCACAGCCGCCGTCCGAGTTTGCCCGACGCAGCACGAGCTGGACCTAGTAAGGCCCGCGCTTCTACCGAAAGGGCCGTAACCAGGTGTGTACGTGGGTTCCTGGCGCTGGAGCTAAGAATTTATTGAAAGGTCTGTAACGGGCTGTGCGGCAACTCCACTCAGTCAACGCCAAGGAGAGACCTAGCATCAGCCAAGGTGACCGCATTAAGCCTCCAAGAGCGACCAGCCTCGCAGTTTGTAAAGAGGCCCCGAAACACGTTTTTGTGACGTGTTCAGTTAGGCATTTTTGAGGCCCCTGAAAAGTATGTGTGCCTTCGGTTGGAAGAATTCAAGCGGTCGGACTACCATCGGTTGCTTCTTTCAGAGCGTAAGCCTCTGTATCAGAGTGCTCCCGACCACTCTGACCTTGAAGTGATAGCGGGGCATGATCTGACCAAGTGGACGGATCACGTGACACAAGCCAGCCAGTTGCGTGGCTTCCGGCAAATGAACGAGATGAAGAGCGCGAGCGTGCATTTACGAAGGGGGTATTGCCGGGCACGTGATATTTCGTGTACGGGCGTTTTTAATGGTGGTTTTGTGCGCGTGTGGGGTGAAATCACTTCTAATAAGCCATAAATGTACCATGTTGATAACTAGGCGGTCAGCGAAGGCAAAAGATACGTCAATGATGTAGTTACAGCAGCTCGCAGACAGCCTCGTGATTTGACTTGAAGATTTCCGTTTAGACGAGGACAATCACCCAATTTATTTGCTGAGCTCAGTAGGCTTTCGCTACAAACAGACATTCCAGTGAGAGAGAGAGAAAGAATACACCAAAGGCCAGACATGTCAGAGATGTTCACTGAACTGATCGGCACCATTTGTTGACGCGGTGCAGCAATTTTTACCAGGCAGCCTCCCGCGCTTGCTGCACGGTGGCACTAAAAGTCAGCGCATCACCACTCGGAAGAAAGTACCAGGCCTCACTGAAGCTTCGAAGATTCTTAAGCAACTGTCTGAGGCGTTTTCTCAGCACAGCTCCTTCAATTGTGCGTAAATAAAAAGTACAGCCAGGACTGTGAATCACGTGTGTTCAATTAGCAAACAATATAGCAGCTGCTTCTATAACTAAGCGTTTACTAAAGCATACCTCTATTTCAATGTTGTGAACGTTTACTAACCACTTGTCAGTAATGGCACTCGCTCTTTTCACCGTAATGAAGATCAAGAGCTCGGTGATCTTTCTACATGAACACATGGAATAAGTTTACTAAACGCTTGCTTTCGGCCAGAGTAAAACAGTCGGTGAGTTCCTGCTCTCTGACACTCGTGTTTTAAAACACGTAAATATTTTTATACTGAAGGGTATCTTGAAAGAGCAGTTCATACATGTTGCTGGCGGTAAAACAGAAAAGATACTTACGCGAGCGTTTTTTTAGTGCGAGGTTATGGTGAAGCAACAAATTGGTGCACCTATGCACTAATCATACACGTGACAGGCATAATTGATTGAGAAGTTGCGAATGTTGAGCTTCATCTCTTACTTCAGGTGTGATACCGAAAGCTATAACCTTTAAAAAAAATTCAAGGACCAGCGATTACAATCGATAACGTTCAAGGCTTGCACAAATATTTGATGTTCTTGGCCCACAGATGTAGAGAGCCGTACGATTGAACTCAGCGTTAGCGCGCTAGTTAAGGTACATTAGACGAGAGCACGCCGATCTCGCACCCATGCAGGTGCCTTCGGCGGTATACCCTTGCTTACAGAGACGCCATTATTTGTTTTAAACTACGAAGGCGTACTTCGCTAACATGGCAAGCAGTGGCTTTGGGAGTTTGAAAGGCGAAAACGCGCCTGTTAACGCTACGCCTGCTTATAATATGTCATCTGGGCACCACTGCGCTGTCATCTGATGCGAGAACAACCAGCGCAAGTGTGAAGTGAGCTGGTTTTGAGCACTGCGTGTGAGCACTGCGTGTGAAGTGCACAGCTGATCTCGGGAATCGTGCTGGTGTGGTGTTTTGCGATTGCACAGATTGCCGTCCACAACAAAAAACGGTGACCTCCGCCGCCTTAAGATATAATTGCAATCGAAAGGAAAAAACTACGAGCCCAGTGAAATGTGGGAGTAAGTATAGTTAATGCGTTTATTCAAGCCCGACTCCAGCTGTCCCACTTTACAACAGCGATTTGCGTGCAGTATGCCTGTAGTATGCAGCACAAAACTATTGCCATATCTTTCGCAGGCCGCATGTCAATAGTATGATATAAGTGTTACGACTCACGCGTGCATGCACGCACCGCGCAGGTTTAGTACAACTGTAACGGCCTACTATCGCTTTGCAAAGAGATGTGAACGGCGCAGAAATCATGCCTTTCGACTCCGTCGAACTGCGACATGCCTTGACTGTCCCTCGGTGAATCTACATGTGCATTCGGCCGGTGCCATCGTTGTATTTTAAAACCTTGTTCTGGCTGGCACCAATGCACCACATGTGTGTTCTGAGTGCCCGGCAGGACTGGCATTTGATACACATGCGGTGCATGAGCGTAAGTTTAAGCCAGATTCTAGCGCTACGTTGACACCAGCTTATGGCATAAATTTGACCTTGTGACAGCCAAGCCGCGCCGCAGTTAACGCTTTCCGCTGTTCGCGTTTCTTTCAGTCGGATAATGCGTACCTGATGAAGTTGCTTGATATGTGGGGTTTAACGTCCCAAAACCACTATATGATTATGAGAGACGCCGTAGTGGAGGGCTCCGGAAATTTAGACCACCTGGGGTTCTTTAACGTGCACCCAAATCTGAGCACACGGGCCTACAACATTTCCGCCTCCATCGGAATTGCAGCCGCCGCAGCCGGGATTCGAACCCGCGCCCTGCGGGTCAGCAGCCGAGTGCCTTAGCCACTAGACCACCGTGGCGGGGCGATGAAGTTGCTTCTGCAGCCTCCAATGCATGTGCTGCAAACATTTCGGACTGTGAAGGAACGTCTCAACGTTTCGCATGAAATCAGCAGAAAATTCTAGCAAAGGAATAGCGCGAAACATGCTTACAGCCGGACTCAAGTTGTGAAGTTTGCGTTTGATTTGCAGAGCGTCTGCTCGCCTGGCAGTTGAGAGTGTTGCTTCGCCGCGCTTGCAACAGACGGCGCCACGCGTTTTTCATTATGGCAGCAAGCACTGAGATTGCTGTGTTCTGGTGTATAGAGCGCAGCTTGCCGACACCGTGGCTGTCGGTGGCGCAACGGGTGGGATTGAGAAAAATATAAGCAAAGGATAACTGCACAGAATCGAATGCAGATTTGGAGCAGGGGTCTTGGGCTGTCGAATATTCTATCACAAAGCCGCGCTGGAGTTTGAAACGCAAAAAGACTATAAAGGCGTCATGTCCGACAATAAATCTGGTGAACTATCTGATATAGCATGGTGGAAAAGTGAAATAACAAGCAGTCACCGCACTAATTGTGTAACGAGTACGTGTTTTAGAGCTTCAAATCCACTTCGAAGTGCAGGCGTGGTTATTCATCCTAAGGCAGATGCATCATCAGCGAAGTACACACGCCAGGCATTTTGGGTGCCTCGCTTACCTGCAGAGGGACAAATAATGGCTCAGGGGGTGTTGTCCTATTAAACGAAAATTAAAAGTTATGGTGCACTCAATACCTTGCCGGAAGCCAGATGTTCAAGCACAGTTAGCCTTGCCACAACACGAAGCTGCACTCATATTTCTCAATAGGCGGGATTGTAATCGTAATTGATTTTTTTTACACGAACATCATGTGCCAAAAAACTCGTTTCTCCTACTTTTCATTATCACTGGTAAGTGATAGAAACAAGAGTAGTACAATAGAGTAAGAATGAAAAAAAATTCCAACGGTCCTTTAGGTAGCGGCCAGAGGTGACTTCAAGGCAAACCGCATCTTTTTCTTCTCACTATATTGTATCCTTCACTTCACCAAAGCTTTCCCCATCCTGTGTGGTTTCGCATAGCCTGGTGACTGCATTGTAAGTCATGTGCAACTACCGTTTCTGTCTACGCTCCCCACGGGGGCAGAGTTGGGCATAGGTCCGCCATCTTTCCCGTCGAAGGAAAGCCACCCTTCTCGAATCTAGGAGCCAACGCTGCTCCGTGTGCTTGCAAGCTTGTTCATGCCGCACCACTGGCTATTCAAATTAAAAATAAAAATTCAAACGAAAAATTATTTTAAACCAAACTAGCGCCGCAATTTGTTTGATTTCAGCCGCTATCGCTAGTCCCATTTTTGTTTTAAATAGAGAACACGTAATCACTGTAAATTCGAAGCACCAATGCCCTTTTCAAAACATTACCTTCACCTGAAGAAATGGCGGAGTTCAAATAACTTCTTTTTCTGTCATTCCACTTTATGCACAGAAAACAAGTGCAGAGGCTATTTAAACTATGTCACACTGAACAACTTGCATAAGTGGTTGTTGCATTATTAACTGGTGACAAGAGTACATAGATCAGTTATATACAGCTGGCTGCGTTAAAGCACGTCGTACCATAAATATCAGATACGTTATAAGAGCTATCATAACTAAGACATATCATACATAAGAAGTACAAAGTTAAAAAACTTGACAATTATGATACTGTGTAATGAAAATCCTGAGTGCAGCTGCTTAGGTGTTTTTATGTCGCGATACGTGTTGATAACCGATTTGGAAGAAACATTTACGTATGTACATTTGCATACCACTATTTATTTTCTTAAACTCTCTCTCTCTCCCTATAGCGCTGTCGATTCTTTATTATAACGAAGGAAGATGGATAATCAAAAAAGTGAGCGAAGATATGTTCGACTTGGTGCGAAATTGCCTGGTCCTCGACCACAAGGTCTATGCAAGAGTTTCACGAGGTCGTCACATCAGTGGGATAAGTTATGACGGTGAGAGACAGGATGTACTCGCGCACAAGTGGTAGGAAAGTGACTGTTATTTTTATCTCTAAATTCAAGTCGTCTACAACTAACATTGCTGTGGGCCGATGTACCGTTAAGGCGAGGCGCAGGAAGCGCACGATGTCCTTGGTAAAAGTGGTGGTCAAAATGTACGCCGCCACGGCCAGCAAACCATTGCCCAAGCTGGCGGCTCACAATCCACCAACTTCAATTTACGTACCAGTAGTTCCGTCAATATATATATGTATATATATATATATATATATATATATATATATATATATATATATATATATATATATATATATATATATATATATGGTGGTACGCTGGTAGATAGCCACTCCCGCTGCGGTCTTGGGGCCTCTACGAGAGCTACAACAGTAATGCTAGTCAACGATTTCGAAGGCTTGTTTCGGATTTATCCAGGTTTCAGCAACACACGGCACAGAGGCATGCCCAAACATTGGATCGTGATGTGTGTCCGTGACATGTGCGTAAAAGGAGCGAGCATTAGGCACTGAGACAGATAAAATGTGTGTCTGCTCAATCGTGGCGCAACACTTTGCAGTGAAAGCTTTGTGTTTGTGCGACCACAAACGGCGAAATTCATCGGCTAGCGTCATGTGCAGATTGTTTGTCCCGTGGTAGAATAATAATCGTCGGCAGGGTGCTTACCCAGCCCTCTTGAGTGCTTCCCCCTTTTATGTGGCACATCATTTTCGTTACGTACTGGCACCTGCTCTACACGGTAGCGGTGCTTGCGCAACTGCGCAATCGTTCGAGTGGCGACGCCACTGACGGCGATGACGATGGCGGCGACGACGACGTCACCTTACAGAGGAACGGGCTCCCCAGAGTTACGCTTTAAAGTAACTCTACAGGAAGCACATGTGCAGGACAACTACGCAGAATGTTCATGAATTCTTTAAGCTACAGAGTTACGTTCCACTCTTTTGTCAGATTTCACATGCAGAGTACAGTAGAACAGATTGACTCTGCACATACCAAGCTTGGCACCGTACTTGAACTCTGTCACTCTGCCCATTTCGTTTTAGTCCCAGCGGGTGATCAGCTCACCTTGACCCATATCGATCACCTGACCTATATCGATCACCTTGACCCATATCGATTCTGGAAGATGAACGGCATGGCTCCCCCAGTGAAGAACTCTGTGCTGAGGTTGTAGAGTTTCGCGTAGATAACTTTCAGGTCAGCAGGCCACATGTGTTTTGCGGCATTGACACGAAATTCGACTACTCCCAAACTGATGAGTTGATTCAGGAACTCGAGATCTTGGCTCTAACGTGCTTCCTAGCATGGTTCAGGTCACAAAGTTCGAGGAATTCACTGTTGCGCACATGTAGGAATGGACAGAGCCAAATGAACCACAGAAAATAGACAAGTATTTTCACGTCGCCTTCTTGGTTACGAATATTGCACTAAGACTGAAAAATACTTCATTTTTTCTTGGGGCCTAGCGATGCCCGGCGTAAGCCTGGCAATATTTACTGTACTCTAGCGCTGAAGTACTGCCAGGACTTACCTTTATATTATAAGACAGGCAATTAGGGTTGTAAAGCTAAGCAGAATAACCCAATACCATTCTGTTCTCTTTTCATGCGGCAAATAAGTAAAGGTAACCATAGCACGGCGTGTCTTGATAATAATGCAGAGGTAGTCCTGGTTGTCATTCACGATTTTATTAGAGTTTTATTGATATACATATTTTAGACCAAGAACAATGATATTAGCCTAACTTTTTGGGGAAAGAGTTGTATAGATAGTTACGTACAATGTACGGCCGCTAGAACCACCATTCCTATTCTTTCACCGTTTGTACATTTTAACGCCACCTATAAATAAATATCAATGTAATACATTTATTTGAAATATCTTTTCTCAGCAGAGGGAAAACACAGTTCAACTTTGGTCCCGTTCTGTTATTGCGATATGAACACTCTAAGCAAATTATTATGCGATAGTGTTAAACAGCTTGTTTTGTAGAAACTCTGGTGTGGGCATCAACGTAGATGGTTGCCATTGAAAAAATCAACAGTTAGGTTCATGATCAAAAGATCCATAAAAATGAAAAAATTTTTAAAACTGGAAGAAGCTTCAGCCTCATCTTTAAGGGCAGATTGTGATATCGTTATCGGGCTGCGTGCGCATCGGACTGCTAGCCTGCTTCTGCTCTTGGTGCATGCCTCAACAATTCTTCAAGAAAGCGAACGACTGTGAGCGCAGCACTGGTCGTTTCAAAGTACCGTTAAATGTCTACTGAAAGCACGGTTGCTAGGTGCACAATACAGCATGACCATTTCTTTTGCAAATCAGCGAAGGCCCCACTAGTTGTCCGTAAGGCAATACTTGACCCTACGAGGCTGTTCACTTTTTGTTGATGATTCTGCTGTATCACCATCGTCATCATCATCATCAGCCTGACTACGTCCACTGCAGGACAAAGGCCACTCCCATGTTCCGCCAAATAACTCGGTCCTGTGCTTGCTGCTGCTAATTTATACCGGCAAACTTCTTAATCTCATCTGCCCACCTAACCTTCTGTCTCTCCCTTACCCGCTTTCCTCCTCTGGGAATCCAGTTAGTTACCCTTAGTGACCAGCGGTTATCCTGTCTACGCGCTACATGCCCAGCCCATGTCCATTTGTTCTTCTTAATTTCAGCTATGGTATCTTTAACCCTCGTTTGTTCCCTAATCCACTCTGCTCTCTTCTTGTCTCTTAAGGTTCCACCCACCATTTTTCTTTCCATTGCTTGGTGCGTCGTCCTCAGTTTAAGCTGAACCCTTTTCGTAAGTCTCCAGGTTTCTGCTCCGTAGCTAAGTACCGGCAAGATACAGCTGTTATATACCTTTCTCTTGAGGGATAGTGGCAATATACCTGTCATAATTTGAGAGTGCTTGCCAAATGTGCTCCACCCCATTCTTATTCTTCTAGTTACTTCAAGCTCGTGGTTCGGCTCCGCGGTTATTACCTGCCCTAAGTAGACATAGTCTTTTACAACGTGAAGTGCGCTATTACCTATCTCGAAGCACTGATCTTTTCCGAGGTTGTTGTACATTACTTGCGTTTTCAGCAGATTCATTTTAAGACCTACCTTTCTGCTCTCCTTGTCAACTCTTCAATCATGAGTTGCAATACGTCCCCTGAGTTACTCAGCAATGCAATGTCATCGGCGAAGTGCAGGTCACTAAGGTACTCTCCATTAACTCTTATCCCTAACTGTTCCCATTCTAGGCTTCTGAAAACCTCCTGTAAACACGAGGTAAATAGCATTGGGGAGATTGTATCCCCCTGCCTTACACCCTTCTTGATTGGTATTCTGTTGCTTTCTTTATGAAGCACTGTGGTAGCAGTTGATCCCCTGTGAATTTCTTCCAGGATGTTTATATATACTTCATCGACGTCCTGATTCCGCAGTGTCTGCATGACGGCTGATATTTCTACTGAATCAAACGCGTTCTCGTAATCTATGAAGGCTATGTATAGTGGTTGGTTATACTCTGAGCATTTCTCTAACACCTGATTGATAGCGTGGTCGATCGTTGAGTAGTTTGTTCGAAATCCTGCTTGTTCCTTTGGTTGATTGAATTTAATGTTTTCTTTCCTCTTTTAGCAATTACTTTTGTAAATAGCTTTTATACTACAGAGAGCAAGCTAATTGGCCTGTAATTCTTCAAGTCCTTGTCATCTCCTTTCTTATGTATTAAGATGATGTTAGCGTTCTTCCGAGACTCTGGTACTTATCCCGTCAGGAGACACCTCGTAAACAGGGTGGCTAGTTTTTCTAACACAATCTGTCCTCCATCTTTCTGCAGATCTGATGTTACCTGATTCTCACCAGCAGATTTTTCTCTTTTCATGCTCTCCAAAGCTTTTCTGACTTATTTTATCATTACTGGTGGGGTGTCATCTGGGTTACTGCTAGCTCTCATAGTACGAAAGTCATGGTTGTCCCGGCTACTGTACAGATCTCGGTAAAGCTCCTCCACTATTTCAACTATTCTATCCATATTGGTAGTTATTTTGTATTCTTTGTCCCTTAGAGCATACATCTGATTTTGCCTATCCCAAGTGTTATCTTCACTGCTTTGACGCTTCCTCCATTTTTCAGAGCGTGTTCAATTCTCTTCATTTTATACCTTCTTACGTCAGATACCTTACGCCTATTTATTAACTTCGAAAGCTCTGCCAGTTCTATTTTGTCTGTTGTACTTTACACTTTCATGCTTTGACGCTTCTTAATTAGGTTCTTCGTTTTCTGGGAAAGCTTGCCAGTGTCCTGTCTAACTACCCTGCCTCCAACTTCCAATGCACACTCCGTAATGATACTCGTCAGATTATCATTCATTGTAGCTATGCTAAGGTTGGTTTCCTCACTAAGAGCCGAGTACCTGTTCTGAAGCGAGACTCTGAATTCCTGTACTTTCCCTCTCAGTGCTAGCTCATTGATTGGCTTCTTGCGTATCAGTTTCTGTCGTTCCTTTCTCAAGTCTAGGTGAATTCGAGACCGTATCATTCTATGGTCACTGCATCGTACCTTGCCAACCACTTCCACATCCTTCACGATGCCTGGGTGTGCCCTCATTATAAAGTCTATTTCATTCTTATTTTCGCCATTAGGGCTCCTCCATGTCCCCTTGTGGTTTCCCCGTTTTCGGTAAAAGGTATTCAATATCCGTAAATTATTGCGTTCTGCGAATTCTACTAGTAGCTCTCCTCTGGCGTTTCTAGTGCCGATGCCATAATCTCCTACTGCGTGGTCTCCAGCCTGCTTCTTTCCTACCGTTGCATTAGAGTCTCCCATCAGTATTGTATAATGTGTTTTTTACCTTACTCATTGCTGATTCCACGTCTTCATAGAAGCTTTCAACTGAAGCGTCATCATGACTGGATGTAGGCGCGTAAGCCTGTACTACCTTCATCTTGTATCTCTTATTCAGTTTAATTACAATACCTACCACCCTTTCATTAATGCTATAGTATTCCTCTATGTTGCCAGCTATGTTTCTGTGAACTAAGAACCTCACTCTCAGTTCTCATCTATCAGCCAAGCCCTGATAGCAAAGGACGTGCCCATTCTGTATCACCGTATAGGCCTCATCTGTCCTCCCAACCTCACTGAGCCCTATTATATCCCATTTAACACCCTCCAGCTCCTCAAATAGTACAGCTAGACTTCCCGCTTTAGATGAGGTTCTAGCGTTAAACGTTGCCAAGTTCAGGTTCCAATGGCGGCCTGTCCAGATCCAGAGATTCTTCTTAGCACCTTCTGCTGCGTTGCAGATCTGACCGCCGCCGTGGTCAGTTGCTTCGCAGCTGCTGGGGACTGAGAGCCGTGAGTTATTTGACGTATGCATGTGGAAGGTAGTGGCCAGATACTGCACCAGGGTCGCCAATCCTTCTCTGGTGAGGGAGTGCGTTCCCGGCGGTGGTTATTGGTGAGGCCGCACCCCAGGCCTCGTAATGCCATTCCATCACCACGTGGATTTTTTATCCTGTTGGGAACTGCGTGGCACCGGAATTTGAAACACGAGCCTTTGCTTGCGAGGTGAATGCTCTAACCACTACGCCATCACTGCATGTACACTACGCCATGGCCATCGCTGCATGAACAGCACATACCGAAACACAAGTGCTCTTCGTTTCTTGTTTTGTGGTTTTGAAAGAGGAGCTCTTTAGCTTTTAGTAGCACTGGGCAGTGGGAACAAGGATTATTATCACTGTGAACCGGTACACACTTGCTTTGTCCTCTTCAACTTCTGATTGATATGTGGGGTTTAACGTCCCAAAACCACTATATGATTATGAGAGACGCCGTAGTGGAGGGCTCCGGAAATTTAGACCACCTGGGGTTCTTTAACGTGCACCCAAATCTGAGTACACGGGCCTACAACACCTCTTCAACTTCTGCCTCACTCTCTAACCTAAATAATGATCCCATGCCACGTGACTAGAATTACATAACTGCTCGCGTGACTAAATATCGCACAACATGCAGTCACACGAATATAAATTACATATCATTTATTCACACGACTGCAATTCTCCAATGTACAATAGCTAGTCACATTACATGGTCCCTCTGTAAACAATTTAACAACTGATCAGGGACCTGTTTCCACCAAAAAAACACAACAGGTAATGATGTGACTAAAATCTTGTCATGTAACACATAGTCACATGACATGTCCAGCTAAGTCTAGCCATTCTTAGTACTACTAGCAAAACATTAATGTCACAATTAAAAACTTTACATTACTAACATGACTTAGGTATATTGAACACTAGGTCCACTGATATTTACATTATTGAGCCACAAGTGCCAGCTGCACAATATTTTCTTCTCTCGAATCACCACCATTTTCCTTCTATTGCAAATAAATATCATCAGAATCACTTTTATTATTATTATTCTTGTTGTTGCTGCTGTGGTTGTCGTCTGTGTCATCATCGCCATCATCATCATCATCATCATCATCATCATCATCATGATTATTATTATTATTATTATTATTATTATTATTATTATTATTATTATTATTATTATTATTATTATTATTATTATTATTATTATTATTATTATTATTTGTGTTTAGATCGATTTTAAATGAAGATAGATAATGTTTGCTACAAGATTTGACATTATCATACTGATATTCTACAAAAAAAATATTTTTAAGGCTAAAAATATGAGCAACACTTTAACCCACTGTGTGCTGAGGACATTTCCAGTGTGCTGAGGGCATTTCCAGCTCCAAATTTTAAATAACACACTACCAGGCTTTGAATTACCTATTATTATATGTTGCTGAAAATTCATCGAAAATTCTGATTTTGGAAGTGCACCTATTAAGAAAATACTGGCATGAAGCATTTAACAAGAGAAGCATCAAAACAATTGCTAACAAATAAGAGTAACACTATGCAATGAGAACATTTATTAATTAGTTTAGTCAGGCTAACTGGCATCTCCCTGGTACTATGACACTTTCATTCTAATTGTCAAAACGGTATTGAACAGAGCTAGTTGGTTGGTACTAAAACGAGGACAAAGATAAGACACAACGATGTCTTTGTCTTTTCTCTCTGTTTTTCCTCGTTCTTATTTGGTTTTAAAGCCAGTTTTCACTATCATTGACGTTCCATCTTGAATCCATTTTCTAATCAATAACCTTGTCCTCTGAATCATCTTTGACTGTCCTTTAATTTCTAATCAGTTGAAAAAAACGTGCCTTCATCAAAAATGCAGCCGCCGAAGCCGGGATTTGATTCCAGGACCTGCAGGTCAGCAGCTGGTTACCTTAGGCAATATAGAACACCGCGGCGGGGTGCTAACGGGATAGTTAGGTCTGTGTTCCATCACGATGTGCCGCAGTTTATGTGCTTCTTTGCGCTACTGTTCTGAGTTATGCATTGGCAACTAGCCCTTCAGTGTGTTCTTGAAGACAGCACTTGTATCCTTTTATTTACACAGCGGTGTGGCATTGAACTATACGATGAATGCAGGTTGTTAGAAATAGTTCAGGCTAACAGTCACAAGGAACCTAATAATTTCACACTACCATTATCTGCACCTTTCTTTCAATCTTCAAGTAGTCACTGAAATTTTTACTTCAGATGTCATGCACCTTGTCCTTACGTGGATTGCTGAAGAGGCTGTGCAACGTTCCAAAGCTCGAACGTCTTGCCCGTTGTTAAACTCATCGCGCAAAATCACTTACAGTAACTAATTTCAGGTCATATACAGCTTAGTTCTATATTTTTGTCTCTTTAAGTCGTTCTTCACAACCGAGTCGACTAGCTGCCCCGTCTTTCTCGCTCTAAATGTAGTGGTGCATAGCGTTCAGGTTCGTGAGCGCTAGGATGAGTTAGGTATATGTCATGCATTATATAACGTATTACTTGCTATAGCAATTTTAAGAATTTTTCTTGAATTGTATGGGCAACGTTCTTGAATTCAGCATGGTAGACAACGCCCTTTAGGTACTCAAAAATAGAAACGAATATTTTGAAAGCTTCTTGAACTCAAACACTATTGTTAATCTAGGCAGATTTTTTTTCGAATCTGATAATGTAAAAAGTCACGTAATGCTCAAGCGCAAATGACGCACAGATCAATTAGTATTCTCTTACTTTTAATGCTACCAGCTTCAATTTCCCTCAACAAGAAATGCCTGTATCCCAGGTATTTCGGCGCCCTGTTGCGGTGGTCTAGTGGTTTAGGTATTCGTCTGCTGGCCTGCAGGTCACGGGATCAAATGCTAGCTGGGGCGGCTGCATTTTCGACAGAGGCGAAAATGCTGTAGGGCTGATTGCTCAGATTTGAGTGCACGTTAAAGAACCCTAGGTGGTCGAAATTTTCGGAGCCCTCCACTACGGCGTCTCTCACAAACATATGTTGGTTTTAGAACGTTAAACCCACCATATTAATAAAATCAACAGGTATTTCGGGCGATTCCGTGGTTTTAGCTTTATTTTCTCTAGAATACTTCTACTGTACAGTGAAATATTATACTATTTATGTAGCATTCCTTAGGATCTTTATTGAAGAATTATATGGGGAACAACAAATACACAATTTTTTGCTAAGTTTGCTTAGAGTTCAGAAATTGGGAAACTGGTGGCTAAGTGCTATAGCGGCCAACATGTATGCTTCTAGAGGTATACACCTTATTTTTTCAATAATAACTTAAGAAACATTCTTGTGAGTCAGAAATGCCTATCTAATGCAAATATAGTGGAAACCGTGAATGGTGTTCAGGACCACCTGTCTGTTTTTTACGGGGACACGTGCAGCGTATGATTTACTAAAATGTCCTATTCGCAGATTGCAAATTTAGTAAGATTGTTATGGCTGTCTTTGATGACATGTGTGATGCGCTCATCATAGAAAACAGGTATAGATTGCAAAAAAAACTGCGGATTGTGTGTGGCTACTGATATTTGAAACAACCAACACATCTTTGCAGGAAGTACTTGCTAAATGTGCAATATTTACATTTTCTGCATTGTTAAAGGCTAGAAGCAGTTTTCACTGAATGCCCTGTGTTGTCTTAATACAGACAGCTTAAGCATCGCATTTTGTTCACCTGATTTACGTCTCCGTAATTATCGATACCACCGGACTTGCTGCCACACTGCCTTTTCACGTGGAAGTCATCGGGAACATATGGTATGGCAGGGTATAGATGTATTCATCGTAGTTGAAGCTGCTGCCCGCTGTGCCTTTTTTTAATTGCAAAGGACCAGTCATGTGATTAATCACGACGTCCACGTACACTCTGCGGAAACAATAAAAACGAAATTGTCATATTTGTAGACGTCTTATTAGATCTTTTTTCGAATGTGCAGATTCTTATCCATTGGAATGTGCACGAGTACGTGCTTGCCTGTTAGGTCTGCTCTGGCTGGTCGGTAGCTAGGGAAGGTTATATAAAACTGTTGTATCTACATTCAAAACCAAAGGGGCAACAGCATCTGAGGCCCAAGGCGGGGTAGAAACCACACACAAAAAAAGGTATCCAAAAGTGAACACTCTGGTGGCTTGGAAAGGTTCTAGGCGCTGCAAGTTTGAAGGGAGAAGACTGGGTCTTCAGGTTGAACATTTTATTGGGCAGAACTTGTGGCCACGTAAAGCGAGCAAGACACTGGCAGTAAGAGCGTTGAACGGAGCGTCGGCCATCGATCAGCTGACAAGCAGCCAAGCGCGTCGCGAATTTTAGTGGTAATGTTGAATATATCAGCCTTATCAGTGATCACTGGTCTTTGTGCAAGCTTTAGAATAATCTCGAGTGTTCGCGTCTTGCCGGTCGCGAACCTTCGCTAACTGTGTAGTTTGCGCTGAGCATTCCAGAGCCAGGCTCTGTGGGCGAAAACCAAATCAAACAAAAAGTGGGAACAATAAAGGCGCGTGTGAATATTTCTCCGCGTTTAGCAGGAATAAATTAGTGCCCACGATTCTATCACTTCATCCCTTTGATAAAAAATATCGGTTCAGTGGCAGGTCAACAACACTTGCGCTGTCGACAAGATACATCAAATATTGGGTGGAGATAAGGAAATAGGGTCGTCACAGAGGGATGTAAGAAACGCACCAGTGAGTCTCAGCAAGGCAGTGAATCCGGCCCAACAGCCAAGAAAATTATGCTAATTGTATTTGTAAGCCTTTAGAGGTTTAAGTATAACTAGGATATATTTTCACTTATTTGGCGCAAATTGCTCACAAGAAGTAGGGCAATGCAATATTTATTTTGTTAATTTTATTACGCATATAATAAGCCAGCTTGACTCAATAGTCAAGAAGTCGAGCAATTGTTACGTCTTCCTATTCCAGATATTTGGTCTCCTGCTCCATGCGACGTTTTTGCGGACAATATCGCGGCACACAATCACACCGCATTCGCACTGACGGGTCTATTGTCAGCTGACTGTATACGAAAAACCACTGGGCGAGCTGTGTTAAGGCACCTTTCTCGAACAGCAGAAGCGACTCGCTCGAACCCTTCTTCGAGACGCATCAGCCACACCAATGTTACCGAAAGAGCACACCTACAAGGAGCTAGACATGACTGGAAACAGTAATGGGCATGACGGCTCCGCAGTGGACATGTTTATTATCATTTTCGTCTTCTTGATATGGGTGAAAAAAATTGCCCGCAGCTTCCCTCGCGGGAACACTGAGGAGGATGCGGAGCATATAATTGGTTAACGGGGTGTTAAAGTGCGACTTACTTGGGTCGATGGCTAAATTGGTTAACGTGGTTGTGAAATGGGGTGTTAAATTGCGACTTACTTGGGTCGATGGCTAAATTGGTTAATGTGGTTGTAGGAGGGGGTGTTAAATGAGTGAACACGTACACACGTATGCGAAAGGGCGGCGCTGGTCGAAGGGACGTCGATTATTCTGTTTGTGGATTCGTTGGCATTCATTTCACGGCGACTTCGGACGTCGACGCGCCGTACAAACCAACGGACGAGCGGCAACTGAGCGAGCGAGTGCCGACCTTGAGTATATATACAGCGCGACGGCGCATGCGCTGTCAGCTGTCGAATGTTCTCGAAGGAGAAGCGCGCGCGCGGCACAGATGGCGACGGCGCGACGGCGCATGCGCTGTCAGCTGTCGAATGTTCTCGAAGGAGAAGCGCGCGCGGCACAGATGGTGGGCGACGGCGCGACGGCGCGTGCGCGCGCGTCAGCTGTCGAATGTTCGAGAAGCGGTGCGGACGGCGCGGACGGCGCACTACAAGGCGCGAGTATAAGATGCTTCCGCATCTAAAAAGCATTTGACAAGTGTCAGAAAACTAACCAAATATTTCTTGTGTTTCTAGTTGTGCCAACGTGGTGAGGTAATGTGTGTGCACCTGTGCTTGTTGGATGTGAAGTATTTTCTTTTGTAATCAGGAAGTCTTGACTGAAATCCACAAGTATACTGACGCAAATGCTTTATAAGGGGTATCAAGAAAACTTCTCAACCTATCAACATGGCATTCGATACTTTGGCAATCAATAAGAGCTCAATGACAAGCGTCGAAGATACGCTTGCGACTTTTGAAAGCGAAACTATTTATTTTGCACTCAAGGTTGACGATCTTTCAAATTGCTACATGCATGTTGACCTTTTGTGGGACGATGCACGTGTATGCCTGACGAAGAGCACAAAGGGTGGTCATCGCTCGTGAACCCGTCACGCTATTACTGCTGGTTTTAAGTACATCTCATCCACAGCCTTGTCGATAAGGCGTCGCGTCTTATCCGTAACATATTTGGTGGATGTGGAACGTTCCCCGTCCTCACCACGAAGCTTCGCAGTGACCGCATCGTTCAGTCTCCAGCCATGGCTACCAATGACAATAGCCCATCAGCAACTCCTTCTGTAGCTCCAGCCACTAAATGCCTGACGATGCCCTACCCGTGTGATTCCGGTACATTCTCCGCACAACTTGGGCTTGACGTTGACTACTGCTTGGCTCCGTATGTACGAGCGTGTTACCCTTACGTAAACGCCATACATGGCCCATATATAGGTTATATGTGGCCACATATAAGCATATATGGCAGCATATGTGGCCTCAAATAAGCATATATGTCAGCATATGTGGCTTCTATTTTCCATATATGGATGTATATCTGGCGGAGTCGGTTCATGTATGGGGTTATATACAGCCATATATGACACGGTTGGCCTGTATAAGGAGTCAAATCCGGCCAATTAAGGCACGGCCACATCATATATAACATATCAAGTGGATCCTTATATGCGGAAATGCTCCCTTATTTGGGATCAACCACGTATATATTTAGCACCATGATCACACTTTTATGCGGATTGTAATATATAACAATTTGTACACAAAGCTGACCTGCTTATTTTTTACAACAATAGAGGTATTAATTATATATGTTGTTTCTGCCATGCGAAAAAACCCAAATTTCAAGTCAGCTTTGTGTACGTGATAGTTGCAACTCAGTTGAATGCATATATGCATGCATTCGTGTAATTTAACTCGTACATTTGTAATTTAACTCGTACACGTTGTTATTAATACGACGTAAATTATGTATACGAGAGCAGACATGTTTTACGAGGAAGAAATTGTGTCAAGTCACAAAACGTATTGAAGCTTCCGAACCTCGCTATTATTATAGAGCAATACTATAGAGTTTTATGTAAAGACAAAATGCATGCAACTTATATTGTTCACATTAATGCATTGTTTAAAGTGGCAGCAAGAAATAGTAATTTCAATTCACTTTTAGCTTCCACATTGGTGGACCAAATTTCTGTTTATTTGAAGGTTTGGATGGCTATATGCTCCCATCATATAACAAGATTTCAATTAATCCTGTTGACCCTTCATTTGCGATTGCTTTAAGCAGCCATTTACTATGATTGCATGTGCGATGCAATGTTTTAGGGAGTGTTTTCAAGAACAAAAAAGAACTTACGTGAGTGCAACATGCAGGCACCATTATGATTACATTCAAGATGAAAGTTGTACTAATTTATTGCAAAAATACATCTTGCGTTTCCTTTGGCTATGTATATTGTTCCTGGCTGTGCACATAGTAAACTTTTATTGAAAATTTTATGATTGCACTAGTGAACAATTAGTTTAGTGTAATGTTTGCAAGCATCAAGTAAATCTCACATCATAGACATGCACGTTAAGAAAGGTGCAACTGACTCACAGGTGATACATAATTATTAGACCATGTAACGAAATGCTGAAGCTTTAGAGCAAGATTTAACGTAGGCTGCCGAATTCACAAAACTTCTATTTTGTGTGGGTGTGTCATTACTTGGTCGAGGTCACTAATGCACACGTGCCATCATCAGGATTAGCCTAAACATTGCCTTGTGAATACCAGTTGTATGACACATTTTTGCGGGCTGGCATGATGCCTAAGCCAAACTCTACATTATGTAAACAGCCCCTTGCTGTGCAGGCGCGTAACAATTAAAACTGTTTGCGAACGTATCCTTTCAACACCAACACAGTAGTGCATTTACCTATAAGATATGTATGCTGGTGCAACCCACCAAACTGCGCAATTGCACACTCGCGTATAAAGATTCTCATGGGCACCCAGACGCTAGCATTTCATTCATTGTGGCCAGATATTTTCGGCCATGTCAGAATGATATGAGTGTAATATTATTATATTATTATGGTTGTTGTTGTTGTTATTATTATTGTTAATATTGTTGTTGTTGTATCTCGTAAAGCGTCCAACGTTTCAATGCCCTATGCTCTCAATACTGTGTCGTTGTGTAAGTTTTATGAGATCAGTTATCTTGGTTTCTTTTTGATAGCATGCTGAGTTTTTTCTACTTGCAATAAATGTGTGGCCAAGTGAGGCCTTCGTTCTCTCCCTGTTGTCTTAATTAACATCTCTTGAGAATCCGGTTCTCCTACAGCCTTCTACAAATTGTACACCGCGATATGTCGTGGTCAACTTGAGTACATACGCATATCTGATTTGGAAATCCACCAGTAGCGCCACTGAGTGAGTCTAGAAAAAATTTATAAGCATTTACCCCCATCGTTTCACTAGAATCCTTTACACACTGCTAGAATATTATAATTGCCATCAGTTAACGGCCGGCAAAATAGTGCTGAGCTGTTATTTCTTTACTAGCTAGTTCAGGGTGAGATATTCTGCCCTTCTCGGTTGTAATAATTTTCAAACTCCGCGTAAGTTATCCAGAGAGAATCGACCGTTGCATGTACCTGCCAGCTTCTTTCAACACTCTATCCTTTAAAGAATGCCGAGTCTCTCTAACGTCAACTTTCTTGATTCGTTATGTTTTTCATAGTCTACAGTCATTTTTTTTTGTCAGTGCGGGCTGCCCTGTCCTAACGTAGATTTGCACATGCACAGATTCTTCCCTTTTCCGTCTTTCAGGAAGCCTTCGGCACGGTTATGTATAATTCACATTATTTTTCAGTCCCATTCCATGAATATCTACTCTTTTATTTTTTGTTCCCATTGTGCGTTGATTTCTTTTTGACTGCTCGTTTTTGCTCTCTTTATGGATTTGCTTTTCTGTCGACAGTCTGTAATGTATTGTTTGTTTATGTTTTTTTTTCGCGCGTGCCAGCACGAAAGACACTACGGTTGTTCTTGCATACGTTAAAAAATGATTGATTGATTATTGGTTGATTGATTATTATTATCATTATAAATGCTTGTGAAATAAGATAAAAGTTTGGCTGAAACGTGTCTTCGAAGCCAGCGCACACGAAGCAGTGATTTCAGCTCCACGGAATGCCTGTCTCAAAGGTCTTGCACGTGCAGCTTTCTGGGCCCGCAGGAGGAAGTTGAAGTTCATTGTCCGAAAAAACTCGCCAGACTGCAAGGTTGCAAAGAGTGCGCACAGTAAAAAAAATACAAAAAGGGCGCCCATCGGATGGGTGGAAAATTCGGAGAAAGTTGTGCGAAGAAGCACGCGTAGGCACCGTGCAGCCCTGCCGTGGCCTACACCAGTCTGCCGACACAGGCGGGAAGAGAGTCCCGCGACCCACTTCAAGTAACGTCGAAGAAAATAGTTTGTGAAAACATTCAGTCGCATGGTGATGAAATTGCGTCAATAATTGTTACAAAAATGAAAATCTGTTCGCCAATGGGCTCAGAAAAATTTTGTTCCAGTGTAAAGTGTGTAAATCGTTGATCTCAAGGAGTAATGTAATGTTTATTGCAATGTTCATTGTCAAGCCTGCATGCACTGTATCTGTCCGCACCATTGTTGCTTTTTTGCTTGCTGGAGTCATGGGTGCAGTGCTGATAGAGTTGGTCCATTTTCATTCCTCTTGCTCTTATTTCGTGTTCAACCACTGCTCCAATTTACACAAGATAATCGCGCAGCTCTCAGGAATCTACTGCGTTGTATGTGGCGAAACTGTGGACGGACGTGGAAGTGTTTTTGTGTGCGTGTGCGTGTGCACGCCACTGGATTGGCCATCGTCCACTTTTCGTGGGAAAAAATGGACACCCACGCTTGCGGGCAAGCGTTCCTTCAAAACTTCTTCCTAAAGCTGTACGAATAGACGTGGTGGCTTTAAGGTGTGAATAAGTTATCAGGATTAACAAGCTCCTTGAAAGACAAGTCTCGGTTAAATGTTGAGGTAAGTTCATCATTTTCATTACTTTCGCGTGCTGCTCATAATTATTGTGATAACTCGAAAACATAGCGCATTGCATGCTTGCTGAGTAAATAACTTCATGATAATCGTGGTCACGTCATTAAGCTGCTTTGTTTAAGCGGTACAACAACACTTTCTTTTTTTTTCACTTGATCCAGACAGTGCTCTATTTAATTGAAAAATCTACGCCAAGAATATTTGGGTTTCGTGCCATTGTACATTTATAAATATATTGATATAAGTATACTTGTGTTGTGCTTTTCTCATTAAAACGCTTGAGGAATTACCAAGGATACATTACAACTTGCGCAATCACAAATAAAAAAGAGTTGCATATCTTCAACTCCAAGGGTGTCATGAAATTTATGAGCCCGCGTTTGAATTTGTCTTGCGTTTGAATTTATCATTCTTCGTCTACGTTCCACTTGTTTTTATATTTACGTGTGTTTTGATAAGGACACGCAGCTAAAATTTTGGTGCTAGTTTGATTATTTAAAGCAGGGTGCAATGTCACGTATCTAAACAGAAAAACTTAAGAATAGCCCGTAATTTTGTTTCCACCATCTACAATCAGGGTGATATAAGTGTAAATTTCACTGGAATGCGTGCACCACAGGCAACATTATCGTTACTGATGTTGCAACATCGCGTGTTTATCTTGAGGAACTGCGCATACCCGCATACTTAGTTACACAAAATAATGTGATGTCACGTTTTAATCCGTGAGCACTGTAGATAGTTTTACGCAAGCCGACAAATAAACTGGTCTGGTGCATAAGGGCTTGCTTTTGTGTGAAAAAAAAACTGGGGGACCATTAAACTCTGTTTTTCATAGTTTAACGTGATAGCACTATTGATCCTGTTTCTTGTGCGTAGTTCAATCACTCAGTGTGTACTCTTTATTGCATGATGCTAGTGAAACAATTTTAATTGTAGAATAGTACTGTGTGATTGAGAATGTTGAAAGTGTCTCAATGAAGATTTCGCACATGGATGCATTTTGTGTAAAAAAGGGTAGCCTAGTTTAAAGAACGAGAAATATAATGTAAAACTGAGTTGCACAAAAAAATTGAAATACGAAAGGAAGACACCTAGACACAGCACACACGGACGACTGAAACTTTGTTGGAGAAAACAGACATATATAAATATATGCGGTTACGAGAACACGTGCGGTGAAAGAACTTGATTAGATGAGCAGACAGATTGTATAAATGGTGTGCTTCCAGAAAAGCTACCTGAGTAGCAAGTAACATAAGCGAGAGTTACGTGACACATGAATCCGCATCTTTGTTTATGAAATACGCCTCTTCGATTTCCCGCGCTACCGTGTAACTGAATCTAGCTTTAACTACCGTATCATCAAACAAGGGCACGCAGCCACACTCTCTACAATGTGATGATTGATTAGAGAATGGTTGTCCTTTTAGAGAAGCTTTGTGATCTGCAATTATATTATTGAATCTTAAATAATACTTCCCACACGACAGCACAGTGCCGTACACCACACGATGTCCCCACGGTTAAAGAAAATGATTAGATGTCTGCTCATCTAATCATTTTTTTCCATCTCACGTGTTCTCGTAACCACATACATATGTCTATTTTTTCCAAAGAAGCTTCAGTTGTCAGTGTGCGCTGTGTCCAGGTGTCTTCCTTTAGCACTTCAAATTTTTTTCGCGCAACTAAGTTAAGATAAAGTACCAACTCACACACCAGAACGCGCATCTCACTATTATGTGTGTGAAATGTTTTAAAACTTTGTGCACCCACTACGCAGTAGTGATGGAATACGCGCAGTAACGTGTGTGCCTTTTGTAACGGTTGGCTGTATTTAGACCATGAAGTCACGTTGGCAATAACGTGTTGTGATGCCCGATGACAATGCACGCTAGTATCATGCAATACTGCTGCGATATTAAATGTGTGCTGTGAAACATATATGTAGGATACGTGTATTTGTTAAGCATGACAGTTATTTTTCTTGCATTTCCAACAAGAGGAAGTTCTTCATGCTTCATTTCCAAGCAGATGCGTAGCTATGTGGTAGAGCACTTGCTTGCCATGCAAATGGCCTGCATGATTTCGATCATCACTCAAACCCAAAAATTTGTAATATTTGTTTTATTTGCATTCTCTCAATTTTCGATCATGGACAAGACAATTTTTCACTGAGAGCCACCGATGCCTACGCTGGAATGTCTGCGGAACGAGCTCTTTACCGCTGTTATGTTAATGATTCAGTATTGACAGAACGGAAACTGGGTTACGTTTACAAAGTACATTTTTTGGTGTCTCGTTTGCAAGAAATATTGCTAAAAGCCTCCGTTCCCACGCGCACAGAGACCTATAGACACCATTTTTAGCAGTCGTTCTATAGGCCATTAGTCACAATACATGTACATGAAAAGCTTGCATACCAATAACTTTTGACCGAACTCCTTAAAATTTGATTATCATCTCATTTAAGTTATTCAATGCACACGCAGTTCATACAGTCAACAGCAAGTCAATATTTCGTTTTGAGTGACTGTGGACGCTCCATTGACACGTGAGAAAAGTTTTAAATAAACACACTGTGAAAAAATTCTTTACGAAACTCAAATTGGCTTCTTTTATGCTATTTATTTTTGTCAAGTCGGAATCGATAACGTGGAATATTTACTTGCACCGAACTATGTCTCAGACCTTGTTTACCATAGGTTCAAGATAAGAAAAATTGCATGCATGACTGACGTATTTCAAAATAATTTTTTACAAAAAAAATTTTAAGATGAAACCAACTGCCTTCTAGTATTGCCTCTACACTCTCAAATGTTTGTTTTACTTAATGTTAGAATTACTGCTTTGCATTTTTGGGGTGTGTCACATTTTCCGATTTATATATGAATTTCTTCTGAAGATTGGGATTCAGGTGACTTTGATTATTTGTTTGGCTGACTATGTATTATTGTATTCTACCTTTCATAAACTCTCCCCCAACTGTAATGCCAATTGGTGCTGTGGGTAATGAAATAAATAGATAAATAAAAAGTGTCAATATGTAAGCAATAAATTTAAGCACAAAGAATGTATCTCTTCAGAAAAAGTGGACTAACAGTGACATGTGCCCACCACATACTTTAAATATGATGACAAGTTACATTTTTAGCAATTAGTTATTGCGAATAACTCGAGATATAAAAGGATAACTTAATATAACAAGAATGTTCAGGGGGTATGTACTGCCTTTGTTTTGGAGATGATGGTGACTGAATGCAGACTTTTTTTGACGGTTTTATTTGACACTGGAGCTCAGGTGTCTATGAGTGCTCGTCTCTGTTGCCGCCAAAAAAAAAGTACTCACGCCTGCCACAACACAGGCCGTCCGTGTCACCGATAGTGGAACTGTGGCCGTCATTGGAATGTGTACCGCATGTATTAGCCTTGCAGGCCGTCATGTTCCTGTTTTATTTACCGTGCTTGAACATTGACCTCATGACCTCATCTTCGCGATGGACTTTTTATCGACGCATTCTGCCCTGATCGACTGTTCCGCTGGCACTCTCCGTTTAGAACTTCCTCTTCTTCAAGATTCTCGCCCCTAGCTGCCGAAAGCCTTTGTATCACAAACTTCGGTCGGATACTGCCAGAAGCCCTCAAATTCATTGAATTGGCAACAAGTTAACCTGTTGTTGAAGGTGATTATGTCGTAACGTCTATTCCTGATGTTCTCCTGGCGCGCGACATCACTGTGCCACACTCCGTCGTAACCATGGCCTCTAACCGAACATGTCTGCTAATTATAAATTTTGGTTTCACGCAGCAAGTGCTACCACACAGAATTTCAGTCGCCACGCTTTGACCCTTATTAGACGCCCACGTCGCCGCTTTTGCAGCTGACGCATGCTCCGATTTTTCATGTCGCCCACAGGATGCCACATTCCTCGATGCGGCCTTGCGCCCCATGATCGATTCGAAAGTCAAACCTGAGCAGTCCGACGCCCTATTCCGCCTTATGGCTTCCTACCGCAATATATTTGACATCGACAGCATTCCACTCGATCAGATTTCCCTCGTGAAGCACCGCACTATTACAGCTGATTCTTCTCCCATTCATCGCCGACCGTACCAGGTGTATGCCATGGAGCGTAAGGTAATTCAAGAAGTCAACAAGATCCTAGCCAAAGGAATTATTGAACCCTCCTCGAGCCCTTGGGCACCTCCTGTTGTGCTCGTTAAAAAGAAAGATGACACGTGGCGCTTCTGCGTTGATTACCGCCATATTATTCGAATCACGAAAAAGAATGTTTATCATTGGCCCCGAATTAATGACGTCCTCCATTGTCTCCATGGCGCACGATACTTTTCTTCAATTGACCTACGTTCTAGCTATTGGCAGATTGCGGTGGACGAGAAAGACCAAGAGATGACTGTTTTTCTAACTCCCGACGGCCTATACTAATTCAAGGTGATGCCGGTTGGGCTATGCAACAACCCAGCCACGTTTGAGCGTGTGATGGAATCGCTATTGCAAGGATTTAAGTGGTCAACATACCTGTGTTACCTGGAATGATGTCATTGTATATTCGCCTACATTTGAGACACAGCTCCAGCGTTTGTCAGCGGTTCTCGACATCTGTCGCACTGCTGGCCTTCAACCAAACTCATCGAAATGTCGTTTTGGGCCGCCAGCAGAATACGGTGTTGGGCCACCTTGTTGACGCATCAGGTGTGCAGCCTGACCCAGAGAAAATTCGTGCCATCACGAGCTTTCCTACATTCCAGTCTGTCAAGGACGTCTGCAGATTTGTGGGACTTTGTTTCTATTTTGGAAGGTTCGTCAAAGATTTTGCAACGATCACTCGATCACTCACCAAACTCCTGAAGAAAAACGTGACTTTTACGTGTGGTTCCGCTCAAGCTTCCGCTTTTTCTCAACTCATCACCGTCCTCACGACTTCACCTATATTGGCCCACTTTGACCCGTCCGCTTCAACAAAAGTTACAAATAATGCGAGTGGTCACGGGATTAGAGCCGTCCAAGCCCAACGCCAGCGGGTATACGACCGAGTCATCGCCTACGCTAGCCGCCTTCTCACAGCTGCCGAGCGCAACTATTCAATAACAGAGCGTGAATGTCTTACTCTTGTTTGGGCAATCACGAAGTTCCGCCCATATTTATATGGCACGAGTTTCTCAGTAATAACGGACCACCATGCACTGTGTTGGCTTTCGTCACTGAAGGATCCTACTGGCCGGCTCGCGCGCTGGCCTCTGCGACAGCAAGAGTGTACCTACGCAGTGGCGTACTATTCCGGGTGTCTACACCAGGACGTAGACTGCCTGTCCCGCTACCCGGTTGCTGAGTCGAGCTCTATGCCTGACACCGACACCGAGCCTGGCTTCTTTTCCCTTTCACAAACGACATGCATTGGTGACGAGCGTCCTTGATGCGTCCTTGCGCGCTATCATTGAGCGCCTCGAATCACCATCTTCCAATCCGTCCCATCGCTAATTCGTGCTCTATGGTGGTGTATTATACCACCAAAGTTTTCAGCCGGATAGACCGGCCCTGCTGCTTGTCATTCCAAAACACCTTTGCTCGGAAGTTCTACTTGAGCTTCATGACCTTCCGACTGCTGGTCACCTTGGTGAGTCATGAACTTACGACCGAATACGCCGACGCTTAATTTGACCAGGGCTTGCGCGCTCATTCAGAAGATACGTTGCAGCTTGTGAGAAATGCCAGCGCCGCAAAAAACCATCGATACTTCCCGCCGGATGCCTTCAACCACTTGACCACTCTTCCGTGTTGAACCATCAGAACCACTCTTCCGTGTTGGCTTGGACCTACTTGGCCCTTTTCTCTTTTCTTCCTCGGGTAACAAGTGGGTAGCCACGGCCACCGTCTACGCCACGCGTTATGCCATCACACGAGCTCTTGCAACAAGCTGCGCTACAGATGTCGCCACAGATGTCGCCGACTTCCTCCTCAAGGAGGTGATTTTGCAACACGGAGCCCCAAGGCAGCTGCTTACAGACCGTGGCTGCACCTTTTGTCGAAGGTGATAGCCGCCATCTTGCAATCCTGGCAAACGTGACACAAGCTGACTACGCCATACTAGCCGCAAACCAATGAACTCACGGAGTGTCTAAATCAAACTCTTACAAACATGCTCACTAAGTATGTTTCTGCCAACCATACTGACTAGGACCTCACGTTGCCGTACGTCACATTTGCCTATAATTCTTCTCGCCATGACACTGGTACTCACTCCCCATTTTTTCTGTTGTTCAGCCGAGAACCTACATTACCCTAGTCATTCTGTCTACCACGACACCGACCAGCAAATATGCTCTTGACGGTAGCACTCGGGCTGCCCTTCACGCAAAATCACTCGCGCTCGCTTCCTGGCCTCTCAAGAAAACCAGCAGTGTTTGTACGATCAACAGCACCGCGACGTGCACTTCTTACCCGCATCATTGGTGCTGCTGTGGTCCCCGACCCGTCAAGTTGGCTTGTCGGAAAAACGTATTTCCCGCTACATGGACCCATACTGAGTGTTTCGTGAAATTACTCCTCTGACATACCAAATTGCCTCTGCTGCCCCATCGCCTTCAACTGCCTCACCGACCACCGATATCGTACATGTGGCACGCTAGTAGCTATACCACTCTCCCGCTGACGTTGACATCTAGATGCGCCGAGACGGCGCTTCTGCCGCCGGGGATTATGCTACATGCATGTTGACAATTCGTGGGACAATTCGCGTGTGTGCCTGACGAAGAGGACGAAGGGTGGTCACCGCTCAACCACTGGTGAACCAGTCTCGCCATTACTGCTGGTTTTAAGTACATCTCATCCACAGCCTCCTCGATACGGCGTCGCGTCTTATCCATAACAATATGAAAGCACAAGATGAAACTTTATTATATGTGGTATTATCTGAAGAGGAAAACATTGATTCATATTTGGGGTTTAACGTCCCAAAACCACCATATGATTATGAGAGACGCCGTGGTGGAGGGCTCCAGAAATTCCGACCACCTGGGGTTCTTTAACGTGCACCCAAATCTGAGCACACCGGCCTACAACGTTTCCGCCTCCATCGGAAATGCAGCCGCCGCAGCCGGGATTCGAACCCGCGACCTAAGGGTCAGCAGCCGAGTACCTTAGCCACTGCACCACCGCGGCGGGGCTGAAGAGGAAAACAAGAAAGACTTAATTTGCGCTTAGTTTGTAGATTGTGCTCAAGGTAATGTCATAACACAAACACATATGACTCCCCCCCCCCATGAAGAAAAGGTCTGACGCAGACCGCTTGTGTTTGTTGCGTCTTTTCTTCTTGAGGCACTTTGTGGGTACACGCTGTTACTTCAACCTTACAATATCTTGTTCATTGTCCTTTCATTTATCTGAGGGAGGGGGGCTGCTCTCGAGGAAGCCTGCCATTTTACGTGCTTTTGTCGTATCGAATTTATTGCACAGGACAGCTCTGTTGCCTTTATATTTTGTTGCCTATTCGCACACTCGCTAGACATCAAAGTGGTAGCAGTCTTGGAAGCATACAGAACTTTCCTGCCAAAAATCATGAACAGAGCAATGTCGCGTCCACATTGTGCATCTCAGCCCACAAGACAACAGCAAATGGCGCATAATTGCGAGGAAAAATCTGCTTCTATCAGCAGGGAACTGTATCATGCAAGCATATAGAAAAGGGAAAAATTAAGGATACTCTCCGCAAAGCGCACCCGAACGTGTCTAAAAAACGTTAGCACATAACGTTTCAGTCGCAGCTGTAAACAGTTAAACTGCAAGTGTGAAAGGAACTAAAAATAATGACTGATGGGCTCGCACGACTGTGACCCATCGCTTAAAATTGTGAACAGTGGTTGAGAGACCGATTGCAAGCGAGGCAAACAAGCGAAAGCACCTCGAGTTTTCAAGGTCGCATCGAGAATAGACTGAGGACCACAGGAATAAAAGGTGGTTCTCACAGACGAATCATCGTTTACGACATGGTTACGACAAGGCAGCGAGTCAGGCGGCCACTAAACTGACGTTCCCACACCGCAGCACACAGAGCATATTGGGGCTGGACTGGCGGTGAAGGTAAACCTACCCGCTGTGTGTGTGTCGTGTTTTTTTGAGGCCCTGTCGTGTTGCGCTTCGGCGTGTTAATTATGAATCCTGGCCAACTAACCCGCCAACGTGTCCTAAAGAACCTCAATTATATGCTGTGCTAGCACACACTGCTTTCATAAGTTTGTGCGATGCCACCACTTAAAAAAAGGCACCAACTACAACAAAAACAAGAAAGACGTTTGGCAGTGCGTAGAAGACACGGTGAGTAAAGGCCGGCACTCATGACGCCAAACTTTTCTGCACATGAGAGTGGCTGAGGAAGTTACTTTTACGGGTCATTCGTGCCTCAGTGAGGTGAGAAGGGCCTTCATTTTTTCTTCGTGGAACTTGTACGTAAGGTCAAAGATAAACTACCTTATCAAGTACTGGCGCTACCACCCACTGGCTACGTCCCCACTGCGTGAAGTATAGAATTACATGCACTAGGCTATATCGCTATGGTGGAGGTGCACTAGTGTACACAATGACATCTACTGCGCTCTTAAGGCATGCAGCGTAGAAATGATTGATTGATTGATATGTGGCGTTTAACGTCCCAAAACCAAGATATGATTATTAGAGACGCCATAGTGGAGGGCTCCGGAAATTTTCACCACCTGGGGTTCTTCAACGTGCACCCAAATCTGAGCACACGGGCCTACAACATTTCCGCCTCCATCGGAAATGCAGCCGCCGCAGCCGGGATTTGATCCCGCGACCTGGGGGTCAGCAGCCGAGCACCTTAGCCACTATACCACCGTGGCGGGCATACAGCGTAAAACTGCGCGTTCTATTGTCAAACAATTAGGAAGTTATACATCAGATAAGAAATTTCCGTGAGAACGGGTTTGAAACTCACCTATGAAAACTATTAGAACAATTCTTGATTTTGCTAATACCAGAAGCAATCTCGCAAAAGTACAATTTATGTGCCTTTCTTCTTTGCAGCGTCTGTATGCAGCACGAGTACAATAAATCGACATATTTTTTTCTTTAAATAGGACCCTATCACACCAGCTTTATGTACTATGTTTGCTTTGCTTCTGATCAGAGCCTTCGCGTACAATACGGGTTTCCTGACAATACATGTCTACAAAAGAAATATGAAAGCATTAAGCAAAAAAGAGCAGCAATGTGTAGGTGCGCGCTAACTTGACGCCGGCTTTGTTGCAGCGACAAACCATGTCACGGAATTGAGTCTCGTTTCCACTGCGAGTTTCAATTTCGTAACTGACAGGCCGATACCTTTCGTTCCACGGTTGTTTCTCTTTCTCTACGAAGACCATACCGTGCTCATTCACTGGTGATGTCTGTTTAAAATAAACACATGGGTATCGATTGTGGAAAACGGTATGATGAAATAATTGAATGAATAAAACAGTGACAGTTGCTAAGGTTAATATTTTTTGTATTTTCAACCCCGATAACATAGAAGCGGCATATCCGATATATCGGCTGATCGAAATCCTTATTGTCAACTTTAGAGCGTGTGCTCGTGCGCAGCGGGCTGCTCACACGTCGAGACTGAAAGGCTTAATCTCTCCGGCACGACGAGGGCCCGTTGTAAAGCTAAAAACTCTTTATTGAAGTTGGAACTGCGTAGAGCCACCTGCAAGTTTTAGCTGTTACCTTCGTAGCCGACCTGCCAGAAGATATGCCTTACGTTCGTCATGCTTTTATTGCGATGGCAATTACATTAACGCTCTCGGCTGGATTTCGCCGCCGGCGTCAGCGTCGATGTCATGCACCGTACATGTATATATATATATATATATATATATATATATATATATATATATATATATATATATATATATATATATATATATATATATATATATATATATACGGAAGGAATACAACACTCCACAAAAAGGACTCCACAACGTGGCATCGAACGTGCAACCGGCGCGTCGTAAATGCGAGGCGTTAACCACTGAACCACCGTGGGGTACCTCCTAGGACATACAAACCGTAAGCTATTTATATCTACCACTCACCGCTGTTTCCTGCTATCTCGGGGGGGGGGGGGGCTGCTGTATTTTTAGCATTATCAGCAAGATGGCACAGTGAGCGTGCGGCGGCTCTTAGCGTTCACGCGTACTTTGGCCCACCTGGGGAATAAGGGGTGTACGCTCAAACACGCGCCCTTATAGGGGAGACCCGCTCAAGTTTGCCCGGCGACGCCAGCGATTGCCTTTCCCCTGCCAGAAAAAGCGCACAACAGTAGCGCCTTCCGACCCTTCCGCTCCCTTTGGCTTCCACGCATTTGCGAAGCGCGCGCTGCACGTGAAACGTCCCTCGTTCCGCGATGTCACCTTAACAGAAAAGGGGAAACTATTACGGCGTCGTCAACAGTCACAATAACCATGCAAACACGAAGGGGTCGACTCCACCAGTGAAATTCTACCGATTCCCAAACCGATGGTACGAAACAAACAGACGACAGGAATGGATTAAAGCAGTGCGCCGAAATAAGTAAGTAAACAATTTTTTCATGAAAATTAGCAGACGCACTATGCATTAAAAATAACAGGTGTTTATTTCTGCGTCACCGTTCCTCTAATATATGTAGTTTCTGGGAACTGCACGTCCCCATCTTAAATGTGTAAATTTTCAACGTCCATCTTTAGAGCGCTGTTAAAAATAGCAAAAAAAAATATTTTACGCTGCTATTATTATTCTATATTTTTGGGGACGTAGTAGTTGAAGCTGTGTACGCATGTGGTATTAGTAATGTGTTGTTATATATTTCTATATCTACGCAGCGCCGGCGGAAGTGTGTGGTTGCCAAAAGCTTGGACAATAATTTGTAGCAGACATTTTGTGAGAAACTGCAAAAATGACTCAAGTCGGCACCCGTCTTATGTGCCGACATTGTTTCCAGCGGCTTACAAGAAACGGGCACCTCACGCGGAAATGGCGCAGAGGTATGATAGGCAGTGAAGCGCGTAGCTATCTATGCATTTTAAAGCATTTTCTAAGGGCTCTTGATTCCTCGTTTCAAGCTCAGCGATAATTCGTTCCGCGTATGCGCAATTATGAAGTCAAGCGAAAATAGAAGGATTTTGATCGAACATGGCACTTTAGCACCGTTACCTTTTAAGGGTAAGATTGGAACGCAGTTAGTAACAAGCACATTACTTTTTTGATAGTTTTAGTACAACGTAAAAATGATTCAAGCAACGGACAGTGCAAAACGTTTAATCAATAAATTTTTATTGCTTTCTCCGTGAAGTTCTTGTATGAAGTGTTTCTGTGCACACAGATGGACACAATTGTAGTTTTAACTAGGCGTTTTGCCATCGTTTATGTTTTTATAGAGTTTGATTTCGTATGTAGTACTTGTTTTATTTTGTGAATGTAAGGCGTTACTAACAGGATCACGGAAACTGCGTCTACTCATCTTCAGAATTCTTGTACAGTTTATACTTGAAGATGATAAAAAAAAACTATTATTATCTGCCGCACTACAGATATGCCCAATGATGATCACCGTACAATATCTGCATAAAAAAACTCCAACGTATGAACGTTGTTGTGAACGCCACGATCTAATCTCTGCCACAACTTTATTTTGCTTAGGTGGAAGCGTCATTCTGTGAGGTCAGCCGGATCAGCACAAAATTCTGTGGAGCAGGCTGTGCCATAAGGTATTGCTCAAGACGACCCAGCAATGCAAGATGAAGAAAATTCTGCTTTCCTCGATGTCTATGACTCGCTTTCAAGCGATTTTGATTCGCTAGAGATGCCAGCGATGTAATTACATTTGCCGCTGGAGATGCGACGCTCCCGCTTGAGTGGACACGACCACGAGAACTATGAAAAAAAGAAAAAATGCATTGGCCGTTGTTGCACGTCCGTTGGCAGATACAGTGAACAAGTTGTTATTGAGTGTGCAGGGGCAGCCCGAACAACGCGGTGCATTTTTGATACGTGACCAAAATAAAATGTCTGTATAGCAATGCGCTCTTCCCCTGCAGATTAGACACACACAAAAAAGTTTTTCTGAAAGCTGGGCGCTCATCATGATGGTACGCACGCTGTTCGTGAACTCAAGGTACCCGCGATGAGAACGGTGATAATGCAAGGAAAGACACGCGAGATAGATATCAATTTTCCTTGTGGGTGAGAAAGAAGCCCCAAATAGACCATTTATTTTTGAAGTGCTGTGTATATACCGCACGATAACTTGGGTGGGTGCTAGTAAAGTAAGGTATCCCAACTAATAGCAGTCACAGCGCAAGAACCACTTAACCTAAAGCACGAGAAGCGGCCTTACCCATGCATCCAGTAACAAACATAGTGCATAGTACACACAGCACACCAAATAAAACAGGTATATAATTATGAACGTACAGAAAGTTTTATTCACCTCTATCGTCGTAAACAGCGTCGTCTTTCACTTGCGAAACGCACTTCGCTCTGACGAGGACGGCGTCGTTTGCTACAACTTGCTTCGCTGCCCTTTTACCAAATTGCTGCCACAAAAAAAAAATCCTCGATTGCGGCATCCTATTAAATGCGGACAGAGCGTATACATCATATCCGCGCGCGACGCGAGACTCTCAAAAACACGTGCAGAACGCGTGCAGCGTACGAGCAAAGCAACGCGTTTTCAAGTAGGTTGAAAGGGACAGCGGAAGGGCCAAACACTCGAGCAACCAGTTTTCTCCCCACATTGACTGACAGCGCCACGCTCGGCAGCGCCTCTCTCAGCGTGGGTCTCCTCTATCTTGCAGTGGGGTTGATCGTACATCTTGACTAGCCTTTGGATTTTGCCGGAGTGGTTCTGTTGTAGTTTCCGGGCGCACGAAGGTCACTGCAATTGTTGCACAGCCTCCATTTGCGAAAAGGGCGCGCTTTTCAGACACAGCGAAGTAACAACTGAGATGCTTATTCGCGTTCATATGTACCTGTAGGTACGTTTCGTGCGTCATTTTGCGTGAGAAACGCGGGGCACGTTTCAATCTGCTTGTCATTCTGCGCGTGACCTTCCAATTTGTTGCTATCGCATTCATTGCTTCGTCCTTGCGGCAAAGCTGTGACTTTCTGTATACTGGGCATGTCAATGTCTGTATGTATGGGTAAAGTCATATCGAGGAGCACGGTATTTAGTTTCGCTCTCATACGTAGAAGGCTTAGTATTAACTTCTGTGTTCTGCTGAGTGCACATTGTGAGAAGAGACGAAGGCTCCAAGTCAAGCAAAAGTGCAGGTTAAGGTGGATTGAATCCGTCTTACGTCATGGTAGCTGGTATATGCACTGCGCCTTTTCTTTATTACAAACCTCATTAACGGAGACAAATGTTTATGGGAGGCCTCAGAAAGTGTATCCAACTCGGCTTCTTTATTAGCTATTATTAAATAAGCGACGAACATGCACGGTTCTCACCTCTAAAACATTAGACACCTGTTGGCAGTGCCGCTAATCACAGATGTATTAGGCGGTTTAGCAAAACCATACATTAGCTACTTTGATACTGATGCACGTCATGCAAAGCTGCGCATATCCGTAAAACCAGTAGCTTTCTAGAATTTGATGATAAATACAAACAGTTAGAGCTGAAAAAAAACTGTTCGCAACCCTGTACGTCTCAAAATGAACCATTCGAAAATAATATCCTAATTTTAAAATTTCATGGAGAGCAGGCCTGCTCGATTTTGTTCCGTAACGCCTTTGTCGCCTTTTTTTAACGAGTGCTATGCACATGAAATGTTCAATCACGCAAAAACGTAACTTATTAATAAAAAAGTGGCTCTTCGCAGCTGTCGGAGATTGTAGGCTTTTGTACATTTTATTTTCTCACCCCGCCCCTGTCATGCTGAAGTTGTGCACATGAAGGCAATCTAAAGTGAACTAGTCATTCCATTCAGCAGTTTGGACGCCCTCCTAATTGTTTGTGTGTCATGTTAGTGGTCAGTAAACAGACCGCTCATGGTACCACCACCTTCCATGTTAATTAGCTTAATAAATTCTACAAAACTCACGTCTTCATAATGCTGTGAAAATTTCTATTCTTTGGAATTCCTCGTTCAAAGCATCACTGATATGCCATTAGAATGTTGTAGCACAGCATACGTGGCGTCAGCAATGGCGTTACTTTCGTAAGAGCGCCACGTTTATCCATGTGCGCATAAACGGCGCTTGTGCGCAAGCGTGCAAAGCCAAACGTCGTGCTGTAACGTACGAAATGTCGTTACGGAGGCTGCGCAAGCCATGTTGCAGCTCGTGATTGCCATAAACATGTTCGCAGAGCTATGGCGATTCGCTCTGTCGTTAAGTGATATTACAACGAAAGCTGTTGTGGGATCACAACACCGGTCACGTGCGGTGCTGTAGTTGTCCGTCGCCGCCGGTGTCGGTAACTACTATCACACAAAATAAGAAATAAATCTCAGTAAATAAAAACACAAAAGGCGTAGTGCGATACGAACTCGGGTCCCCTGCGTGCCAGCGCAGTATTGTGCCACCGAGCCATGCCGGAGCTTGGAACTCGCTTGCAAACTTGCCCTATAGGCAGGCTTGATGTTGGGAAAGGAAGCGCGTTAATATGAGTATTGAAGCGTTTTAAATAGCATAGGAACAACCAGGCGTCACACAATGCGAATTGCGTAACGAGTGGGTCATCCAACGCTGCAACCGATCACAAGGCTTTTTATTGATTACCTAATAATTGCAGAGCATACCCAAAATTCAGACCTAATTCTTCATCTTCGTCAACCACTGCACGAAAAATTAGAACAAAATTTCTCGCAAATGTGTGGTGTACATCAGGATTCTCTGAAGAATTACTGAAGATAGCATAATGAATGCCGGCCCACTACTCATAAAGTATGCTTATTTATTGCGTAGTGGGTACACAGCAATCGTGCTTGTAGCACCTACCAAAACAATGTTCAGAAAAGTCTATTTAAGGCTTCTCTACCAGCTTTCGCGACTGTGCTGCGCGTTCCGTGGAAGCCTGGCATTTTTTTTTCTTCATTTAGTGACGATTTTACGTAGCTGTGGACGACTTTGTGGGCCGTGATATATTCATAATTATTCTGATAACAAAAAATTGGTATGAGCCAAGGTGTAACGAAAATCAACCGAATAACGATCAAGCTTGTGTATGCAATGTACGACACCCCCCTGCACGTTCGGCGCACGCTGGTTCAATAACGCTTTAATCGTGGTCCTAAACATCGAATATTAGTATTCTAAATAACGTGTTAATTTGGGACTTTTTTAAAAAACGTGTAAGAGAAAAATGCCATGCATTAAAGGCGATAACGCGCTTTATTTAAACAAACGTCCTGATAACACTATAAAAACGGTTGTACTGTTTTTGTTGATAACTAATTTAAGTGAACGTCTAGGTGCGGCAAAGACCCTCAGTTACTAAGCATAACTTGTGGGCAAAGACGACAGGTGTGGGCAAAGACGACTGAGCCCCCTGCAACACTAGCATAGCTAACAATTTTTTGGGGCTAGGAGGCGCGGGTGGCGTGTTCAGCCGCACTTTAAGTTGGTTCGTGGCTGCGTTTGTATGTGTGTGTGTGTATATGTCAATAAGCAAGACCGCACAATTTCAGGCGGGCAGGGTAGAGGGGGCCTGAATGCTGGTCCGCCTTTTTTCCGTCGGCTAAGCAAGGGTCTGTATGCAGGTTGGCCCACATAGCTTGGCTAAAATCTTACGTTAGGTATATAAGGTACGCCGAAAGCAACATGAACCAAGTGCATTCTATTCACACGAGCTGACAGCTACTAAGGCTTTTTTTTTATTTTCCAACAACTAATAGATCATGCTCCAATGCTCCAGTGGCACATCGTTTAAGTTATAGACTGAATACATAAATCATGACCGCAACGTCGTATTCTCTGGTGTGTTTACCATTGATGTTGCTTGTAGGCGTATCTATCTATCTATCTATCTATCTATCTATTTATCTATCTATCTATCTATCTATCTATCTATCTATCTATCTATCTATCTATCTGCCTATGCCTCAGATGTAACTTTCTCACAGCATGCTACATGTACAATCCGAGGAACTCCGATTCAACCGTAACGTATAGGCTCTTTAAAGAATATAACGAAGTAGTCGCTAACGCATGGTGGTAGAAAAATTTTTGGTCTGTATAAGTATGTGTGAAAAGTGTACATGTGTTACGAGGTAATTATAAGCATGACGACAAAATGTGCGACTTGCCTGAACACCGCCGTAGCCACGCGGTCCAAGAAACCTCTCGCATTCTTCGGCAATGTCGTCGAACCTCCACTCAAATAAGTGCACGATCACACTTCGACATGGTACCATATTCGGCTCTTTGTTGGTTCCATAGACATAGAGGCAGAAGAGCAAAACTATAGCCCTAGACCGTAGGTAAGTTTGCGACGTCCACATAATTTTGCTTGCAAGCCGACCTGCGTCTGGCCTAGTACTATTTGGCGAAGAAAGCAGGTGATAGCTCACTTAGCGTTGGCCTTCTATCCACAGAGAGAGCGTGTGATGTTTGCTTTATTTTTCTCTTTCGTTCATAAGGTATGATCGAGGCCGTCTCTTGAAGAGCGTTCCCTTCTGAGCGTGTTTTATTGCCAAAGGCTTACAGCGACAGACACGAGATGTTCCGCGTACAAATGCGACCACTGCCTCTTCCTCTTGTGAAGAGTTTATGAAGTGTGCCGAACTGGCTTTTGCGTTTATCTCACGCAGGCGATGCGTTATGTACGCGTGAGCGACCACCTCTGTGAGTGGCCGTGTTTGAGTGGCCATTGGATAAAAAGAATTCTCGGTGTCGTAAAGTGGTTTCGCAAGAATGCGGTCTTTCATTCACAAGATAAGTGAAAATACACGTACAGGGCGAGAGCACTCTTGGGTTGAACACGCGAACTCACTATAAGCGTCGCGTAATGCACATCGGCAGAAGCACTGCACATGCGGTGCACGTACTTTGCGATACACTCTTTTCACAAGGCACACACGTCATGTACACTTTTGTTTGTCATCTGCTAGCCGCATTTTTTTGTCGGCTGAACCAGCGTGTTCGGCTTTTCAAGGTACATTTCGATAAAAAAATTAGAGCGTGAATACCAATATTAGTATGCAGCAATTTACGTTTTGACTGTTGAAGAAAGAAATCTGGTAAGAATGATGATAACTGATGATTAGTGGAGGTTAGAGGCGCGAGGGCCATACGTGGCCAAAAAGCGCCATGCCCTTTATTTATGTAAGGAATGACCAATGATTGCGATGATAGGGTGAATTGTGCCTGTATAGAGGCCTGAAAGCACGTGCTATATGCAAGCATAAATGGTGTGTATAGATTATAAATTTATGGCATTGATATGTGGTGTGATCCAAGGGTGTGGGATAATTTCCAAATAACAATGGTACGTACAAGTGAGCGATCGGGAAAAAAGGCAAGTATGCTTCCTCAAGGTTTTTGTTGCCAAAGTCAATAAGGAAGCGGGTGCTCCTGCTAGTAGGTACCGCAAAAACAGCCTCTGTGGAGAGGCCGTCCTATGGATTTTCTTGATATATGACATGAAAGCTATGAATATCATTTAAAAATGCAAACAATGACTCATATTTCAAAATCGGTCTTTACGTATTTGAAGATACACAGGAGTTTGTTTGCGGGAAGCTAACGAAAGTGATTTTTTCTAATGGTGTCTAACTCAGCGCATTGAATGAAGATGTGAATGACAGTGAGTGGTTCACCGCACTTATCTCATAAAGGTGTATCATCACTGGACAATGTGCGCGTATCCTATACCTAATCTGGCGAGTGTGACTTGTGTGTGGCGTGATATCGAAACTGACGACCAGCTCCCTAGATGTGCCTTTATCAGATGACGTTTTTTCTGCGTTTGTCTGTCCCATAGCCGCTGCCTTTCGTTTAAGATATGGCTTCATGTCAAGTGCAGGAATAGCTATGGATGTATTGGCAGCGCTTTCCTGGGTAGATGCTGCTAGTTGATCCGCCAACACACTTCCATGGATGTCGTGGTGCCCTGGCACCCAGCACACCTCAATATGCTGTCTAAGAGTTTGAGCTTCGCATATTATTGTGTATAGTGAGACGAGGACATGATTTGTGTGTTTTTCATTCATTCCAAAGCCTTTACCACACTCAGGGAATCGGCGTTTTGTAGTTTTAATTCTTTATAGTGTTTTATAACTGCAAGAATCGCATAGGCTTCTGCTGTGAAAATGCTTGTATTTACTGAAGAACGCCGACATATGAATAAAATGAACTGGCGGCTGCGTAGTGATTTGATTTGATTGATTTGTGGGGTTTAACGTCCCAAAACCACCTTTGATTATGAGAGACGCCGTAGTGGAGGGCTCCGGAAATTTTGACCACCTGGGGTTCTTTAACGTGCACCCAAATCTGAGTACACGGGCCTACAACATTTCCGCCTCCATCGGAAATGCAGCCGCCGCAGCCGGGAATCGAACCCGCGACCTGCGGGTCAGCAGCCGAGTACCTTAGCCACTAGACTGGCGGCTGCGTATGACACACAAGTGTGAGATTTAGATGCATCCGTAAAGAACTCGGGACAGGTGCACTTGTGTTACAGTCCAAGAAGGTATGTTCGGATATGTTTAATAGGTACATGTTTCGTGACTTCCATGAATGACACATAAAAATCTATTACTCTCCACTGCCCAGGCGGGAGATTTGCTGAGGGGGCTGCCAGATGCTGCTCGAAGAGCGGCACACCCGTTTCTTCCGTCAGGTCCCTCACACGAAGTGTGTTGGGCTGTCGTAGCGAAGAGCGGTTGTGAAAAAGAGTTGAGGAAGACACGTTATTGACTATGGGGTTTGAGATGGTGATCCTTGTTTGCATTCACCTTTATGAAACATACAAATGATATGTAGGACCTCTGCAGATGAAGTGACCAGTCATTCGACTCAGCGTAGAGGCTTTCTATGGGACTATAGTGCGAAAAGCACCCGTAGTTAGGCGGATGCCTAGATGACGGACAGGATCAAGCATTTGTAAGGCACTTTCTGTTACAAACTGATAGATTATTGCCCCCGTAATCTAAGCGATTGCGAATGAGGATTTTGTACAAATCAATCTGGCACTTTTTATCACCACCACATGTGCATTGTGACATTTTAGGATAATAATTGTTTTTGTGAATTTATTTTTCAAACGCTTAATGTGTGTTATGAATGTCAGTTTGCTATACACGATTAAGCTTAAGAATTTGTACTCCGTCTTCATAGAGAAATGCTGACCATCAAGGTGGATGTCTGGGTCAGCACAAAGGCCTCGCTTCAGAAATAACAGGACGCAAGTACTTTTTTGAGCATTAAAGCTGAAACCATTCTGAACTGACCATGTTGTGATCTTGCCCAGAACTAGTTGCACCTGTCACTCACACATTCAAAGATTGCATTACTTAAAACCTATTTGCATCGTCGACAAATGCGCAATAGAATATATTTCGTGGAATGCAAAGACGCAAGGAACTTATCTTCATAATAAAAAGAGTGAAACTAAGCACACCACCCTGTGGCAAACCTGTATTTTGTACAAATGTTTGGGACAACACGTTGGCCACCCGAACACGAAATGTCCGGTTGGACAAGTAACTTTCGATTATGGTGAACAATCTACCGTGCACACCAAGGTGATGCAGGTCTTTTAATATACCAAAGCGCCATGTCGTGTCATAAGCTTTTTTCATATTGAGGAAGACTGATAGAAAATATTCATTGTGGACAAAAGCGTCTCGGATCTCGGCCGTGATACGTACCAGGTGTTCACTGGTGGATCTGCCTTCTCGAAACCCTCACTGGTACGGCTCAAGTAGTTGTTTGTTTCAACGAAGTGTATATATCATCTTCTCAAAAAGTTTACATATGCAACTTGTCAATGCCATGGGCCTGTAATTCACCTCTGAAGATAGGCACTTGCCCTGTTTCAAAATGGGTATAATGATGGCTTCTATCCAGGAAGCAGGTATCGCACCTGAACACCATTTAACATTGTAAAAGGAAAGTATGGTGCTCTTTGTTTCAGCAGGTAGGTTTCTAAACATTTCGTGAAATACACGAACGGAACCAGGGGCAGACGTGTCGCAGCAGTTTAGAGATGCCTATAGCTCAGGTAAACAATACGGTTCACTATAAGCTTCGTAATTAGTACATTCTTGCTCTAGCTTCTGCTTTTCCATTCTTGTTTTATAGCGTTGGAAGGCCTCAGAATATTGCAAAGTGCTGGACACGTGTTGGAAGTGTTCGCCCCGAAAGTTTGCCTGATCTTCCAAACTCTTGCTTTGTGCGTTCACCAGTGGGAGCGAATATGTCTATATTCTGATAATTCTACTGACCTTGCTCCAGGCTTTACCCTCGTGTGCATAGGAAGTGATACCCGCTAGAAAATTTTGCCAAGTTTCCCGTCTGCATTGTTGCCGCGTCCTCCCACCTTCAGACTTTATAGTTTAAAAGTTAGTGAGGTGTTCTGCTGTTGGTTGCGCACCAACCTACAGGCTTTGTTTTGTTTCTTGCGCGCGTTTCGACAATCGTTATTCCACCATGACACAAGTCGTTTTCCAGACTTCTCATTTGATTGTGGAATGCGTTTTGTTGCATAGTCGATCAGAAAAGCTGTAGTGTTGTCAACTGCAGCTTCTATGTTTAAGGTACACAGGTCAGTTTACCTTAACACAGTGAGGTTTCTAAACTGTTCCCAGTCGGCTGCCTCCCTCTACCATTAAGTATCTAGTGAAGGACATGAATTTGCTATTGGTGTGCTTAGAATTATTGGGAAGTGGTCACGTCCATATGGATTCCTTATAGCTTCCCAATTAGGGAGGGAAAGAAGAGACGGAGATGCAATGCTGAGTATTCGACCATTCCAGCGACTGTAGGCGGCGCGACGGTACGTCGAAATGGTGGACGAGACGGTGATGTCGCGAGCGTGCACGTGAGCGTCGCAAAGCGTGAAGAAGCGTTCATTGGTTCATAACTTCTGAGACACCGAACAACTGCGTCGCAAATTTTTACCGTGTGACAGCTTCAGAGCATGGCTGCATGGCGCCGCCTGCGTCGTCGTAATGGCCGAACTGAAGAGAATGTTCTATTTGCGAGTTTGTAATACATTGGGACATTCGATTAAAAAAAAACACGCAGCGGAAGAAAAAAGAAATTGTTCAATCAGGCGACCTCATGCATCCAACGGCAGTAAACCCAGAGACTCTTATGTGGATTAAAGTCCCCAAGTATTAGATGCAATTCTCGTAGCTCGTCTATTAAGAACTGTCATTCATGTTTTAGATGCGGAAGCATCTGATACTCGCGCCTTGTAGTGCGCCGTCTGCGCCGTCCGCACCGCTTCTCGAACATTCGACAGCTGACAGCGCATGCGCCGTCGCGCCGTCGCCATCTGTGCCGCGCGCGCGCTTCTCCTTCGAGAACATTCAACAGCTGACAGTGCATGGGCCGTCGCGCTGTATATATACTCAAGGTCGGCGCTCGCTCGCTCAGTTGCCGCTCGTCGGTTGGTTTGTACGGCGCGTCGACGTCCAAGGTCGCGGTGAAATGAATTCCAACGAATCCACAAACACAATGATCGACGTCCCTTCGACCAGCGCCGTCCTTTCGCATACGTGTGTACGTGTTCACTCATTTGACACCCCCTCCTACAACCACGTTAACCAATTTAGCCATCGACCCAAGTAAGTCGCAATTTAACACCCCATTTCACAACCACGTTAACCAATTTAGCCATCGACCCAAGTAAGTCGCACTTTAACACCCCGTTAACCAATTATATGCTACGCATCCGCCTCAGTGTTCTCCCGAAGGAAGCTGCGGGCAATTTTTTTTTTGTAAATTGCGGTGTTGAGGTATGTAGACAGAACGAATTGTGGTGAGTTTATTGAAGATAACGGCTCAAATAGCCACTGCCTCAAGGAAAGTGTGAAGAGGCACATGTCTGCATGCTGTTCTTTGGTTAGCAGTAACAGCTACACTACTCGATAATGCCATTGCATCATCTCAATCCCTTCAAAAAATGGTATAATTTCATAAAAAAATTGCACGTTTTTCTTTCAAGTGGGTCTCTTGTACGCACAGCACTTATGAATGGAGTTTGTGGAGCAGTTCCCGTAGGACATCGAGGTTTAGAAGAAGGCCTCGAATATTCCACTGCAGTATTTGTGTCGGCATGATTAGCACAGGACGGTGCTGTGTGTATTTTAATAGGTTTAGTGTACTACAGGGTTCAAGAGGCAGGACTATCGTCCGGCCCCATTATTGGCTTTTTTGTTTTTTTGGCACGGTCCAGAGAACCGCGCCAGTGTTGCTGCACTAGAGGTACCATTTTTGTTTTCGTTGCCTCCTGAGAGGCACTGGAAGGCCGCACGTGTGGGTCTTTAGTTTGAGTTTGGGGCTTCACCTAGTGTAACAAGGCCTTACGACCCGATGGCCCTGGAGTCGCCGGCCCCTGTTCAAAAGTTAGCGGAGTAGACTTAAAGAGGTGGTGACACCAAATTTGCGTAATGCATGTTCTTTGTTGTAAGCGTTTCCTTCAATTCCGGGAAGCATGATACACACACTATTTTTGCTGAACTGTTTATTATTGCTCTACTCATGTGGACCACTTTCACGCCGACCCACAATGCGCATGCTGGAGTGTTAAAACCCAACACCCGCCTATCCCACCACTACTACTGTCATGGAATGCTTCGTTCGTCGGTACGTTCCTGTCTCGCTTGGCAGTGCCGAAAGAATCCCACTCCAAGTCCTCCAGCTCCACTACAACCCTCATTTGTCCTGCCCGACCGTTTGACCGTGTTGATATCGATCTGAATGGAGCTCTTCCGATTACACCGGCTGGAAATTGCTGGGTAATCGTGGCTAATAATCACCTTCCGTGCTACGCAGAAACTTCCCCACTCTCTTCTGCGTCAGCGAGTGACGTCGGTCGTTTTATATTGGATCAGATCATTTTACGTCACGGTGCACCACGTGAACTCCTGATTGACGGAGGGCGTGTGTTTTTGTCGGACGCCGTTTAATCGCTTCTCAAGGAATGCCAAGTCATTCATCGCACCACCTCCGCGTATCATCCTCAAACTAATGACATTACGGAACGATTCAACCGTACATTAGGAGATATGCTGTCAATGCACGTCGCAACCGATCACTCCAACTGGGACAGTATTCTCCCTTTTGTAACATGCGCGCCTAATACTTTTGTCCAGGCAACCACTGGTTTCTCTCCACACTTCCTCCTTTATAGTTGCGAGCCCTCTTGCACGCTAGATGCCATCCTTCCTTACTGCCTGGATGTTGCTGAGTCGACGACGATGTCACAAGCTGCTAAATACGCGGAAGAGTGTCCTCATCTTGCCCGCTCCCTCACAAGTGCTGAATAGCAACACCAGAAGCACCACTACGATAGCCCGACGCCTCCGGCTTCTTATGCATCGGATGACCTTGTTTGGCTTCGCATCCCTTCAACCAGTCCTGGTCTCTCAACGAAACTGAAGTACAAGTATAGCGGCCCTTACCGTGTGGTTAAACAAACTTTACCCGTCAATTACATCGTGGAGCCGCTTGAGAAGCCCAATTATCAACAACGCTGTTGACTTTAGACCGTCCAAATATACCATCTAAAACCGTATTACGATCCCTCTATTGTCTCCTGCCCATGAGTCGCCAGGATGGCTTTTTTCAGGAGAGGAGGAAAATGTAATGAAGAAGATGAGTGCTACTCAGAAAGGCAGGGTGTATCACTCAGTTTGGAAGAAGACGATGTTTTGTTGTCTGGGTACTCAGGCTGGTTCCACCATTACCACTTGACTTGTCGTGACCACTGTCCTGTTTTATAAAAGAGTGCCGCTTTAAAACGCCTCATTTTAATGGGAATAACCTACCTAAGGCCTAGAAACAACCTAAAAGCATGTGTTTCAGACTTTAGAATCGCCAAGTCTCACCGCTTCAATGCTTGCGCGGCTTAGTGATAGCTTCGCCTAATATTTACAGAGGAATTATCCTGTTTCAAATTTTATTAAAATCTAATGCTCAAATATCTTGTTTGCTGGAAACCTTCATTTTGTTCGATATATTAGTAAATGCGGTATAGAACGTTAAAGGAATTTATGCACACTTTTTAAGCGAATTGTGGAGTTAAAGTTGGCATCACAGAACAGCTTCACCATAATACAATAAAGCCTGCAGATACTAACACACCACGATTTATATTCTTATTTGTTTTCCCGCTTCGCAGTAAGGGAGTGGGAAAGGTTGTTGGCGAGGAATTATAGGTATCGTTCTTAATTACAAGTCAGCATCTTCATACTCAGGCAGTTCAGCGGCAGTGCACGAACCGGACGCAACGTAACAAATCTGCTTTCGCAGGCGGACGCGGGTCGCGTCGCCACCACTTTGGTCATCGTGGTCCTGCGCCTGCGCATGGAGTTTCACGTGACCTGGACGTTTCACGTGACCTGGACCTGAAAAACGCTTAAAAAGACGGCATCGCCGAGTGGACCACGCAGTTCGGCGGCAGTGCACGAACCGGACGCAACGTAACAAATCTGCTTTCGCAGGTGGACGCGGGTCGCGTCGCCACCACTTTGGTCATCGTGGTCCTGCGCCTGCGCTTGGAGTTTTACGTAACCTGGACGTGAGTGGACCACGCAGTTCAGCGGCAGTGCACGAACCGGACGCAGCACGGACGCGGGTCGCGTCGCCACCACTTTGGTCATCGTGGTTCTGCGCCTGCGCTTGGAATTTCACGTGACCTGGACGTTTCACGTGACCTGGACCTGGAAAACGCTTAAAAAGACGGCATCGCCGAGTGGACCACGCAGTTCGGCGGCAGTGCACGAACCGGACGCAACGAAACAAATCTTCTGCTTTCGCAGGTGAGAAACGGTGTTACTCACGTCTAAGTTTGTTCCTGTGCCTGTGCACTGCTGCCGAACACAGCGTGAAGTGTATTTGCTTTGAGGGAAGTGTTCTTGGTTTGCTATGGGAAAGGATTCCGCTAAAAGTGCGGGGAAAGACGCGGAAAAGAACGCAGCAGATGTAAAGGATTTAAAAGAGCTGTCGAAGGCATTTGAAAATTTCAAATGCGATTTTAGAAGTGAGATTCGGGAAATTAAAGACTGGATAGCCTTTTGCTCTGACACCTGCAGTGAGGTGGAAGATGTACCCACTGAAATTAAGAACATGAGAGCTTAAATGCAAGAGCTCATAAGACAAAACAGGGAATTGAAAGCGAAAAATAAGAGACTGTCACAAAAATGCGATGAGCTCAAACAATATCAGTGCCTAAACAATCTTGAGATAAAGGGTGCGCCGGTCGGGAATGATCCAGTGGATGTTGTAAGAAAGATAAGCGAAGCTGTCGGCACGGCAGTTGATCTGTCTGATATTGACGCATGCCACTGGATTCCCACTCCTAAGCCTGGTGTGAAGAAAATATTCGTTCGTTTTGTAAAAAGAACAAAACGTGACGACATACTGGCGAAATGTAGGAAGAGGCTCGAATGTTCTATGCTTGGGGATGACAAAAAAACGCCCATTTTTGTAAAAGAGCATTTGACGCAGAAGGGCAAGGCATTGCTTGCAGCGGCAATACAAAAAAAGAAAGAAGCCGCGTGGAAATTTGTCTGGACATCCGGTGGCGAAATCCTTGCACGCGAAAATGAAGGATCGCGAGCGATACACATTGCGGATGAGACAACCTGGCTAAAATTAGAAATTAATGTGACATATGTCATAACAAATTGAAAAACATTCCACTATGACTGATCTTGTAAATAACCAAAAGTATTACAGTGTTGAAGACTTTAATAGGGCATTTCCATCCGGAAAAGGCTTGTTTAAAGCATTGCATATAAATTGTAGAAGCATAAAAAGAAAGGTCGACGACATTGCTAATTTTATATGGTCTATAGCTATCGGATTTGATGTGCTAGTTTTCTCCGAGACATGGATTACTTTTAAAGAAGATGCGCCGTTCTTTCCAGGCTATAGTCATGAACTTCTCTGTCGTAACCAGAAAAAGGTGGAGGTCTTGCTATTTATTTTAAGGATACGCTTTCGAGTGAACTGCTTGATAAGTATACTGTTATGAATGATGATGTTGAATGCATTACAATGTGTGTTAGCCCATTCATAGTAATTGGCGTATATAGGCCACCACCTGGCCACAAAAAAATTTTATTGAGTTTCTTAATGTTGTGTTATCCACTGTTCGCAGGAATACTCCTTGCATAGTTATGGGTGACATGAACTTTGACCTCTGTTCCAATGATCCTTATGCCAAAGATTTTGAAGCGCTCTTACTTACATACGGAAGTACAAATTTTATACGTTTACCTACTAGGATTATATCAACAAGTGCTACGCTCCTTGGTATATGCGCCTCAAATTTAAGTTCACAGAATATAAAATCCGGGGTATTTGCGTATGACATAAGTGATCATATGCCCATCTTCTTTCTTACACGAGTTACTTCTCAAATTGGTCAGAAAACAGAGACATCTTTCCACCGAAATAAAAACAGCAAAACTCAGGAACATTTTTTTCAGCTAGTTCAGAACATAGATTGGACCACTGTTTATAGACAAGAAAATCCTGATGATGCTTATAACACATTCATGACGTTATTGAGTACTAGCTATGATGCGGCATTTCCACTTCAGAAGCGCTCACGTGGCAGAAATAAGAAATGCAGAAAGCCTTGGATAAATCGTGATCTTTACCGGCGCATAAAAATAAAGAATAAATTGTATCATGATTTCATCCGTTTGCGGAACACAGACGCCTTAGCTGAGTACAAGAAATATAGAAACGTTTTCAATTCAGAAATACGGATCGCTAAACAGAACTACTATGAAAGATTATTTTAAAGCATTTACAATGACCAGAGGAAGCTATGGGAGGTCATAAATGGGCTTACGAACAGAAAAAAGGGTTGTAATAGGACACAGGACCTAACAATTAATGGTCAGATTTTCAGTGGTGAAAGCCGGGCCAATGCCATGAATGAACATTTCATAAATGTGGGTTCCTTCATTTTAACGGATGAAAAGCGAGATAATGCTTCAACTCCTGATAAATCTCCTTTGCCGTATTCTATTTTTCTCGCACCCACAGATCCGGTTGAAGTAGAAAGATCAATTAGAAAAAAACTTAAAAACAATGTTGCATCAGGGATCGATGAGATAGGTTCTGTTGAGTTAAAAATGGTGTCACCATTGATATCTAAAGTCTTGGCCTATATTATCAACCTCACCCTCACTAACGGTGTATTTCCAGAGCAGGTAAAAGTCGCAAAAGTCACTACAGTACATAAAGGTGGTGATATCTATACTTTAGCGAACTATCGACCTATATCCGTGTTTCCAACAATATCAAAAATATTTGAAGGGGTTATTTATGATAGACTTGCATCCTTTTTTGATAAGCACCAAATAATAACAAAAAGTCAGTATGGTTTTCAAAAAAATAAATCAACAGAACAAACTCTACTGTAAATCAAAGATAAGATAATCGAAAATATGGAAAACAAAGATTATACTCTTGGGCTCTTCCTCGATCTTCAAAAGGCATTTGACTCGATACAATTCAAATCATTGATTCATAAATTATCAAGTTATGGGGTGCGTGGAGTTGCACTACAACTGTTTAAAAGTTACCTAGAAGATCGTTATCAATATGTAAAACTGAATAACACTATTTCTGCAAAGATAAAGTTGAACCAAGGAGTCCCCCAAGGGTCTATACTGGGGCCATTATTGTTCCTTGTCTATATAAATGATATTGTCGATATACCTCATTCTCCTGAACTTATAATGTACGCTGACGATACGTATGTTTTCTTTTCATCAGACAATCTAGTATCACTTGAGGTCAGTGTAAATAATTATCTAAGCAATCTTTCAATTTGGTTAAGGCAAAATGGACTGCACTTGAATGCAAAAAAACAACCTATATGATATTCCGACCTATAAACAAACCTATTAGTAACATAGCTGTAAAATTCGAAGGAAACTGCACCGCACATGTTAGGGAACAAAAGTTTCTTGGTGTATGGTTTCAGGAGGAATTAAACTGGAATACACATGTAAATCATCTGATCACCGCATTAGCGCGAATAGTTGGTTGTTTTTTAGAACAATGCACCTAATCCCATTGAGGTTAAAAATAAGTATGTACTATGCACTCTTCCATTCTAAAGTAAGTTATGGGATGTTAGTCTGGGGAACGACATCACAAGGAAATTACCATAAGTTAATAACTATACAAAAGAAAATATAGCGCTGCTTTGAAAATTACAGGGGGAATCTACAAGACTTGCGCACTGCTCCACTATTCATTAAACATTCCATACTCAGAACTGATCAATTATATCATTTTAAATTACTTCAGTTAATACAAAAGACTAAGCTATATGAAGAAAGTTGCACCGAAAGACCACACTACAGTATGCGAAAACAAAAGGAACGAGCTCCTAGAACAACAACCAAGTATAGAAAACAAAGTATTGCTTACCAGGTACCTTAGAATATAAATACCATTGCAGATCAATTGAACTTTAGGGCTAGTAGTGCGACTTTCAAGAAACAAATAAAGAACTTATTCATAACCACGGGTCTACACTATCAAAACTACGTAATGGAGTCTCATGCCTCTGCAAATGCTTGAATTGTTCATAAACTTCTATGTCAGTTATACGAATGTATACAGCGGAATTCATTGTATCGGCATGCATTTTGTGTCTGTTTTTGAGTTGTTTCATTGATATTGTTTAGTTGTGAATTATAATGAGAGTGACCTCTAATTCTTAAAATGTGCTATGTAAACTTCTTATACTATTTATGTTTGAATTTTGTGTTTACAATTTCAGGTTGCTTGAAACCAATGTATTGAATATATATATTGTTTAAGCTTTGCACTGTCACGGACTGCGGAGGGACAAGGGCCTTCGTCAGGCTGTTCGCCTTTAGCCCTTGGCCCCTGCAGTGAGCTCTGTATCCGGCTTACTGTAAATAAAAATACTACTACTACTACTACTACTACTCACCATGCCTCTTTGGATGCTGCACAAGGCAACAACGTCCGACGTCTTTTCTCTGCAGTTGTTCGTGTTGATTACCGCCTGCTTTGCGAAAACAAACCAGATCATTCTTTTTACGGCTGTCGTTAAGTTTACCAAGAAAACTGAGAAGCGTGCACCTATACTATACGATAGCCAAGACGACAAGGAATCATGGGAGAAAGCATGCAATGGCAAGCGGTCGTTTCTTGTTTCTACTCGCTCTGCGTGGGGTCCTCCTAATCATACCACTCCCTTTGGTAATACATCCGGGAAGAGAAAAAAAGCTTTCTTGTGGTACGTCTCGCGGCCCAAAATCCCATATGATGATGATGATGCCCCATATATATGGTTCACACCCACTGTGGGTGAAGAAACAAAAACTTTGATAGCAGCGATTACATAATATTTTATATATAATGCATCATGCATAAGTTGGTTAGAACACAATATTTTACTGATTCAGATATTGCCGGTCGGAACCACCCTGGTTCGATCAAGAATATTTCTACAGCGGAACTGATATTCCTGTGACAACGACTTAGTGAAGGGGCTCCCAAGGAGTGAATATTGAAAATAATAAAATCCAATATATTATATCACGTGTACTGGTTATTCCTGCCTAATTTAGTCATGATTTTTTCATAGCGTTGAAGTTGTACCACTGACGTGTTCGAAAAGACAAGTTCGAAATAAGTGATGATCTGATAAATGTGAATTTGGTATAGTCTGGCTCGACTGTGGCGTAATTTATCCACAAAGATATGTCATCTCTGAGAAGTGTATGGGAGTGATTGCTCTGAATTTTATGCTTTGGCAGTGTCCTGTGGCTGTGACACACAAAACTGTGGTCATCTGTGGTAAGAGTGTTACCCACAGCAGAAGGAAAACTGGAAACGACGGATTGCGCGCGAGAGCGAGACGAACGTGAAGCGCATGAGCTTCGGAACCCGGACGAGTTCCGTACTGGAGGTTGTTATATACCTAGCTTATAGTGTGAGTATAGCGGAAAAAAATTCTTGCTTATTCAGCAGGTGAAACGAGAACTGACGCACCAAAGAGCCCATGTGATGATGATGGTGCTCCTGAGAAAATAACGCATCTATCGGGGGAGGAATACGAAGTAAAGAATCACTGGGCTTGAGTTTTCTAGCGCTGCTGTTTTTTCGCCAATTTTGTAAGTTTTCTTACTCGTCTTCTGCATCTTACTGCCAAGATTTGGCCACCACCTTCGCGGTGCACAAGGCGCCACATCTCCAAGGCGTTGAAGCCTTATGTTAGGCTGCCACGACGTCCGAAAGCTTCGGCTACTGGTGGCGGCTATTCTTCTCGGCGCCATTCAAATGAAGCCGAAGTGATGAATGCGTTCGAACAGCTAGATAATCCCGTGTTTCACGGACCCGATGAGGACTGTGACGGCCCCTCGACGACACCTAACGCCGACGACGAGTGTGTTACTACGAAGAAGGGCGCGAACAGATAATCAAGAGGATTACAGAGATGCAACCATCATCGACTCCGCAGAAATGAACCGTGATGTAGAAGCAGAAGACAGGCCTTTGACAACAGTCACGTACAAGAAAGCCCGACCAGTGGGAATACCCGTAATTTTCAAGCTGACAGACACTAGCGCTTCGTTCTGGAAAGTCAATTCGAACAATTTGGCCAGTGAAGTAGTATCTGCTGCTAAAGAGAAAGTGGAGTCGTTTCGTGTCAACAGAAATGGCAACTTCTCCGTAAGTGTCTCTACAGTTACTGCATCCTCCAGACTTCTTGAGTTAACACATGTTGCTGTTCTTGAAGTGACACCGTACATACCGCAGTCGTATGTGAGGAACCTAGGAAATATTAGACAAGTACCAGTGCAATACAGTGAAGATCAACTGCTTGAATATTTAAGAGACAGTGGTGTAATCTCAGTCATGAGACAGTCTAAATGGCTCCGTCGTCTAGATGGCTCAGCATAGCCACATTTTCTCAGCAGTGTAATTCTTGAGTTCTCCCCCGACAAGCCACTGCCGCCTCGTATTCTCCTAGGCTTCACAAGTCATCCGGTGGAAGTGTACCTACAGCCCACTACACGATGTTACAACTGTCAACGATACGGACATGTTGCCAAATCGTGCCATGGACAACTTCGCTGCAAAATCTCTGCAGTAGCACATAATTACAAAGAATGCACATGTAAGAATCATCCGAAAAGTGCCAATCGCAATGGAGGCCACGTATCGTCATATGCTGGTTGTTCGAAACACCTGGCAGCTACTCGACTGAAGCGACAAGAAATTTTACTTGGAAGAGCTCCAAAAAAGGGATCGCCTTGTCCGTACCCTGCAACTGTGCATCCACTCTCTTTGACTTTAAAATCACAAAATAGTACATCACTACTGTCGTATGCGACGGTAACCAAGCGTGCTTCAGCTCAGAAAAACAAAAGTACAGCCAAAACTAACCGTAGAGGACGATCATCAAGCGTTCAAAGGCAGACAAGCGACAGCAGGACACCGAAACCGTCAGCAACTCAGGATAACCAAGCGTCTTCACCTTTCACCTCGCCAAAACCAAAGACCCAACAGCAACGTGCACTGAAAACAAGTGATGTGGATATGGTTATGTCGATGCTCTTCCTTGCTTTGAAGGCAATCCTGCGTGTATTTCCACAGGCCAATGACTTAGTGAGCACAGTCCTTTCAATAAAGCCTCTAGCAGTACAATAAAAAATTGTTGTATAGCAAAATGGCTATACAAATGAACAACTGTTTCCGCAACACAGCTGTGTTTCAGTGGAATGCGAATGGCCTTAGGTCCAAAAGCGCAAATTTTAGGAAGCTGGTTGCTCAATATAGCTTCCCCGTTCTGTGTCTAAATGAAACCAGCGTTTGCCCTGACCTTAGGATTTCTAACTATGTCACATATGCATGAAAAAGAAATCCAGGCTTGAGCAGGGCACTGTTATGCGTACGGCACGACATACCCTCTTTTGTTTTATACTCGTCGGAATCGGACGTGCCAGAATTTGTAGGGTGCAAAATTCAGTTCCAGAAACTTACCATCACCGTAATTTGTGTTTATTTGCAACCATCGACACGCATCTCCCAATCGTCTCTGGTTCATTTGTTCGGTAAGGCCCAGGGACCTGCCCTCGTCTGTGGAGATTTCAATGCGCACAATACCACCTGGGGCAGTACTCATACCGATTCACGTGGGAGAACACTCGAAAAAGCAATTGACTGATGTGGTCTTGCTGTACTGAATGATGGATCAGTAACGTTTTTAAAAAGTAATAATTATGCCAGCTGTCTAGATTTTGGTATAGCTCCTCCTGACATTGCACGAGATATGAACTGGTGTACAGACCTCGAAACACGAGGGAGTGATCATTACGCAGTTCGTATGCAACACCCGAGAATGCAAGTGCAAACGACCACATTGATTTCAAATCTAACTGACTGGAAACAATTTCGTCAACATACTGGACGTGACTTCATGGAAGTCAATGAATTGGATACATTTACGTCCTACATTAAAAGCAGTTACTCCCGTGCGACAAGGTTTACAGCTCTCCCAGCAGGCCATTCCAGTGTAGATGCAGACTATGAGCGCCTACGAGTAATTAGAAGGCAAGCAGAACATCGCTATTGCCGCACTGGGAGGCTTGAAGATTGTAAGAGGAATCAGGCCACACACCCAATCTAACCGACACATGCAAAAGTTAGGTCGGAAAAATTGGAATGATTTCTGCAATTCAGTGACCCCAATTACTCCACTTCCGAAAATCCAAAAATCTTGCAAACAACCACTGCTCTAAGTCACCCAGTATCTCAGCGAAACCCATTCAGAGCATTGGCCATATCTTTTGGATTATCCGAACATGATGTTTGTAATAGGTTTTGCACAATGCTGACTGGAACTGGGCAATTGGTTCACAACACTGCTGCACTGCCTAGTTCTGTAGAGCAGCAAATCCAGGATGCATACACTTTATCACATGCTCAACTGGATAACACGTATTCTCTACTAGAGTTGCGCACTGCTCTATCACTAACCCGCGTAAGACCGGCCACTGGTCCCGACAATGTATCGTACAGTGTTCTGAGAAATCTAGGACCCAACGGCATTCCAGTTCTTCTGCGGATATATAACGACATGTGGACGAAGGCGTACGTTCCATTGTGTTGGAAGGTCGCGAGAATCGTCCCACTACTGAAGCCCGGTAAATCACCGCTTTCGCTTGACTCATTCCGACCGGTCAGCCTCACTAGCTCTGTACCTAAAGTAATAGAAGAAATGGTTGACAGAAGATTAAAGCGGCGGATTGAAGCTAACAACTCACTTCCAGAACAGATGGTTGGCTTCAGACGACGGCGATGCACCATGGACTGCGTCTTCAACCTCGTTACATTTGTAGAACATGAGATGAGCTGTGGAAACATGGCTGTTGCGGCGTTCATAGATATTAAGAAGGTGCTCAACTCTGTGAGCCACTTTTCTGTGCTTCACGGGCTTACCTCGGGGTTTACGGTCGTATCCTTCAATGAATCGCCAACTTCCTATGTAACAAACAAATATACATTTCAACCAATAACGAAGACAGCGATCGCTTCAACATGAGCAGAGGTGTACCCCAAGGAAGCGTTCTAAGTCCGCTTCTTTTCAATGCTGCAACTGCATGTCTTGCAGAATTACTGCCCGAAGCCTTGAACATATCCATGTATGCAGACGACATATGCATATGGACGTCTCACAAATCACTGGAAGTGATCGAACATCGGCTTCAACAAGTACTAGACGCAATAAGTGATTACCTCAAAGAGCGAGGCATGCAGATTTCTCACGCCAAATCTGTGGTTCTGCCATTCACGAGAAAAAGACTGAAAAACTTGAAGCTTTTTGTGGACGGCCAAAGAATCGAAATCACAAGACAGCATTGCTTTCTTGGCGTTACCTTAGATAGCCAACTCATATGGAGTCAGCATATTGCTGATCTAGAAAATCAAGTGAACAGCACCATAAATGTTATACGTGGCATCGCGGGAACGAAATGGGGCGGTACTTCAGCGTCTCTCCTTCATGTCCATTGTGCACTAATCTGACAAAAAATTGCCTACTCTGCGCCAGTTCTCCAAAACATCTCTCAGACGTCGCTACACCGACTTCAGCTGTTACAAGCACGAAGCTTACGCATACGTCTGGGGGTTCCACAGGCAACAACAAGTTCTTTGATACTGGCAGAGGCAAGAGAACCCAACTTTACAATAATTAGAAATATGGAGACATGTCGGCACCTCTTTCGTCTAGTCACGCAACACCCTTCCCATCCGCTCATATCCAACGTCGTGAACTATGCTGGAGCACAAATACAGCATGTGTACCAACACTACATTTCCCGGCTTCCTGTGTCGACAGATTGGCCACTGGACTAAAACTACTCTCCATGGCTCCTTGAGCTATCAACTATTGAGACGTCAATAGAAGGACTTCGCAGCAAACTTGAAGTGCCAATCGTTGCCGCTCAGCAGTTGGCATCACATTATCTGTTTGACAGGTACCAAGGATACACTCACGTGTGTACACTGACGGTTCCGTCACCAAAGAGACAGTGACATCAGCATTCATAATTCCGGAATTGCACGAAGAATGTGCATGTCGGTTGGGCCACCTCTCTTCTTCAACAACGTTGGAGCTCGTAGCGATTTTGCTAGCCATAAGCTTTATTAAACTATCAAGGACACCAAGAAAATGGGTGGTAATTACAGACTCTCTGGAAGCACTGGCATGTGTGGAAAGTGCCACTTCAAGACACATTGATGTGCGCATAGTATACGCTATACTAAAAGAGCTCTCAGAAGCTACGAAGTTGAATCATCTAGTGGCATTTAAGTAGGTTCCCAGTTACTGCGGAATTAGGGGAAATAAAATGGCGGATGAGTTGGCGAAAACCACTCATAACTCTACTCAAACCTGCCTCATTCCGGTATCTCAATAGTAAGTAAATAGAATTTTAAGAACAACAAAACGTGAATTATGCCTGTCTACCTGGTTCACAGACAAAACAAAGGAATCAATCCTGTATTCTGTTGATCCTAATCTTGAATACCAATTCGACCGTGACCTCCCAAAACGTATCGACACACTCATTCATCGCCTACGACTCAGAACTGCTTACACAAAGCACTTCCCACTTTGTATTTATCCTGCAACATCGCCAGCATGTTCACGCGGCCCCGACGATGAAGATATCTGTCACCTTTGTTCGACTGTCCAAAACACGACACACACCAAAGGCGACTAAAGCAAGAACTGCATAGGTTTGATCCTGAGCGACCATTCGGGTTGAATAAAATACTAGATTCATGGCCATTCAAAACAAACGGCAAAGCAATGAAGGTGCTGCAGCCGTTTTTCGAAGAAACGAATATTTGTGACGAATACTGAGTGGACCAAAGTTCAAAGTGAGCGTGTGGTTTTCGTGTTTGTTCTGCCCATATAGGAAAACTTTTGCCTTCTCTCTCTTTCTCTCTCTCTCTTTCTTTCTCTCTCTCTCTCTCTATATATATATATATATATATATATATATATATATATTTATATATATATAGTGAAGGTATGGGATATGGCACAACGGGAGCGTTGTCAACAAGGATAAATATATTTATTTCCCAACAGTTTCGGGAGGGGTCCTCCCTTCATCAGGGGATGAGTTATACTGACATGAACTTTCAAGCTTTGTTGCTCCCGCGTCCCTCTCCCCTTGAAAGATGTTTGCGAGAGTGAGAGGGAACTGAAAAAGGAAAGATTGATTGATTGATATTTGGGGTTTAACGTCCCAAAACCACTATATGATTATGAGAGACGCCGTAGTGGAGGGCTCCGGAAATTTAGACCACCTGGGGTTCTTTAACGTGCACCCAAATCTGAGCACACGGGCCTACTAAAAAGGAAAGAAAAGACAAAAAAGGAAAAAAAAGAGGAAGAACCACTGTCAACACTGAGAACGAAAGCAACTGTACGTCCACATACGGTTCCTATCACGTGCTGTTCAGTTCTTGACGTGTGTCGGGCCACCCGAGATTGTCGCCGCGGTGGCGGCAGGGTCCGTGACAGCGTGCGTAAAGAAAGGGTTTCCCCTCATTGGGTCGGTCGGCGTGCGGCGGACGTAAAGAAAGGTTTTCCCTTTAATGGGTCGGTCGGCTCTTTTACCTTTAATCTTCGTCCGTTTCTCTTCAGTGGTCATCAAGTGGTAGGCGAACGTAAACACTTTGTATGTGCATGTGGAAAAAAGGAAGAAAAAAACAGAAGAAAAACAAAAACAAGAAAGGACAGTGTACACGTACGAGTCAGTCAGAAAAAAGCATGGTCTCCAGCTATCGATCTTTGTCACCAATTTCCTCCTGGCTTACTTCTCGGAGGCAGTTGAGTTTTTCGGGGTCCTCATTGATGCCGGCTACTAATGTTCAAAATTTGAAAATAAAATATGCCTCACGCTGTTCGCGCCCGCGTCTGTTTGAGAAACTACACTGCAAAAGAGTTACGCTGATATTTTCAAAACTGTGGTTTGGCAGGCGCCGATGTCTAGATAAAGGTAGCTTCAGCAGTGAAGTGGCGTGGTACCGGTGATTATTGAACCGCAGCCGAAATGGCGTGTCTGTTTGGCCGATATATTCTTGCCCGCAGATGTTGCAATGTAGCATGTATATTACGTTACTGGAGTCACAATTAAGGTTTTCATTTATGCAGAATTTGAAATCCGAGAAGTTCGCTCTGGATTTACGTGTTGTGACCATCTGTGGGCACACCTTGCATCGAGCTTTTCTGCAGGGATAGCACCCTGATTGAAATTTGGAGGTGTTTGTCTTTGCTCTGACAAGAATGTCCTTCAGATTTTTATCCCTGCGTTACACCACGAGAGGTGGCTTCGCGAAAATAGAAGTTAGTCGTTTGCTTTGCCTGATTATGTTTAAATGGCGGCAAAGTATGTTGTTAATTCGTGGCGCTGATGAGGAGTAAGTTAGTACAAGGTTCGTTTGGGAAGGCATTTTAGACACTCTGTTTGGTCCCTTAAATATATCATTCTATAATATAGAACGGAGACAGTCAAAACTGTTATCCTAGACCAGGTAGGAGCGTAGGCCTAGCTATCAAAATCAGCGACAGTCCGGGCCGAGCGTCTCGTGCTTAGCACTGACAATGTGTGTGCCGAGATTTGCATGACCCACTACAATCATCATTACATATTTCCCCCTCGCTGAAGATGGTGCCAAGTAAGTGTTCTAAGGTGTCGTGAGGACAAGTGGTTCGTGATATGGTTTGAGGCGATTCACATGTACGATTTCGCGGCCTCGGCGACGCAGGTCCACAGTGGCCGTGAGGGGTTCGATGAGGCAGTTAACAGCGGAAGTTTGTTCTATGACGCGATAAGGTCCATGGTACCTGCTGACAAACACTGTAGAGGTACCAGGAGCAGCACTGGGGGCACCCACAGCCAAACAAGAGAGTTGGGCGAAAATTGGTAGTTGGACCGTCCATCGTCGTGACGAAACTTCTGTAGCCCTTGTTCTTGTGTAGTAAGGGTGCGAGCTAATTGCCGACATTCTTCCGCATACCGCGCGGCTTCGGAAAGTGGTGTGCCTTCGGATGAGTCGGGTCGGTAGGGGAGAATGGTGTCAATTGGAGATGATGGTTCTCGACCATAAAGTAAAAAGAATGGAGAAAAGCCTGTCGTCGCTTGAGGTGCCGTGTTGTAAGCGTACGTTACGTAAGGAAGGATAAGATCCCAGTTGGTGTGGTCGGAGGCGACATACATAGAAAGCATGTCGCCAAGAGTACGGTTGAAACGCTCGGTCAAGCCATTTGTTTGTGGGCGATATGCGGTAGTACAGCGGTGAATTACATGGCATTCTGCAAGAAGTTCTCGAATAACATCCGCGAGAAAGACGCGGCCTCGGTCGCTCAAAAGTTCACGTGGAGCGCCATGACGCAGAACAAAACGTTGCAGCAGGAAAGACGCAACGTCACGTGCCGTCGCGGTTGGTAGAGCGGCCGTTTCTGCATATCTCGTGAGATGGTCGATCGCTACAATAATCCAGCGATTCCCAGCTGATGTATATGGTAGAGGACCATAAAGGTCTATTCCAACCCGGTCGAATGGTCGCACTGGGCACGGTAACGGCTGCATTGGTGCAGTAGGACGGCTAGGAACGTGCTTGCGGCGTTGGCACTCTGTGCAAGATCGAATGTACTTTTGAACGAATGTGTACATGCCGCGCCAATAAAACCGAAAATGTAGCCTGGCGTAGGTTTTAAACAAACCGGCGTGCGCACACTGCGGATCAGCATGGAAAGCAGCACATATGCTGGCGCGGAGATGCCTGGGTATGACGAGTAGCCATTTGCGACCGTCAGGGTGGTAGTTGCGGCGATAAAGTATTCCATCACGGATGGCGAAGTGAGAGGCTTGTCGGTGTAGCGCTCGAGATGGCGGGTGGGCGAGTTTTTCAGATAGGTAATCCATCAGAGACGCAATCCACGAATCTTTGCGCTGCTCCGCAGCCATGTTGATGGGCCCTGATAGTGGAAGGAAGTTGTCTTGGATGGAGACACTCGCAATATCAGTAGAAACAGGCGAACGCGAAAGAGCGTCGGCATCGGCGTGCTTCTGGCCTGAGCGATAAATGACGCGGATGTCGTACTCTTGGAGCCGTAAAGCCCATCGTGCCAAGCGTCCTGAGGGATCTTTGAGGGAGGATAACCAGCAGAGCGCGTGGTGGTCGGTAACAACATCGAAAGGGCGGCCGTACAGATAAGGCCGAAATTTTGTAATGGCCCAGATAATCGCTAGGCATTCTTTCTCAGTTACCGAATAATTTGCTTCTGTTCTTGTAAGAGTGCGGCTCGCGTACGCAACAACATATTCTTGGTAACCAGGCTTTCGTTGGGCGAGTACAGCGCCAAGACCGACACCGCTAGCATCTGTGTGGATTTCTGTGGGAGCGCTTGAATCGAAATGACGCAGTATGGGTGGTGTTGTAAGCAGTTCACGGAGCTTCGCAAAGGCATTGTCGCAAGCTGGAGACCACGCAGATAGATTGCGGTCTCCCTGAAGTAGGTCTGTCAGACGCGCCATGATCGAGGCGAAATCTCGGACGAAGCGGCGGAAGTATGAGCAAAGCCCAATGAAACTACGCAGCTGCTTGAGAGACGTGGGCCTCGGGAACTCGCGAACAGCACGTAGCTTAGCGGGGTCAGGAAGAACGCCATCCTTCGACACGACGTGTCCGAGAATGGTCAGCTTGCGCGCTCCAAAGTGACACTTCTTCAAGTTGAGTTGGAGGCCGGCTGCAGAGAGGCAGCGTAGAACCTGTTCCAAGCGACGAAGGTGCGTGGAAAAATCGGGTGAGAATACCACTACATCGTCTAAGTAGCACAAACACGTGTTCCATTTGAGGCCTCGTAGGATAGTGTCCATCATGCGCTCAAATGTTGCCGGCGCATTGCATAGCCCGAATGGCATCACGTTAAATTCGTATAAGCCGTCTGGTGTAACAAATGCTGTTTTCGGCCTATCATCCGGATTCATGGGCACTTGCCAGTACCCAGAGCGTAGATCAAGGGAGGAAAAGAACTCTGCGCCTTGTAATGAGTCGAGGGCGTCATCAATTCGAGGCAAAGGATAAACATCCTTTCGTGTTATTTTGTTTAGGCGACGATAATCTACGCAAAAGCGTATCTTGCCATCCTTCTTTTTAACTAAAACAACCGGCGACGCCCAAGGACTGTTTGACAGTTGAACGACGCCTCGCTTTAGCATGTCACCTACTTGTTCATCGATGATACGGCGTTCAGTTGGCGAAACACGGTATGGTCGCTGCCGTAGTGGTGGGTGATTACCTGTGTCGATCTGGTGGCATACGGTAGATGTGCGACCTAAAGTAGCGCTGTGACTGTCAAAAGATGGTCGAAACTTGTCAAGGAGGCTCAAAAGCTCACACCTCTGTTGTGGGTTTAGGCCTTCGTCGATGACACGGTTGAAAATGTCAGTAGTGGAAGGGTCATTCGCGGAACTACAGGAGAGGGCGCTGACTTCCGATGATTCATCAGGAACGTCAAGTGTAGCGATGGTTTCGAATGATTCTATCGAACCAATACATTCGCCTCGAAGTAGCGTAATCGTGAATGGGAACGGATTCTTCACAGGCACGTTGGTCGCACCACCTTGAAGAGTAACGAGAGCGGTTGGGAGCGGTGATAGGTGGCGATGAACGAAAGCAGCGGAAGGCGTGAAGAATGCGGTAGCGTCGACGACGGTGGAACACGACACAGGTGCGAAGACAGTAGCGCGTGAAGGGATTTGGGTGTCGTCACTAATGACCAACTTCGCGTCGGAAGGGCGATCGTGCACTGGTAGCGCATCACCAAGGGGACAAAAGGCGACTTCGGCACGGGCGCAATCAATCACGGCTTGGTGATGGGAGAGAAAATCCCAACCTAAAATGATGTCATGAGAACAGTGCGGGAGTACTACGAACTGAACTGTGTAGGGCACTCCTTGAATTACAAGTCTGGCAGTACACGCGGCCACAGGCTGCACAGGCTGTGCAGTGGCAGTATGAAGACATGAACCCAAGTAAGGTGTTGTCACTTTTCGAATTGAACGGCAAACTTTTTCGGCGATGACAGAAATTGCGGCACCAGTATCAATAAGGGCAAGTACGGGTACACCTTCAAGGACGGCATTAATTACATTCGGCGGCGAACGAAGAGGGCTTGTGCTTTGCGACGAGGACGCAGTTCTTGCCTCGGGCACTGCGTCATTTAGTTTTCCGCGTCGATTGTAGGGGGGGCGTCGGCGCATCGGGGAGGGCGAGCGTCGACGTGGAGAAGGTGATCGGCGATCAGGAGCTGGTCGGTGGCTTGGACGAGGAGCGTACAATTCGGGGTCTGGGGAGTATTGAGTGTACGTGTAATCGTTTTCGTATGGACGTAGGTTTTCACGTGAGTGGAGTGGGCGGCGGCGGCACAGACGTGCGACGTGCCCAGGTAGACCACACGAAAAGCAGATCGGTCGGTTGTCGGCAGTGCGCCATGGATTAGGGACTCGGCGAATTGGAGGTCGTGGCGGCTGGGCGGCATAAACAGGAGCAGGCTGTGGAGGCGGCGCTTGGAACGTCCGTGGTCGTGGTCGTGCTGCTGCTTCGGCGTACGTCAATGGTGCATTGACTGGTGGCACCAGCTGTGGAGGAAGGACCTCAGACACTTGATCTCGTATAATAGTCCGTAGAGTAGGGCTAAGCGGTGCACTGCGCTCCGGTAGGCCAGAGATGAGCGAGAGTTGGCGGGCAACTTCTTCGCGCACGAAATCTTTGATGTGCGAGAGGAGGACGGGGTCTTGCGAGAGTTAAGCCGGACATCGATTCCTGATGTGGGACAGCACGGCGGGTGACGAGACGTTGCCGGCGGAGCTCATCATAGCTTTGGCAGAGCTTGGTAACTTGGGCGACAGTAGCAGGGCTTTTTGAAATGAGCATCTGGAAAGCGTCCTCGTCAATACCCTTAAAAATATGCTTGATGCGGTCAACCTCTGTCATGTTCACGTCGACGCGCTTGCACAAGTCAATGACGTCTTCTATGTAACTTGTAAAGTTCTCACCAGGCAGTTGAGATCTCGACTGAAGGCGCTGCTCCGCACGAAGTTTGCGGACAGAAGGACGACCAAATACTTCGCTGAACTTTGCTTTGAATACTGCCCAGGTGGGAACGTCGGTCTCATGGTTCCGAAGCCTTAAGTGGGCAATGCCACTGAGGTAAATGCCGACAGTGACCCGTCTCGTGGCTTCGTCCCATTTGTTCAAGACACTCACGAGTTCGTAAGTAGCCAGCCAGTCGTCGACGTCGTGGTCGTCAGTGCCGCTGAATATGGGAGGATCCCGCTGACGGACCGCGCCGGAGCACACGATGGCCTGGGAAGCCATAGGAGGAGGGCTTGTGGCAGATGCAGTGGTCATGACAGCAGGTAGAGTCCGGCTTCGCAACTCCAGGATTGCAAGGAGACCCAGCAAACTCCACCAATTATAATATAGAACGGAGACAGTCAAAACTGTTATCCGAGACCAGGTAGGAGCGTAGGCCTAGCTATCAAAATCAGCGACAGTCCGGGCCGAGCGTCTCGTGCTTAGCACTGACAATGTGTGTGCCGAGATTTGCATGACCCACTACAATCATCATTAAAATTCCTGTTCATGTGGCGAGCACGTAAAATGGCATCGTCAATAATGTCTTCCGGACAATTTTGTTTCAATAAGGAATGCTTTAGGTGTTCCGCGTGTCTGTCCAATTCCCGCTTATCGGTGCATATTCTTCGATACCGGTAGACCTGAGAATATGGAATACCCGTTTTGCAATGCTTTGGGTGGCTGCTGTTGAAATGTAGGCACATTTGACGGTCTGTAGGCTTTTTGTAAAGGTTTGTTGACAAGCGGTCATTTTTGACCGTGACAGTGACGTCCAAAAGTTAATGCTAGTTTTAGAAATTTTGTGCGTGAATTTTATTGATGGCTGGCACTTGCTAAAATTCTCTATGAATCGGAAAAGACTTCCCTCATCATGGTTCCATATCATAAAAATATCGTCTAAGTATCTTCTGTAGTAGAAAGGTTTCAAGGTACGTCGCTCAATGAATGGGATTTCAAGTGAAGCCATAAAGGTGCTCGCAAAGTTTGGGGTCATTTTCGTGCCCATTGCAGTGCCAGTGACCTGAAGAAAATGCTTGCCATTGAACTCAAATGGTTATAGTTTAGTACAAGTTCAAGAAGTGTAAACAGTACCTCGCCACTTACACTGGTTGATGAGTCAGATTTTACATATTCAGAAACCATAGCCGCTATTCCGTCATGGTGGGGTATGTTGGTGTACAGTGAGCAGACGTCCATAGTCACCAGAAAACTGCCGCCTGGGATGTCGAGACTTCAAGTTTCGCAGATGAAGTGGTTTGTGTCCTTTAGGGAATAGGGAATTTTTGGGGGAATGTTTTTTATTAAGGAATTGATGAATTCTGATATATTTTCTGTTGATGTGCTGTTACTGGATACTATCGGACGTCCCGGATTGCCTGCTTTATCTATTTTGGGGAGCAAATAGAATCGACCGGGAACAGAATGGGCCGGTAACATTGCTTTTAACATTTTGCCGGTAATTTTCTTGTCCCGGCGGAGATTCTTTAAGGTTATTTTATCTCCCTTTCGAATTCGGAAGTCGGGTCCGTTGGAAGTTCTTTGTAGAATTTTGTGTCTGATAGATGTCGTTCCCCTTCCTTTAAGTAGTCCGACGTGTTTAGAATTACTATGCAGCCCCCTTTATCAGCCGGTTTGATAGTAATTCCGGCATTTTTTCGTAGTTCATCAAGTGCCCTTCGTTCTGACTTTGATATGTTGTTTCGAAATGGCCGACTTGGACAATCTTGTCAAAGCAAAGACAAACACCTCCAAATTTCAATCAGGGTGCCATCCCTGCGGAAAAGCTCAATGCAAGCTATGCCCACAGAAGGTCACAACACGTGAATCCAAAGAGAACTTCTCGGATTTCAACATCTGCATAACTCAAAGCCTTAATTGTGACTCCAGTAACGTAATATACATGCTACATTGCAACATCTGAGGACAAGAATATATCAGCCAAACAGACACGCCGATTCGGCTGCGGTTCAGTAATCACCGCTACCATGCCACTTCACTGCCGAAGCTACTTTATCTAGACATCTGCACCTGCCAAACCACAGTTTTGAAAATATCAGCGAAACTCTTTTGCAGTCTGGTTTCTCAAATAGACGCGAGCGCGAACAGCGTCAGGCATATTTTATTTTCAAATTTCGAACATTAGCAGCCGGCATCAACGAGGACCCCGGAAAACTCAACTGCCTCCGAGAAGTAAGCCCGGAGGAAATTGGCGACAAAGATCGATAGCTGAGAATGATAGCTGAGAGAATGACTCGTACGTGTACACTGTCCTTGCTTGTTTTTGTTTTTCTTCCTTTTTTTCTTCCTTTTTTCTCCACATGCACATACAAAGTGTTTACAATCGCCTACCACTTGATGACCATTGAAGAGAAACGAACGAAGAGAAAAGGTAAATGAGCCGACCGACCCATTAAAGGGAAAACCTTTCTTTACGCCCCCCGCACGCCGACTGACCCGTTAAGGGGAAACCCTTTCTTTACGCACGCCATCATGGACCCTGCCGCCACCGCGGCGACAATCTTGGGGGGCCCGACACACGTCGAGAACTGAACAGCACGTGATAAGAACCGTATGTGGACATACACAGACAGTTGCTTTCGTTCTCAGTGTTGACAGTGGTTCTTCCTCTTTCTTTTTTTCTTTTTCGTCTTTTTTCTTCCCCATTTTTTGTTTTTTTTTCTTTTCTTTTTTTAGTTCCCTGTCACTCTCGCAAACATCTTTCAAGGCGAGAGGGACGCGGCAGCAACAAAGTTTAGAAGTTCATGTCAGTATAACTCATCCCCTGATGAAGGGAGGACCCCTCCCGAAACTGTTGGGAAATAAATATATTTATCCTTGTTGACAACGCTCCCGTTGTGCCATATCCCATACTTTCACGAAGACTAACTGGACCATTGAAATATTACTCTCACTATATATATATATATATATATATACGAGATATAACAGACAGTAATGCCAAGGAATGTACAGGGGAAGTTATTAGAACCAATGGAATGTAACTAAGAAGAAAGAAAAGTGGATAAAAAAATAACCAGCCGTGAGCAGGAATCGAACCTACGACCTTCGAATAACGCGTTCGATGCTCTAACCACTGAGCTACCACAGTGGCCTTCCCTCCATCCACTTTTTTGGGTTTATATGTGAATTTAGAAGTAGGAGTGACAGTCAGCGCCGTGGGTTCGATTCCTGCCCACGGCTGGTTACTTTTTCATCCACTTTTCTTTCTTCTTATTTACATTCCATTGGTTCTAATAACTTCCCCTGTACATTCATTGGCATTACTGTCTGTTATATCTCATTATTATTGTGTTAAAACACGGAAAAAACGAGCCCTTGGGTATACACTTCTTTCCCTTATTTTATTGAACGAGGGTCTCGTACTGGCAGACTTGGTGTGTTTAGGTTGTATAAAGAAGGACAATTAACCAGCTGCCCGCTCATATTAAGCTCACGTGCTACGTGACGCCAAACATGCGCATATGAGTGTTTTCACACTCGTCGTTTGGCTTATAGATGGCGCTGACTGTCACTCCTACTTCTAAATTCACATATAAACCCAAAAAAGTGGATGAAGGAAAGGACGCTGTGGTAGCTCAGTGGTTAGAGCATCGAACGCGTTATTCGAAGGTCGTAGGTTCGATACCTGCCCACGGCTGGTTATTTTTTCATCCACTTTTTTTTCTACTTATTTACATTCCATTGGTTCTAATAACTTCCCCTGTACATTCTTTGGCATTACTGTCTGTTATATCTCATTAATATTGTGTTAAAACACGGAAAAAACAAGCCCTTGGGTATACACTTCTTTCCCTTATTTCATTGAACGAGGGTCTCGTACTGGCAGACTTGGTGTGTTTAGGTTGTATAAAGAGGGACAATTAACCAGCTGCCCGCTCACAATAGGTTCACGTGCTACGTGACGCCAAAAATGCGCGTAAAATTGTTTCCACACTCGTCGTTTGGCTTATAGATGGCGCTGACTGTCACTCCTACTTCTAAATTCACAAATAAACCCAAAAAAGTGAACGGAGGGAAGGCCGCTCTGGTAGCTCAGTGGTTAGAGCATCGAACGCGTTATTCGAATGTCGTAGGTTCGATTCCTGCCCACAGCTGGTTATTTTTTCATCCACTTTTCTTTCTTCTTATTTACATTCCATTTGTTCTAATAACTTCCCGTGTACATTCCTTTGCATTACTGTCTGTTATATCTCATTAATATTGTGTTAAAACACGGAAAAAACGAGCCCTACGGTATACACTTCTTTCCCCTATTTTATTGAACGAGGGTCTCGTACTGGCAGACTTCGTGTGTTTAGGTTGTATAAAGAGGGACAATTAACCAGCTGCCCGCTCACAATAGGTTGACGTGCTACGTGACGCCAAACATGCGCATAAGAGTGTTTTCACACTTGTCGTTTGGCTTATAGATGGCGCTGACTGTCTCTCCTACTTCTAAATTCAAATATAAACCCAAAAAAGTGGATGAAGGGAACGCCGCTGTGGTAGCTCAGTGGTTAGAGCATCGAACGCGTTATTCGAAGGTCGTAGGTTCAATTCCTTCCCATGGCTGGTTATTTTTTCATCCACCTTTCTTTCTTCTTATTTACATTCCATTGGTTCTAATAACTTCCCTTGTACATTCCTTGGCATTACTGTCTGTTATATCTCATAATAATGTGTTAAAACACGGAAAAAACGGGCCATTGGGTATACACTTCTTTCCCTTATTTCATTTAACGAGGGTCTCGTACTGGCAGACTTGGTGTGCTTAGGTTGTATAAAGAGGGACAATTACCCAGCTGCCCGCTCACAATAGGTTCACGTGCTACGTGACGCCAAACATGCGCATAAGAGTGTTTCCACACTCGTCGTTTGGCTTATAGATGGCGCTGACTGTCACTCCTACTTCTAAATTCACATATAAACCCAAAAAAGTGGATGGACGTAAAGCCGCTGTGGTAGCTCAATGGTTAGAGCATTGAACGCGTTATTCGAACGTCGTAGGTTCGATTCCTGCCCACAGCTGGTTTTTTTCATCCACTTTTCTTTCTTCTTATTTACATTCCATTGGTTCTATTAACTTCCCGTGTACATTCCTTGGCATTACTGTCTGTTATATCTCATTATTATTGTGTTAAAACACGGAAAAAACGAGCCCTTGGGTATACACTTCTTTCCCTTATTTTATTGAACGAGGGTCTCGTACTGGCAGACTTGGTGTGTTTAGGTTGTATAAAGAGAGACAATTAACCAGCTGCCCGCTCACAATAGACTCACGTGCTACGTGACGCCAAACATGCGCATAAGAGTGTTTTGACACTCGTCGTTTGGCTTATAGATGGCACTGATTGTCACTCCTACTTCTAAATTCACATGTAAACCCAAAAAAGTGGATGGAGGGAAGACCGCTGTGGTAGCTCAGTGGTTCGAGCATCGAACGCGTTATTCAAAGGTCGTAGGTTCGATTCCTGCTCACGGCTGGTTATTTTTTCATCCACTTTTCTTTTTTCTTACTTACATTCCATTGGTTCTAATAACTTCCCCAGTACATTTCATGGCATTACAGTCTGTTATATCTTATAATTATTGTGTTAAAACACGGAAAAACGAGCCCTTGGGTATACACTTCTTTCCCTTATTTCATTGAACGAGGGTCTCGTACTGGTAGACTTGATGTGTTTAGGTTGTATAAAGAGGGACAATTACCCACCTGCCCGCTCATAATAAGTTCACGTGCTACGCGACGCCAAACATGCGCATAAGAGTGTTTTCACACTCGTCGTTTGGCTTATAGATGGCGCCGACTGTCACTGCTACTTCTAAGTTCACATATAAACCCAAAAATTCAACGGAGGGGAGGCCGCTGTGGTAGCTCAGTGGTTAGAGCATCGAACACGTTATTTGAAGGTCGTAGGTTCGAATCCTGCCCACGGCTGGTTATCTTTTCATCCACTTTTCTTTCTTCTTATTTACAATCCATTGGTTCTATTAACTTCTCGTGTACATTCCTTGGCATTACTGTCTGTTATATCTCATTAATATTGTGTTAAAACACGGAAAAAAGGGGCCCTTGGGTATACACTTTTTTCCCTTATTTCATTTAACGAGGGTCTCGTACTGGCAGACTTGGTGTGTTTAGGTTGTATAAAGAGGGACAATTAACCAGCTGCCCGCTCACAATAGGTTCACGTGCTACGTGACGCCAAACATGCGCATAAGAGTGTTTCCACACTCGTCGTTTGGCTTATAGATGGCGCCGACTGTCACTGCTACTTCTAAGTTCACATATAAACCCAAAAATTCAACGGAGGGGAGGCCGCTGTGGTAGCTCAGTGGTTAGAGCATCGAACACGTTATTTGAAGGTCGTAGGTTCGAATCCTGCCCACGGCTGGTTATCTTTTCATCCACTTTTCTTTCTTCTTATTTACAATCCATTGGTTCTATTAACTTCTCGTGTACATTCCTTGGCATTACTGTCTGTTATATCTCATTAATATTGTGTTAAAACACGGAAAAAACGAGCCCTTGGGTATAGACTTCTTTCCCTTATTTTATTGAACGAGGGTCTCGTACTGGCAGACTTGATGTGTTTAGGTTGTATAAAGAGGGACAATTACCCACCTGCCCGCTCATAATAAGTTCACGTGCTACGCGACGCCAAACATGCGCATAAGAGTGTTTTCACACTCGTCGTTTGGCTTATAGATGGCGCTGATTGTCACTCCTACTTCTAAATTCACATATAAACCCAAAAAAGTGAATGGAGGGAAGACCGCTGTGGTAGCTCAGTGGTTCGAGCATCGAACGCGTTATTCAAAGGTCGTAGGTTCGATTCCTGCTCACGGCTGGTTATTTTTTCATCCACTTTTCTTTTTTCTTACTTACATTCCATTGGTTCTAATAACTTCCCCAGTACATTTCTTGGCATTACTGTCTGTTATATCATATTAATATTGTGTTAAAACACGGAAAAAACGAGCCCTTGGGTATACACTTCTTTCCCTTATTTCATTGAACGAGGGTCTCGTACTGGTAGACTTGATGTGTTTAGGTTGTATAAAGAGGGACAATTAACCAGCTGCCCGCTCATAATAAGTTCACGTGCTACGCGACGCTAAACATGCGCATAAGAGTGTTTTCGCACTCGTCGTTTGGCTTATAGATGGCGCCGACTGTCACTGCTACTTTTAAGTTCACATATAAACCCAAAAATTGAACGGAGGGGAGGCCGCTGTGGTAACTCAGTGGTTAGAGCATCGAACGCGTTATTTGAAGGTCGTAGGTTCGAATCCTGCCCACGGCTGGTTATTTTTTCATCCACTTTTTTTTCTTCTTATTTACAATCCATTGGTTCCATTAACGTCCCCTGTACATTCCTTGGCATTACTGTCTGTTATTTCTCATTATTATTGTGTTAAAACACGGAAAAAACGAGCCCTTGGGTATACACTTCTTCCCTTATTTCAATGAACGAGGGTCTCGTACTGGCAGACTAGGTGTGTTTAGGTTGTATAAAGAGGTACAATTACCCAGCTGCCCGCTCATAATAAGTTCACGTGCTACGTGACGCCAAACATATGTAAACAGTGTTTTCACACTCGTCGTTTGGCCTATAGATGGCGCTGACTGTCACTCCTACTTCTAAATTCACATATAAACCCCAAAAAAGTGGATGGAGGGAAGGCCGCTGCGGTAGCTCAGTGGTTAGAGCATCGAACGCGTTATTCGAAGGTCGTAGGTTCGATTCCTGCCCACGGCTGGTTACTTTTTTATCCGCTTTTCTTTCTTCTTATTTACATTCCATTGGTTCTAATAACTTCCCCTGTACATTCCTTGTCATTACTGTCTGTTATATCTCATTAATATTGTGTTAAAACACGGAAAAACGAGCCCTTGTGTATACACTTCCTTCCCTTATGTATATATATATATATATATATATATATATATATATATATATATATATATGACGCATTCACAAGGTGATTCTAGGAGAAGCCGACGAAGAGGAAGTGCGCGTGCATTAGAATAAACGCATGGCATCTGGACCATCTTAAGATAGAATTTGAGAATATTTATCCCTCTAACGCAAAGCAAATGCCATTTCAATATTTAAATGATCGGCTGCAGGATTACTTGGCGCATGTGAACTTGAACAACATAATTGCGACTGATGCATCCGTATCAAATGAAAAGGCTGGGGCAGGTATCTTCTCACGTTCCCATGACTGGTCCTTTTCCGTTAGACTCCCAGATTAGACACCAATATTCATGGCAGAATTATTTGCTATTGTACTGGCACTACGGAAACTTCCTTCGGGCTAATCGGAAGCAGTCGTAATTACAGATTCTTTTTCAGTATGTGCTGCTCTGTCTTCAGGAGCCAACTTAACACTTATGCACATGTTTCGACAACTCATACCGACAAACTTGAAAAAACTGCAGCTCTTATGGGTACCAGGTCATCGTGGTATATATCTCAATGAGATGGCGGATGCACTAGCGACAGTATCTCTTAGCGGTCCCATTATCCCGATTTTGCCTGATACGGCTTACGCGACAGCAATAAGGTTTAGAAACCTCTGTTTGCGTGAATACGACTGCTACTCATTGGATAAATATCGAGATTTCGCACATCTAAGATGCCGCTGGAATAGACAGTGGTGTGCAACACGGCACTTGGAAGTTACTTTTACAAGATTGCGTTGCGGAATTCCTCAACTGAATTATTATTTGCATAAAGTTGGTCTAAAGGCGTCACCTTTATGTCAGACTTGCGAAGAAATGGAAACGATAGATCACTTCTTTTTGTTCTGTCGCCGGTATTCTCATCAGCGGAAAAGATACCTGGTAGCTCCACTTGAAAAATTGGGATTAGAATTAAATGTGGCAGTAATTTTGTCGTTTGGCAGCATTAAATTCGGTTATAGCCACAGGGACGTCTGCTCTGCGGTATTTGAATACATAATTGAAACAAAGCGATTGCCATGTTAATCTGCCTATATATATATATATATATATATATATATATATATATATATATATATATATATATATCATTTTAGACCCACCATTACCTCTGTCTCAAATCGCATCTGATGGCCTGCATCGCTCCCTGCTCAGATATACTCCTTTTTCGATTTTCGGCTTTTCTTTCTATATATATATTTTTTTTCAGCCCAAAATTACGTTTTCTTTGAAAAACCATTAGCCTTTTAGTTAAGATCCTGCCGCCCGGTTCTTGGCCGATCCCCCTTTGTGGGTGTGCGCCAGAGTGTCAAGGATCATCATCATCATCATCATCATCTGGACCACGACGTGTCTCCATTTTGTAGCGTCACACAAGCCGACAGGATCAACCTCATCAACGTGCCATGGCTAAGCCAAAGCCCCCGCTCAACATACAGAAGTTCAAGGGAACATCAGAAGACGTCCCCATCGACAAGTGGCTTCTTCTTTTCGACATGAAGGCAGCCGAGGCATCATGGACTCACCGCGATCGGGTCACTCACTTCAACGAATACATTGAAGGGGAAGCGTTCAAGTGGTACCTGGCAGAGATTTTTGGCAACGGCGAGACAACTTGGGGCGATATCAAGCGTGACATGCAAGCCCGCTTTGCTTCGACTGACGGAGATGCCTTCCGTCTCTTCATTCACTACCGACTGAAAGGAGGGCAGACCATCAAGGACTACTACGACGAGAAAATGTGACTGGGTTCCTTGACTGACCTGAAAGAGTGCCACATCATTTCTGGACTGACTGATGGTGTTCCTCCTGATGTGGAACTGGCGCTCGCCGGACTGTCTTTCAACCCGTCATTAGAGTGGCTCACCGCTGCTCAACGGGTCGAGACATCTTTAAAACGGGTGAGAGGAGTTTCCTTTACTCGTAACGCTAGTATCGCATCAAGAGCTCCACGTCTCTTCAGCAGATCGCAGCAACCGACAATAACTCTTCAACCGCGTGCCCCGCAAAACGAATGTAGATACTGCTCAGCTGCTGGTTTCCCACGACAGTTTCACTGGCACAACGAATGTCCGCGTCGCGGCAATGTGTCCGCTATTGATACTGAACAGGGAAACGAGGAAGGCGACCCAGAGTTTCATTAGTACACTTCAGTGCTCTCATCAACGGAAAGCCAGTAAATGCAATTCTCGATACAGGAGCAACAATTACTTGTATCAGCGAGGATGTGTACAAACAGCTAAAGCTTCAGTTGATGAGAGACTCCAGCATCATGGTCCAGCAAGTTGCATCAAGCATTCGAACTTAGGGTCGCGTAAACATTCAGTTACAAATTGGGAACGTCATCAAGAAAGTTTATGCACATGTGCTGCGAGGCATGAGAACGCCATTAATTCTTGGCCTAGACAGCGCTTCATACTTCAATATTTCTGTAAATCTGGAAAGCAAGTCAGTGACACAAGCACGTGAGAATATGAATCTTCCGCATCACAATGAAAAGAGAACCATTCAAGCCCCGGTGATGCGAACCCCGACTTCAGAAAACTTATCAGAGCATGAGTCTGTGGCGCTCGACTCTCTTTTAAGCAAGTATGACGAGATATTTTCGAAATCTCAGACAGATATTGGGTGCATCACTACTGAGAAACATAGGATCGCACTTACCAATGCTGTCCTTATTCGTCGAGCACCATACCGATGTTCACAGGCAGACAAAGTGGAGATCACAAACAGGTTAACGCTCTCCTCAAGCAAGGTGTTGTGAGGCCTTCATTATCGCCCTACGCCGCACCTGTCGTTTTAGCAGAAAAGAAAGGTGAAGGACGCACTCGTCTATGTATTGACTACCGGAAACTCAATGCCATAACGGTGCCCGACTTTCAACCAATTCCACGTATAGATGATATTCTTGACCACTTAGGAAAGGCGGAGTTTTTCACTACGTTGGACGTAACGTCGGGATACTGGCATGTGCAAATGCATCCTGACGATGTTCAGAAAACAGCATTTGTCACGTCTGATGGTCATTTTGAGTGGTTGGTAATGCCGTTTGGGTTGAAGAACGCTCCAGCTACATTTGAAAGAGCCATGAAATCAATAATAGCGAAACATCAGCTCACCAATGTTATTAATTACTTTGACGATGTGGTCGTATACTCAGAGACATTTAATGATCATATACGACACCTTGAGGCGCTATTGAAAGCTCTCAAAACCGAGAACGTAAAACTCAAACGAAAAAAGTGCCAATTTGCACGCTGCAGCATTGAATACTTGGGCCACAAAATTTCACAAGGAACAGTGACACCTAAGCAAAGTAATGTGGCTGCCATACTCAAATTTCCTACACCAAAACGAGAAAAAGATCTCCAGCGTTTTCTGGGCACTGTAAACACCTACCGTCAGTACATCCCCCACTTCAGCGATATCGCTCTTCCACTCACAAAACTACTCCACAAAGGCAGCAAGTGGGTGTGGACAGAAGCATGCGAGCAAGCCTTTCGTGAACTGAAGGAGCGGATAACTGAAGAACCTGGGCTTCGCATATACGACCCTTCGAGACCATGTACTGTGTACTGTGACGCATCTGGCGAAGGCATCGGTGCAGTGCTGAAACAACCTGATGACAAAGGCAAAGAACATCCTGTTGCTTACTATTCCCGCAAACTACTTAAGCACGAGGTGAACTATGCTATTACAGAAAGAGAATGTCTTGCCATTGTAGATGCCATTGATAAATGGCATTGCTACCTTCATGGAAAGTCATTCACTGTTGTAACAGATCACTCTGCACTCCAGTGGCTGAAGAATGTTAAAAATCCTCAAGGTCGTCTCTTCCGGTGGTCTTTGAAACTGTCAATGTATGATGTGAACATCAAACATCAAAAGGGCACAAGTAATGTCGAAGCAGATGCGCTCTCCAGAGCCCCAATAGTTAATCTTCTATCACACGACGACCTTCAGCGATGCAACAATGAGCGTCCAAAAGGAACGCACTCATTGGAAAATAACATCATCATCGTTAAAAGAAAAGGACTACGGAAAATATACGTGCCCCATGAACTACGCCCAACCATTCTGAAGAATGCACATCAACATTTTGGGCATGTCGGAGTGAAAAAGACGCTATCACTCCTGTCTCCGCAATATTATTGGCCGCATATGGTAACCGATGTTCCCACTTACATTCGGCATTGTGATACATGCCAGAGATGCAAGAAGACGAAAACAAAAAAGTTTGGGACGCTTGAATCACTGCCTCCAGCTGAAGAGCCCTTCGACCTCTTTGCAATAGACACCATAGGAGGATTTTCTGGATATGGCTCGTCAAAAAGGTTTATACACTTGGTTATTGATCATGCGACTCGCTACGTATGGGCGTTTGCTCATAAAAGTGAGAACAGTGACGCCTACATTTCATGCTTAAAAACAATTTTTTCTTCTGGAAAACCACGGAAGCTCCTTTCAGACCGTGGAACAGGATTTACCGCAGGAAAATTCAAGCAGTTTTTAAAACATAATCGTATACACCAACTATTCACCTCATCTCATCATCCACAATGCAACGGCATGAACGAGCGGACAAACCAGACTATCGTAACGAGACTTAAATGTAAGATCAATGACGAACCACAGAAGTCTTGGACTAAGCTGCTTCCGGAGGTAATTGACGAATACAACAGAACACCCCACGAAGTGCCGGCTACGCACCTTCCTTTCATATGTATGGAATTCCATCTTATCCTACTGTACTGGAACAACGAAAAGAAACCGTCGAAGAAGCGCGAAAAACTGCAGTTACCAATTCTATCGCCTACCATAATAAGAACAAAGTCATTTATGATAGAAAATTTCTTCCGATGGAGTTCCAAGTCGGTGACTTTGTCCTTTACGAGACACCATGGCATCCCAACAACGGCAAACTGAGTTCTGTTATGGAAGGACCCTACAAGATTCTACGCAAGGTCTCAACAGTGAACTATGGGATCAACCGCTCCGTGCTACCCTTACGTAGAAACTCTGACATTGTGCATGTTAGCAAACTGCGGCGTTATTTTGAACCTTCTGAACTGAGACTTTCTCGAGGGGAGGGGGAAGTGTGACGCATTCACAAGGTGATTCCAGGAGAAGCCGACGAAGAGGAAGTGCGCGTGCATTAGAATAAACGCATGGCATCTGGACCACGACGTGTCTCCATTTTGTAGCGTCACATATCTATATATATATATATATAGTTCATGTGGTACAGTATATATGCTATTGTTTTTTATATTTATATTTGTACCAATCAAGTGGAAAGGGGTAGCCGTCACCAAGTAACTGTGTGACAAAACCTCCTTCGTTTATTTTCCATTTCAATGAAAAAACGCATCTATGATTCACTTCAAAAACGCCCTCTTGTTTTTATCGTTCTCTGATGGCTCACACCCAATGTAGGAGATCAGCCGAGTACTAAATGAAGTTGTGCTGCATTTTCTTCAGTATATTACTCATGCAAGCTAAAATTAACTAATATTGCGAATTTTAGTACGAACTATTATTGAAGAGATAGCCCTCAATGACGACAGTGTATCTCTCGCATTGGTTGAGGGGGACAGGTGAGCGTCGATAAGGTGCCATGCGGCTGGACAGCGCTGCCACGAAGCGATGTAAATTGGTGGTTGACAGGGGCGCAAGCTCCATCGGTGTTGAAATTTCCCCATGAAATTCAAGCACGTTTCCTTGTGTTCTGCAGGCGCTATTCAAATCAGAGAACAACATGCATCGACGCTGCAGTGCCGATGGTATTATCAATGTCATTAGCTCGAGACATTTCGTCGCTTGGCGACACTGCATTCGTCTAAAGCAACAGTATTTTGCTGCTCCGCTCAATTTGAATATATATTTGAAAAAAAAGTTCCTGGCAGAGCTCAGTTTTTTTCTTGTCGGAGTTCCTTTTGCCGAAAACATTCTTCTTGCAACAAATTTTCTCCAGATCATTAACACCAATCAAGTTATTATTTATGGCACACACTGACTCTCATAGCCTTAGCACTGGTTTCATTATTATATTCATTTCTTTTATGTTCGGCTCCCATATTCGCCTAACGTCGTCCTCATTTTTAACCTCCTGCTAACTGTTTCTTGTCCTATCCGCTATAGTGGGTGACATCCTCGAATGAAATATCATTCCTCATATGCATAGCCTTCATCCTGATTACCAAGGCCATAGAAGAAGAAAGGACTACCCACGCGCAGCGGGCACCACGGACCACGGTTTGCCACGTTACCTCCCTCAATTTTTACTTGCATAGATCAGGCATATTGAATTCCCCTATGTGCATTTACTGTAATCAAGAGGAAACGATCAGTCATTTTTTATTACATTGTTGCCGTTTCGATTTATTGAGGCAAAGCATACTAGCACCACCTCTTCAAAGACTGGGCTTGCAACTATCACAACCTGATCTTCTTTCATTTGGAGCCTCCACACTGGGTTTCAGCCATAGGGATGTTTTATTCGCCGTTCAAGAATACATCACTGCGACTAAACGATTTTCTTGCTAAATTGCTGTCTCACTATTTTTCTTTTTTTTTCTGCAAACTTGATATCGGTATTTCAAATCAAAATTAAGTTACAAAAAAATTGTAGGAATGACGCAATGCTGAAAGTTTAGGGCAAATTCACCTTATAATCAGCCAATCCCCTTCTTTGGGTACGAGCCATTTGCAAAGGGAAACAACAACAACAACAACAACACGGTTTGAGGGGTTCGCCATTTCGTCCTCAGTGAAGCCCTGATGTGCTGCCAGGCTGCCCCCTTTGCTCTGCTGCTCGACGAAACGCCCGTGACGCTGCCTAAACACTGCCTCGCCCGTCGTTCTCACAGGTGAGCTGGCAAATTCTTGAGCGACTAGCTACGCGTCGACGTACTTTGACAGCGAAGGAATGCACAGGAGCAGCACTTACTCAAAGTTTTGTTAACTCCACGCAATCTCATCGATGCAATAAAGCCTCTGATTGTTAGTCAGTGCTGCTACCATGTGTTCCTGCATGCGCTACGTGGAACTTGCACTGCTTATTTGATTTGCATTGTGAGACAAACGAAACTCGATTCTTGAGATAGTACCACTCCAACGCCACCTGTGATTGGGAGGCTCAGTGGTCTTGATCTTCTTTAGATGAAGAGATAACTCCAAAGAAACACTTGCTACGCCTGTAGCTCCACCCAAATCGCTACCAAGCTAAGGTCGCTAGGTGCTTGAATTGTTCTTTACTTGTCATGAAATCCTAGGGTAAAAAATGGTGGAGCTTCATACAGCATGCGCAGTTCCCGCGCCATGGTTTTTCGTAGCTAACGGTGGCGAAACATTAAAACCAGCTTGTGCCTGTGCTGCTGGTATTTTTTTCACATAAACGTGCCCCGCTGTCTGCTAATTGAGGTGTTTTTTATGTTGTCACGGCGAAACAAATCCAGCGCGAAATAAACGAGCTCAAGAGAAACCTACACTTATTGCTCCTACTTCTAGGTGAGAATTTAGTCAATTTTTTTCCATCAATATGTGTGAGTTCCTAGATGAGTTGGGGCCAAATGGTATGGAATTGTGAAAAAATATATTTATTTTCATTCGTTTGAGCACCCATTTTGCCTCTTGCGGGGTATATCTATACTACGATCACATTCTTTGCTTTCGCATAAAATATTACGGGCTTGAGTAGGATGCTCTGTTGCCATTTCAAGATAGGTACCTTTACGAAATAAGGGAGCTTCTATAATAAAAAAGTGGATTTATTTTACAATTTAGGGCAAGGAAACGTTTACCGTTTACATGAGTTTAACACCCATTTTAGATATGTAATCAGTGTTATAGTAAGTTGCACAGTTCCAGTTTTGTACCACGACAACGTCTAAGAGAGATTTTTTAACACACTTTCTTTGTCGTTAAACGTTTAAAGTGGTTACCATCACTCGTTCAAATTACTCCTCATGAACTCTAGAAGGTAAGTAAATATTAAGCAAGCGTACATAATGCATTTCAATCAACAATAAAACTTGCTCTTTCAGAAGTCATAAAATGTTCAGCACATAAAAATTGCTAATTTAAGGTTCATAAAAAGTATATAAGTGATATCACGTTTTGCAAAAAACAACTGAACTCTCCACATCTTGAAGAATGTGCGAAAAACTCCATCCCAATCAGGAGTACAAAAAACATGACGACCTATCTTATGAGGCTTCTAAAAATGTTATGTCGAAGAAAAAAACAACCGTGACGTGCTTTAGGTGTAGAAATGAAAGATCATCTATGTTGTGAATATATGCTTTTTAAACTAATTTCTTCCATCGTGCTCCGGGGCTTGAGCCATTGTTATTTTGAGTATCTGACATTTCTCCTCACGGTAAATGCAATAGCACGCACCCAGGTGACGATTCTTACGGTACTCTAGTCTGTCAGCCTTTTTTTTCTTTCCTTTCAAAGACGATATTCTTTCTTCGGACATCTGAACGCCAAAATTTCGGTCTGTCTGTTGGTGTCTGTGCAACAATTCATCCAGCCGGCGAAAGCTTAACCTTGTGCTCAAAGCCCACACATCTTGATCTGGTGGCTGTGATCATACTTCCGAACATTGTCAATCTAAAAGCAAGTATTACGCATATTTGAAACATGACATGAATACCTATATGATAGAAAGTGTGACTTTTCATTTAGAAAATGCATAGGTGCGTGATTCGAAAGACCGAAATGGTTAATACGTCGCGCTGACAATGTGACGCCATTAACAAAGAGGGAGTTTCCTACGCTTCCTACAAAAAAAAAACAAAAAATTCAGGGGCTCAACCAAGACGAGGCAATGTTTCACCTACCAGTGGCTCTGCATACTAAAAAAAAAGAGGAGCTTTTGTTTCTTCAAATAGCGCCTCCAGACAGAAGACTATCGTTTTTGGGCGTCCTTTGCAACTAAGCATGGAAATACGCGGCCATTTTTCTTAAGAGCCACTTTGTGCTTTTTAAAATAATTTTAATCGATTTTACTTTAGGTACAGCCTTGATTTTTTTGTCGTGAATGTAAACCGAGGCTTGTAAAAACAAATTGCATTCTAAATCTAAAAACTAATAGTATTCTGAAAGGTAAATCTATGCTAAATTGCCAACTGGCCTTACGTGACATTTTTTTTTTGTAAAAAATGCAAAAAAAAACAATTCTTTGGCAAACACTTGCATTTATTAGGTAGCATCTCCCCTTTAGTACTTTTTTTTCTGCGTAATGATGTTGCGCTGACACTGCGTTTAGCGTCATCGCGAAAGTTAGGTATGGTACTTGATGTTGTTTACGTGTGGTAAATGGCACTACGTCATCGCTTTTTTTTAACGGTAGCTAAATCGCCGAAGCAGGCTCTTGAAAAGAATTTTGTACCTGCAAAACAATCTGTTGTTGCCTGTTGTACTTGTTCATGAGCTTCTGCGTTCATATTAAACAAATTAACAAGGATGTTGTTGCATGAGCCTTCACTGGATATAGAGATAACGCTAAGGACTACTCAAGCCAGATCAGCTCCAACACCAAAGTATACCGCTATTCATACTGAAATTGATCTAAATGAAGAAATATGAGCGCTCGCGAAGAACCTGGTGGTCCAGTGGAACATGCTAGATGTTTTCTGTCTAAACTTAAAACTTGGACAGATTGAAGCTTGGAAAAGTCTTAAGAACACTGCCTGGGTTAAGGCTAGGGCAAGGCTTGGGCAAGTCAGCGCCTGTCCTTCCTTCTGTCATCATACGAACGCAAGAGGACGCTCAACTTGCTACTTCAATAGCAGAAAGCGACAGCGTAATCGTGCGCCGTTGCTACAGCATTCTCTCTCGGTAGCGTCGCGCTGCTTCAAAATAATCGCTTTGACGTTCCCGCTAGGAAAGAACCGTCTGTGCTGTAACATTAGCTGTTTCCAACAATGCAACATGCCTACTGCCAACTACCATTGCGAATTGCGGACTACACCATATTTCTCTCTTTCGCGAACCAGCGAAGGGTCCACCACGCATTGTGAGAGATGAACGTTTATATAGAGTCTATGCCAATTAGGGCATCTTTCTAATTAGCGATTTCAACGATCGACAGTTTCTCCAAACAGGTTCTCGGTGTCAAACATGCTGGAGGCGTTGGGAATGCTCGCGAATGTAATTACCGAAACGTTTTTACAATTCAACTAAATTATTGACCAAACCAAAATTTTAAAAATATGCATTTTTGAAATGACTCTAAACATTTATTTTGATCTTCTGCAACATTTACAACACGAATCTTCCCACAAGCCAAACATTTTTTCACTTCGGCGAATATTACGGCGGCTTTGGCAGTTTTAATTTTATTATGGAATGAAATTTACCGCAGTGATGCGGAAACAACAAAACTTGGCATTGGCAGAGTCAGCTCGAAAAGGAATGAAACTGGGTTTCGTAATTTAAAGAGTAATGATGTTTTTGGTAAACACCCTTAACACGCCAATACCACGCCTGAAACGCGATTCCCACGTTGCGAGGCTTGCTCGACGTTAGCATACGCAGTGGCGTAGACAGAAGGTAGCACACCAGACCCGGGTGCCCCCCCGCCTCCTCTTATCTGTTTGTTTTTTTCGCAATGGCATCGAGAACGAAAGATGACCATTTCAATAGGGTGCCCCTCTCACGAAATATTTGTGCTTAAGGCCCTGAGGAAATTCTACCCATTTCAGAGACTGCGATAGCAAGTTATGCAGTTCCCTTGCAAACTTCTCTTCACATTTACAATCATGAGAATGTTGTCGGATTCGTATCAAGACTAAATCAAGGCTAACCAATATCAAACTGAGCAGCCGCTTGCCTGTTCGTAAAGCGCTAGAGAATCCTGAAATGTCACCGCTTCAGCGTTTTCCTACCCAGGAAACTGTAAGGTTCTCAATGAGGTTTTCCTTACGGATGCAGCCTTTAGGGCGCTACCGGCGATACTTCACTGTTTGTGTTCACTATACTAAAGTGTGACCAATTAACCAGAAATGAAAACTAAAAGATTTCTCGCTTTTCAGCACATGGTAACGCTGAATACTACTTCAACTGATGTCACTAAGCAACAAAGCATGCCTTCTATTCGTAGTTTACATTCAGGAGAAGAGGCTGAGAGATAAGCATTGCACACTCTTCTGGTTCCCGTGGTACTTCGACAGCAGGCAGTGAGTTACTGCGAATAACGCGAGCAATGTGGGCAAACCCAGATTTTTGTACTCAGTGTAATCGTGTTGTAGTTGAGCACCGTCCTCCAGGAAATAATCTCGGCCATGCATGTCTGAGCGTCGCGTAACTTGCGTGATCGGTGACCACTTTGCATGTTCTGTAGCACTGTCCACATATCCACAGCGATTATGTGTTACTCGTTTTTGCCGTTTTTATTTTACACGCGCAGTATTGACCTGAGAGGGAGAGGTAGGCTTCAACACGGTGACCATGACTGCTGGATCTGTGGTCAGGTTCCGGGTGTTCTCCTCTGGCGAAACCACCACCGATACTGTGAGCCCCAGCGCATACACGTGAGTGATCTTGCAGAGTTTTCTACTTCACCGCAGGGACGAGCTAGCCGCGATCAACCGCCTATGTTTGACGTGGCAAACTGTGTGATAAAAGGCCTGAGGTTAACTACATGGATCATGTTTACAAAACTGCCTTAGTTTCGTGACCTGTAAAACTACGGCTGTATTGAGAATTGAGTTGCTTCATAATTAGATACCGTTTGTTTTGTTCTTTTTCCACTTTCTCTACGTACAGCTGTGTGCAGATGCTTGTTTTTTTAGCCACTTGCGCTACGAGAATATTTTTTCACCACCTCATCAGGCACAATTTTGTCAAAGTTCATACCAAGCCCACAAGTGTTACATCGTTACTCGTGCGTCAAAGCAGGCGAACATTTCAAGGGCAAACGTAGGAACACTGACCACACGAAACATGGCAGCCGTTTTATTTTTTACATTGAGTCCACTAATCAAGCTGAAGGAAAGAAGTGTTAATTTTAGTGGTTCGTATTCTTTGTTACATAAATAACTTTGAAAACAACCTATTGTCACAATGCAGAAACAGCAGCAGTCGAATACAGAAAACTCACTTTAATTGTACCAGAACACTGGCAAAACTGATCGGAAGAGAACCTCGTCTTCTTCTCTCTCTGCGCGTGTTCTTCATTGTTCTCTTGCTGCTGCATATTAAATGTGGCATTTGCCTCCCTCCAGAGAGCAGCGTCCCGATGCTCTTCTACAAAAGACGGTGTAGTATATGTATGGTGAAAATCAGTCCGAAAAGTAGGGCTTCATTTGCACGTGCACAATTTCTAGTTTTTGCTGGCGAGTTGTCGAGGGGCTGTCAGGAACGACCACGTAATTAACGTCGCTCAGGTGTTGTAAAACTGTGTATGGGCCAAAATACTTCTTTAGCAATTTTTCAGACAGTCCCCAGTGGCGGATAGGACTCCATACCCAGACTTTGTCACCGGCCCGATAGACGACATGTCGGTGTCGCAGATTATAACGTTGGACGTCGTAATTTTGCTGCTGGGTGATTCGGACGCGCGCAAGCTGCCTGGCTTCTTCTGCTCGTTGGGTAAAAGATACAGCTTCCAAATCGATGTCATCGCAGTCGTGCAGTAACATGGCGTCAAGCATCCTCGTCACTTCACGGCCATGAAGGAGACGGAATGGCGTTCTTCGTGTAGTTTCTTGCTGCGCTGTATTAGAGGCGAACGTGATGTACGGTAGAATGTCGTCCCAGTTTTTGTGATCCACGTCGGCGTACATACTCAACATGTCGGCAATAGTCTTGTTGAGGCGTTCTGTTAAGCCGTTGGTTTGTGGATGATAGGAAGTGGTTTTCAAATGGGCTGTTCCACTGAGCTTAAGCACTGTCTTCAGAAGCGCTGCCGTGAAAGCGGCACCTCGATCCGTTATTATGATTGTCGGAGCACCGTGCCTCAGGACGATATTTTCTACGAAGAATCGTGTGGTTTCAACGGCAGTGCCACTTGACAAAGCCTTTGTTTCCGCGTAGCGCGTAAGATAATCAGTGGCGACAATTACCCACTTGTTGCCAGCATGGGAAGTCGGATATGGTCCAAGGAGATCCATTCTAATTTGGGCAAAAGGTACCGTGGGCAAGTGAATTGGTTGTAATAGTTCAGCTGGTTTCAACGGTGGCGATTTTCGTCGTTGGCAATCGAGGCACGTGCACACATAATGCTTCACAATAGCTGGAAGTCTTGGCCAGTAGTATTTCTGTTGGATTCTGACCAATGTGCGTGTGTATCCGAGGTGACCAGACGTTGGCTCATCGTGGCAAGCACAAAGTATCTCCTCACGAATTGACGTCGGAACGACAAGTAGGTGGGTGCTTCCTCTGGGAGAAAAGTTCTACTTATAGAGAACAGCACTACGTAAGCAGAATGATGGCAGGCTCCTTGAAAATTTTCTAGGGACGGTTGTTGTCCGGCCATTCAAAAATTCAGTGAGGGGAAGCAACTCACTGTCTTCTTTCTGCTTGCATGAAATCGCAGTGGTGTCGACGACTCCTACAAACGGAATGCTGTCATCTTCTGTGTCATCGTCGCGCTTTATCGGTGACCTTGATAAGCAATCGGCGTCAACGTGCTGCTGTCCGGACTTATACACGACCGTCATATAAAACTCTTGAAGGCGTAAGCTCCACCGTACGAACCGACCAGACAGGTCTTTCAAGTTGGTCAGCCAGCAGAGGGAATTATGGTCGCTGACTACGTGGAAGGAACGACCATATAGAGGTACGGACGAAACTTCATAACCGCCCATACGACAGCAAGACACTCTTTTTCCGTTGTGGAGTAGTTGGACTCGGCGCGGGAAAGCGTACTACTAGCAAATGCGATCACACGCTCGGCTGAGTCTTGCCACTGGACAAGTACAGCGCCTAAACCCACGTTGCTGGCATCTGTGTGGACCATGGTAGGAGCATCCTCATCAAAGTGAGCAAGCACAGGCGCAGTCTGCAGGCGTTGTCGGAGATCATCAAATGCCACCTGCCACCTGTTGATCGTCGCCCCATGTGAACGAAACGTCTTCTCTTGCGAGTCATGTTAACGGCGAGGCTATGTGGGAGAAATTGGCAATAAACCTTCCGTAGTGTGCGCATAGGCCAAGGAAACGCCTGACTGCTTTCTTGTCTTTTGGCACCGGAAATTTTCTGACGGCTGCAATCTTATCGGGATCAGGTGGAACACCTTCATGGCTCACCCCATGGCCTAAAAATTGGAGCTCCTTTGAACCGAAATGACAATTCTCGTGTTTCAGTGTCAGGCCGGCAGACCTTATTGCCCTGAATACTGATAGCAGCCTGCTCAGGTGTTCCTCAAATGTTTTAGAAAAAGCAATGACGTCGTCCAGATAGACCAGACATGTCTGCCGCTTAAGGCCTGACAGAACGGTATTCATCAGTGTCTCTGAAATGTTGCGGGGGCTGAGCACAATCCAAATGGCAAGACTTTAAATTCATAAGGTCCGTGAGGCGTTACAAAAGCCGTTTTTCTCTATCTCGCTCGTCGACTGTAACTAGCAAGGACGACGATACAGCATGATGGCCAGAACAAGAAGAACGATCGCTTTATTCAGTCACTGATTATATAGGCGCACGATAGCACACCGTGAGTATCTGCACATGTCACAATAACGTAGCGTTCATACCTCAGCCTGTCGAGTGAATCATCGATGCGCGGTAATGGGTATACGTCTTTCTTTGTCACTCGGTTCAGCTTGCGGTAGTCGACACAAAATCGCAAGCTTCCGTCTTTCTTTTTAAACAGCACTACCGGCAATGCCCAAAGACTTCGTGACGGCTAGATGACGCCATCATCGAGCATTTTCTTCACTTGTTCCTGGATTGCTTCACGCTCTTTCGGTGCTACGTGGTATGGGTTCTGTCGTATTGGCCTTGCCGTCTCCTCCGTTATTATCCGATGCTTCGTCAGTGGCGTTTGACTGACCCTTCAGGTCGATGAAAAACAGTCTTTGAACGAGTGAAGAAGATCTACTAGACGCTGTCTCTGCGCTGGTGACTAATCCGTGCTTACGTCACTAGGTGGTGGGGCTGACGTGGCTTGCGGCTCGTCCTGTTGTACTACACAGCACTTGCGGATTTCGGTGATCTCATCGAAGTAGGCAACTGTAGTGCCTTGTGTAATGTGTCGTCGCTCGTTGGTAAAATTCGTCAACAGAACCTCTGCTTCACCACTCGCACAACATTGACGATACTTCCGGCAATTCCAACACCGTGAGAAAGTAGAAGCGTCAATACTTGTTCAGCGATTCCTTCTCCGGTATTCTGCTCGCTGCACGTAACTGAAACAAGGCGGCACGATAACGGAGGTACGTTCACATCGTCAATGACTCGCAGGGATTTTTCGGTGTAGCCCTGCGCTTTGATCTGCTGAAAAGGTCAGTACACAGTCCGGAATATTGATGAAGGCACCATATTCACGCAAGAAATCCATCCCCAAGATTGCCTGTTTGCAACACACAGAAAGAATAACAAAAGTTGCGACGAAGGATGAATCCCCTATCTTCATTCTTGCGGTGCACTTTCCGATAGGTAGGAGTAGCTGCCCTCCAGCTCCTCTAATCTTCGGTCCTGTCCATTTCATTCTAACCTTCCTGAGCGTGTCTGCCAGACTCTTACTCATTATTGAGAAGTCCGTGCCAGTGTCGACCAATGCCATGACGTCATGTCCGTCAATCGTAATTGCAACTTCGGCAGTAACAACCCCATCTTTCGTCGATTCATTGAAAATGTGTCTCTTTTCGCTCGGCAGTATTGGGGGGTTTTCAGCACTTCGACGATTTGCAACCTTCCCCCCTGAGGTCACTGCTTTTAGTTTCCCCGGCGCGATTTGATGATTTGATTTGATTTGGGGGGTTTCACATCCCAAAACCACCATATGATTATGAGAGACGCCGTAGTGAAGGGCTCCGGAAATTTCGACCACCTGGCGTTCTTTAACGTGCGCTTAAATCTGAGAACATGGGCCTACAACATTTCCGCCTTCATCGTAAATGCAGCCACCGCAGCTGGGAATCGAGCCCGCGACCTGCGGGTCAGCAGCCGAGTACCTTAGCCACTAGACCACCGCGGTGGGGCAGTTTCTCCGGCGCGAACTAGGAGATCTCTCTCTTGGCATGTCAGTGGTGCTCCGTCTAGAGGATGGACAATAACGCCCAGGAGAGGGTGAGCGTGACCGAAACCCAGGAGCAACGTCCCGCGGGGTCATGACACTCGTGTTGACGTCAACGTCAGGTGTTCCGTTGAATTGGCGCCGAGGAACAGTGAAAGAAAACTTTTGGTACCCTGCGGCGCGATACGGGCAATACAGGACGATGTGGCCTGCTTCTCCAGAGGGAAAGCACAGGGTTCTATGATCAGGGGTACGTCAGATGTCAGTTTTGCGAAGTGGTGGCCGCCTTGGCATCGAAGTTTCTCTGTAGTAACAAGGTGCTGTCGGCGGATGTTGCTGGTGGTACTGATGTGGTGTCGGCACGTTCGCTGGCTGTCGGCGGACTACGTCTGCATAGCTTGCCCTGGGAGTGCTCGTGTTCGGCTCAGGAAGCGAGAGCGCTTGCATGATCTCTTGGCGTACAACTTCTGTTACTGAGGCAATCGCGCAGTCAATCAGTCTGGCTACGAGCTTCTCGACTTCTTTTTGTACAATTTCTCGTATTACTTGGCGCAAAGAACATTCGTCGGGTGTTGTTGCTGTGGTCGTGGCTGCCACGCTGATCGGTGCACTGTGGGTTGGGCGGTCATACTGGCGATAACGCAGATGCAGTGCGCGTTCGATAGACGTCGCCTCCTTGGAGAAAGAATCCACACTTGTAGGCGGGTTTCGTACGAGACCAGCGAAGAGCTGCTCCTTAACGCCCCGCATAAAGTGGCTAACATTCTTCACTTCGGGCATATTTGGATCTGCTCGATGAAATAGCCGCGCCATGTCCTCAACAAACATCATAATGGATTCATTTGGTTTCGGAATTCGTGACTCGAGGAGACGCTGTGCGATTTCTTGTCTTTCAGTGCTCGCGAACGTGTCTAGGAACTTCTGCCGGAACTCGTCCAAAGACGACCACACGCGATTCGTGAACCATGTTCGGGCTCCGTCTTGAAGCGGAAAATAAACGTAGCCCAATTTCTGTGTGGTGTTCTATCCGTTACCATTCGCTATGTGCTCGAATTCCTCGAGCCAGTCATGCGCATCCTCATATGCGTTTCCGTGGAAGTAACCACAAGTCGAGGGTTCAAAACAGTCACCTGTGTCGTGCTTGTGCTGGACATGTTGGGGCCAGTGCTTCCAGGCGCCGTCATGCTTTCTGGCACAGTCACGCTTTCCGGCAATGGACCAAACTGCCGGCTGAGGCCTAACAG